>NC_091845.1:61131296-61467465 GCF_037783145.1 Equus przewalskii
ATTTAAGGACCTGGTTGTAGAAGGAGGAAATCATAAGCTCCACCAGTGGTGGAGGTGGAACTACTGGATTCATGTGAATATAAGGGGAAAGGATGTGTTGAGCTCTGGAAATGGGGAGAAAAGGAGATGAAGACAATCAAAGAACACCTGAGTCAAAGATACCAGGAGGAAGATGAATAGGCAAACGAAAACTGTTCTTGAGTTTAGCTTTCTTATAAAGAAGGGAAAGGGTGGAAGTGAAAGAAAAGAAAAATAAATGAGGCTGTTGCTTATAAAATTTAAAGTTTTTTAAAGATGAACAAGTGAGTAAATTAGAGTAGATTTCATTACGCATTTTTAATACGTAATGAAATCTACGAGGAGTTGTGAACATATTTCTCTTTTTTATTTTTTTGAGGAAGATTAGCCCCGAGCTAACATCGGCCACCAATCCTCCCTTTTTTTGCTGAGGAAGACTGGCCCTGAGGTAACATCCATGCCCACCTTCCTCTATTATTATTATTATTTTTAATATGTGGGACACCTGCCACAGCATGGCTTGATAAGCAGTGCGTAGGTCCTCGCCTGGGATCTGAACCAGCGAACTCTGGGCCACCAAAGCAGAGTGCCTGAACCTAACTGCTATGCCACCAGGCCGGCCCCAAACATATTCCTAACGGAGGTTTTTTGAGTTGTTAAATACCTATACCCTACATACAGCATTATGTATATTTTACATTTTTCACTCAATGTCACTGATTGTTTCTTTATAGTTTCTCAAATATATATATATACTCTCAAAGTAGCAAGTTTTCTACCAAGGCAACCATGTCACTGTTAATTATTTACTTATCCATAAAATAAGAGCTGCTTTTCACTTAACAGGGTATGAGGGAATAAGGCCAAAAGCAGAAGAGAACTGTTCTGGAAATATATTGGAGAGAGGTGAAGGCAGAGGGAAGCATTCCAATAAGCCTGTAATTTTGAAACAGATGTGGTAGTTTATACAGAATTGGAGGTGGATTGAGAATAATTAGAGAATCAAAACTTCTGAATAATAATAGACACGGTTTCGAGAGGCATGAGGGAACTTTCTCAGGTGGTAATAACGTTCAGTACTTTGATATGATTGCTGATTACATGGGTTTATTCTCACCTTAAAAGTCATTGAGCTGTATAATGAATAATTAAAATATTTATACTTTTTGCTGTATGTAAAATATATCTTAATTTTTTAAAGACAGGACAAAACTCGCTTGAATTCTAATGGATGCTTTAGACTAAGATATTGTCTTGATTTTATAATTTCTACTGGATATACACCTAGTACTATCTTTGATATTAGTTTTAAAATGTTCTTTAAAGTGATACCCTAGGAAGAAAAACTTGCCAATGTATTTCATTTATAACTGCCATGAGCTGAAATTTCCCAACACTAACCTCTATTTCAGATTCCTGCTGTTGCTTCTGCACTATTAGTTGGTATCAGCAGGGGGTTAACAGCACTCAATTTAACCTTGCTATTTGTACCCTGTTTTGAATTTTTTTTCTTTTTTCCTCATTTAACTTCCTTACATAGATTTCCCATTTTAAAGATCGTGCGTGCACCATGGGGTCTGTACACTGAAATACTGTAGTGCAGAGAAGCACACAATAAAAGCACATTTAAAGATAATGCGAAGCTACAAGACCTCTCTTTTTTTCTGGGAGCACAGAGGCATTGCTGTGAAAAATCACTGGAACAAGAGAAAAATTGAGTAAGCCTACTCATGCTGTTATTTTTTAGAAGATTATAGACCTGTTTAAAATATGTAAGAATTATATAGGTATGGATTAATTATAGGTTATATGTCCAGATAGAGGGGTATCTTTGTGACTGTTCTACCTGCATCTAGCCATGGACGTAGGTATCTCACCAGAAACACTCCCCCCATCCCCCACACTAAAGTTATAAAATCTATTATGGCCTGGGACCACATCCACTACTCCTCTCCCAATCCCTCCTCCCCTCCCACCTGACCCTCCCAGCCTTCTTGAACCTTTTATCCTGTAAATGATTAGCCCTTCCTGTTCAAAACACAGTCTTCAGCAGCAGGATAGAGAAAAATGGGTGAACTGAAGAGGGGTGCCTAAACCTCAGATCTGCCCACAACCCCCATCCCCAGTCCCCACTACGGAATCCTGGTGGACTTACAGCCTCACTTCTCTTATGAATGGTCTTTGTTTTAGTCTCTGTGTGGGTACTGAGTACAACACCAGATTCGTGGAAATGGAAACGAAAGAGGGCTCGCTCAAATTCTGGCAGTCCTGTAAGAAGAGGAATAATGAGACACCCTCCTGTGGAGTTTAAACAGGAAGAAGAGCCCAGCTTCCCTGTTCCTCAACCTCCAACTCTCTTCATTTCTGACCACTGCTTTGCACAACTCCAGCACACTCTTCTCCTAGTCTGGAGCCTGACATTTCACTAGTTTCATCTTCATGTGCTGGACATCCTGGTAGGTGCTGGAGACACCACAGTGAAACCAACCACAAAACCACCTCCTGTGACTCGGAGCTGAGGGAGATCTCACTGTAGGCAGCAGGGAGGAGACAGGCATCCCTGCTATATGAAGCAGGAATTCTGAAAGCATTTTTCCAGAGATGCACTGCTTTGGTGATTAGGGAATATAATAACCCAGGAATTGTACTAAAATAATAGTCTACTATTACTAGGGTGATAAAAATCCTTGTTTATATACCTGTTGTCCTGACATATTTATTTTTAATGACAGCATTCCCTTTCACTCCCCAAAAGTATGGATGGTAAATTACGTGGTCACTCTAGTCATAACAAAAACAGAATTCTCAGGGAGGGTGGGGATTAACAAAAACCCAAAATGTAAACATATGACATTAAGTATTTCAAAGTGAATGTAGTAGCAGTGATGTTTAAAAATATTATAAATGCAAATGTTCATTAAATGTTCTTCAAAACAAAACAAAAAATTATTTGGAAAGAGGATTGTCATTACTATGAAATAATTCCTATATGATGCCTATAGTACCACCCATACAATTAATGTGGAATAACCACCTAATATTTAAAACAGGAAGTCAAATTTAATGGCATAAAATATTTCTAACAGAATACTTGAACATTTTAATTAAGAATTTTTCAGCTTTAATAATAAAATTGAATGTTTAAATTTTTCTTGTTCTCAGCCTTTACAATGAAAGGTAACCAATCATGGGCCTTCATTTTGAACGTTATTTTTAACTTATGTTAAATGTAGAAAACAAATAATGTTTAGAAATAGAGGTAGTGATTTTAGGATTTGACAAATGTTTTATATTTATCTTTTTTTTATTTACCTTTTAAAAGACCTATTGCCTCCTACAAATTATTCTGCACTTTTAAATATACAGGCTTGAAGCTGAATTAGTAAAACATGCTTTCGTAAGAAAATAGTTTATTTTCTGATTTAATACTAATCAATCATTGCAAATGTGCTATAAAATCCTACTTGAGAGATACTGACTCCAATTATTAAAGTTAGTGGCCTCCAGTTGCCTCATCTTGCCTTAGTCTAGGACACTGAACATACAGAACCCATAATTTAATTATCACCTGTTAATATTAGCTCTAAGTTCATTTCTCTCATTCCAGGATGAAACTTCAGTGATGAGCCATAATCTTCCTATTCAAAACACCAGCCTGCTAACTACATCCACAGTATACAGATTACAGATCTGCTGGGACTTTCAAGATGGAACTTGCTGCCTTTTGTCTTTAGGGAGTTGCTAAATAAAATTATTATTTTTGTCCATTTATCATTCTAATTTTTTTTTTTTAAAGAATGCATTTTTTTTTTTTAAAGATTTTATTTTTTCCTTTTTCTCCCCAAAGCCCCCTGGTACATAGTTGTATATTCTTTGTTGTGGGTCCTTCTAGTTGTGGCATGTGGGACGCTGCCTCAGCGTGGTTTGATGAGCAGTGTCATGTCCACGCCCAGGATTCGAACCAACGAAACACTGGGCCGCCTGCAGCGGAGCGCGCGAACTTAACCGCTCGGTCACGGGGCCAGCCCCTTATCATTCTAATTTTTAAAATCACTAGATTACATAAAAACTCTATTTTCTTCCTTTAATATATTTACGTACCTTAAAAACCATTCAAGAAATGAGTTATTTTACAATAATAACAGGCAAAAATAAAAAGAAATCTACACTCTTATTCCTATTTGGACATCATAAGATGCAAGAAAACATCAGAGACTGTGGTGAAGTAAGAGGGTTAGCATATCATAAAATCCCATTGATATGCACTGGAGAAATGTGCAGTTCTATTTATAGGAATTTATTAGAAACACTGTCCCCTGTACCCTCCTGATACATGTACCATTCTACTGAAATCTAATTTTATCAGTTCACCCATGGGAATCAAATTCTGGGAAATTAATTTGTGCTAACCAAACTCAGAAGAGATCGATTTATAAACTAGTAAATCACTTTTTAATTTACCATGGGAATGCTACCTGATCCAAGAACCAGAAAAATTCATCCAACGTTTTTGAGTTCCCATTACTTTCAGTGCAGGCACTACAAAGAACACAAAGGTGAAAAACAGTCCCTATTCTCAATGAGTTCATAATCTAGTAAAATGGCTTAGACTACAATACATAAAACACAAGTCAGACTACAATGAATGAATGAGGGATATGTGGTGGTTAAATGTACTGAGGCGGTCCCTTTCTTTCTGGTAGGTAGACTCTTATAGGTAAAAAACCCAATGATACTTCAGATGGATTTTTAGTGGATGCATTTTAAGGCGTATTTCTCTCAAGCCATTACTGATTAATAAATTGTCCCTTTTCTCTGAATGTTTCTGTATAAAGAATCAAGACCAGTTGTCTATAATTAGAATATCTTTCTCTTGCATACGTTCTAGACACTCTATAAAAATTTAAAAACTATTAACATGTCCAGATCCATGAAAAGCACATTCTTACTGTGATTGTTATTACAACATCAATCTCTTTAATTCTGCACTCTAGAATCACAGCTAATTTGTAGGTTGATTCTAAAGATAGTGCATTAGACAAAAATGTGTCCCAGTGCCCTTAAAAATTCCATAAATAGCCCATAAATTAGAGTATACGTGCATTGTGTAAAACAATATTCAGTAATACAAATGTGTAATGTTTAGTAAAACATGATATAATAAAGAATACACAATCTAAACATAATTTTAAAGGAATATTGCTATAAAGGAATTTATATAAATGAAATATATGTATCATGTATGTCCTCTGTCATAATACTGTTTGTAGATTTCTTCCATTGAACAGATTTTAGATAGGCCACTACTTAACAATACGTATTGAGATACTTGTCTTTTAAATCACAAGATAGATTGTGCTGCTTTTGAGGAGCTTTCCTATAGCCAGCTTATTTAGACATTTTATGTGGATTCTTACTAACTTCACTCTCAGGCATCTCTCCTAGATCTGGATGTTAGTCATGCTTTTCTCTAATTACTACATTCACCCAAACCTACCCCACAAGTGGCTGGCACTGAGCCCATGTTCTGTCTCTGACCGTGGACAGCTAACTAGCCTACAAGGAAATCAGACCCCTGACCTTGATGTTATTTGCACTGTACTCAATCAGCTGAGCCTCAGTACCCATATACCTGGCAGGACAAAACAGTGTCATTTAGCAAGCACACTGCAGAAGGAATAGTTGTGTATATACCTTTCAGCCTGCATCTAAAGTGCATTACTATGTTACTTTGTTCACTATAATAGTAATTGTAGTAATCGTTAACGATAGTGTTGATGGTACTAATTGTTGCCTGATTATTTTCACAATGAGATCACTACTATTTCTACCTTTCGGAGACCAGAGTTTAAAGGATCTGCAAAAGCCTTCATCTGAAAGCAAGCGGCAGAGCCAGGACAATGATTTCCCCCATCTACTAGATCAGTCAGTGGTCCATTTATGTATTAGATTATAGCCATTAAGCAGAATATTGAAAGGACTTGGTGAAACATGGTTTTTATAATCTGTCATTGAAAGCGCGTAGAGCTCAGGCTCTAGAATTCCACAGTTGTATGTGAATTTCACCTGTTACACTTACTGGCTGGGTGACCTTTAGCAAGTTACTTTAAACTTTTCAAGCCTCAGTTCCTTATCTCCCTTAGGATTTTTGAGACAATTAGATGAAATAACAGATAAAGTGCTAGCACAGTACCTGGTATATGATTAGGGCTCAATAAACATTATTTGTTTTTTTAAAAACATTCTTCTTTTAATTTTTTTCGAAATATTATTTGCTTTTTAATCTTCATAATGATATGTGGAATTTCAAGTTTCAACAACTTGTACACATCTCTTATATGTGTACCTGTATAAGATAAAAACCTGTAATTTTTCTCCCTAAAAAAAAACTAGATATATAACTATATATATGCTAATAAGAACACACATAATCATCACCATTCTCAACACCTACTTTTTTGGTGTCTTAAAGTTAATTATTCCTCCCATGATATTTTCTTAATCTTCTATAATGTGAGGTATATGACTACAGCTGAGAAGTATTAAAAGCAGAACAGGAAACCACACGAGTTTCTTAAAATAAGAATACAAAGTGAGCTCAGAGACATGATGTTTATATACCTATCTAAAAAGGAAATACAGTCAGTAAGCAGAATATACTCAAAGCTAACCACAAATAAGAAGCAAAAAAATACCACAGTTTACTTTAAAATTACACACACCTTACTTTCACTAGTGTATATAGGAATTTCATTGTAAAATGCTTCTTTTTTCTTTTTTTCTTAATAATTTCAAAGCTATGTGTGTCCCATCTGAATAATTCTACTGTGGTATTGACTATACTCTAAAAGACATACATAACACCACAGCTGAATAAGAGGCGCTATTTTGTCCTTCCAAACCTTAATAGCATATATGCTGTGTAACCAAATCCTATCTTCTGCAGGAACCACCAAGTCAAACTCCTGTTTCTCAGAGGTTGGTATGTGAGCTGTTGGTGGCAAAATGTTAGTAGGTAATGCTCAACTTTTTTTTTAATTAACGTATAATAAATTTCAAGATCATCTTCTATTAACTTACAAGTGAATTGGCTTTTGTTTTTGAATTGATAAAGTTTCCCTTTGAAATGCACTTACTTAAGTCTAAAAAAATTGTGCTGATTAAAAAATTCCATAAAAAAAATTAGTATGGAGATATGGCAAAAAGTACAAAAGTTAGACTCAATTGGCTGAAGTTGTGGAGACTGAACTAAACAGAGGTGGATAACTGATGACATTTTAACTTAAAATACTATTTGTTTGAGAGACCTAAATTTTACTTAAGAGAAAAATAATATTAACACCAATCTTATTTCACAAATCTCTGACTCGCTTTAACTATTACATTTTTAGTAGAAGCGATTTGCTAATGTTTGTGCAAACTCTATGTGTGGTCCATATACTGCTCAGACACCAAAGTGTTTTCTTTAAAATTAGCACTGCTATGCATTTATACATATCTTTGGGAAAGGCATTCCCTTTCAAAAATGTATTGATACTGATTGTCTTGTTTTGGAATGAATATCTGCAGATCAGTAAAGCACTGGAAATTTAAAAATAAATAATTGTAAAGTACCCTGACCTTCATCCTCCGTAGCTGCATTTTCACATTTCTGGTTTGCTGCTCAACTCTGTTTGAGTGTTTATGCACCTCCTGTCAATGATTTTGATCGATGCGGGGGGCGGGGGGGGGGGGGTCCTCAGTCCATATAAATGGTGTAGATACCATTCTTTTATTACCTTTGAGTATGCTTTCCCTTGATTCAGAATTGGATTTGCTAGCGATATTCTATATTTCAGTGGCATTGTGACTTCTTTTTCTTTTTATGAACAATCATGGGATTTTAGAAACCGTATACAAAATAAATTAATTGGATAAGTGAATGCCAGATTCTAAGCACTAAGGTGGCTAGATCAAGTTTTGAAATATAACTAGTTTACAAGTTTGGAACTGTTTGAACTCAACTGTATTTTCATTTTCAATAATCGTGTTCTGTGACTCATTGTAAAAGTCCACAGTGTTGTCACTGATGTTTTGGTGGTGTTAAGTGAACGGAGCCTTCAGGCTTCCTGCTCTCCTAACTGGAAAGGGCACTTTATTTACTACTTCTTTTCTAACAAAGACTTTTAAATCATCTCCCTATAAATCTGCCTGCTGATTTCGTTTGTTTTTATTTTCCCACATTAAAAACAGTCTGAAGATTGTATTTTCAGCATACTTTCATAGGTTTGGGGTGAGGTTAAGGTGGAGATTAGCACTGAATTCAAATCAGATGGTCAGAGATGATTTCTTTCTAGGTAAATGTGGGAAGAAATGTAGAAATATATTCTATTAGCAAAATGAGAAAAGCTATCCAAAATCCCAATAAATCTATAGATTTCACTGTCCATGAACAGAAAACATTCTTAGTTTGTGCAAATATCTGAGAGGAAGATAGGCTATGGGTATTTTTTCAAGTATAGGATCAGACTTGTTTAGGAAAAATTCTCTAGGGTGATGTGTGTGTGTGTCAGTCATTCTTTCAGAGCCCTGCATTGCTCTGCAGGACCTTTCTGCCAGTATCCTGGCTGCCCAAAATTCTAGTAAATAGAGCATCTCTTGTCCTCCTGAATTATACTAATATCAATCAGGAAGGGAAAACTTATTTATTAAAAGAAACCGCATAACATCTTACGAGTATCATTTAGAAGTACCTGTTGATACTTTTTTCTATCAATGAGAATTCAGTTCACAGCCAATTTATTCTCTTTAGGAGCACAATTTCACAAAGTCCTGTTTCATCTATGTGATTTACTTTTAGAGGAAAATAAAGTTATCTTTGGCTTGGTGTTGGTTATGTTAACATTGTTTTAGATGCCAGTTTCCTATTGTTTTAGGCCACTGTGACTTGGAGAGTGAAGGAAGATAGACTGAGAAGGGAGGGGAAATAGCTGCTGCTTAACCACAGGTGATCTTATAAGAAAGGTTATGTTGGCAGGTCTCATGGTCCCAGGATCCTTCCCCTTCTTCCTACTCCTTTCCCATCCTGAGGATAACCTACTCTAACATACCCCTCCCTCTTTTTGGGGTGAGGAGGATTGGCCCTAGGCCAATCAATCTTTTTGTTTGAAGAAGGTTGTTACTGAACTAACATCCGTGCCAATCCTCCACCATTTTCTATGTAGACTGCTGCCACAGCACAGCTTGATGAGTGGTGTACAGGTCCACACCTGGGATCCATCCGAACCCGCAAGCCCCAGGGCTGCTGAAGCAGAGCATGCAAACTTAACCACTACACCATCAGGCCAGTCCCTAACATAACCCATTTTTTAAAAGAGCAGTTGTAATTCGAGAGATGGTTAATTTTACTTACCATTGGTAATTCACCAGGACTATTTGGTTGTCTATAGTTTACAAACTGTCAACAAAACAAGGTAATTTAAGTTACACTATCCTTCATAAGTACTAATACTTTAAAATCTTAACCACTGATTTTTCTGTGAGTATGTATCAATGGCATATTGGGAGAGAAGCTGATATTCATATTTTTAAATGATTCCAAATTTTTGGGAGAAATAGTATTCACCACACAGAATTCACTGTTTACATTTACTACTCCTAAGCAAATTAAGCATCTTTAAAAATGCATTTTAAAAATCACAACATTGCTTGTGAG
This sequence comes from Equus przewalskii, assembly GCF_037783145.1. Classification (NCBI taxonomy): domain Eukaryota; kingdom Metazoa; phylum Chordata; class Mammalia; order Perissodactyla; family Equidae; genus Equus; species Equus przewalskii. The sequence continues at coordinate 61,141,009 of NC_091845.1, forward strand.
CTTCATTGTGATAATTAAAATCTATGGTTTGAATTATCCACAGCACTTAGGGTTTGTTTTTTTTTTAAGATTGGCAACAGTTGTGCCAATCTTTTTTTTTCCTGCTTTTTCTCCCCAAATCCTCCCAGTACATAGTTGTATATTTTAGTTGTGGGTCCTTCTAGTTGTGGCATGTGGGATGCCGCCTCAACATGACCTAATGAGCGGTGCCATGTCCACGCCCAGGATCTGAACCAACGAAACCCTAGGCCACCAAAGCAGAGCCCACGAACTTAACCACTCGGCCACGGGGCCGGCACCAGCACTTAGGTTTATGAATACAAGGAACTGTTTTACCCTTTAAACAAATAACTGCTACAAATTATTGTGTATTTTTCTAAAGTTTCTTTATACATTTAAAAGCATGTGCAAAAGACCAGGCATGAGAAGGAATGGCATGGAATGGCATGTTTTTCATCGAACTGCTAGAAGATCAGCCCTTCACTGTGCCAGGAGGTAAGAGGCAATTGGGATAAACAGGTGTAAAATCATAAAAGGCGTTGTAATTCAAGTTAAAGAGTTTATACTTTACCTGAAGGCAAAGAAGAGCAGTTGAAGAGTTTTAATTTTAAGTAGGGTAACATTTTCAGGTTGGAGTTTTAGGAAGTATGAGCAGAATTTGAAGAATGAACTGGAAGGAAGAAAACTAAGTAGGAAGAACATTTAGGAAGATACTGCATTAATATGGGTGAGAACTGATTGGATATAGGTATAAAGGGGAGGTAGGGACTCAGAGTTCTGATTTAGGCCAAGAGTTGATAGTGTACACATTTTTGGGTTTTTTGAGGGAGACAGGGCAATAAATTCAGCTAAGGACATACTGGATTTAATATCTTTGGGACATCCAAGGGGAAATGTTAGTGGGCAGTTGAATATGTGTTAGCAAATTTAAGAGGAAAGATATAGATTAGGAGTATAGAACTGGAAGTTCAGCAAATAGATGAATGATTAAGTACAGGGAAGTCAATGAAATCACCAACAAGTATATAGAATGTGAAAGAAGTCAACTGGCTTTTAAGAGATGAGCAGAGGAAAAAGTGAGGCTTCTAATTTGCCCTTATCAGTGAAAAGAAAAGCATTCTGAAAAGACATTAATCATAACTTCTAAAATATCTGCCCTGTTCCAATATAGATTTCAAAATAGACTCAAAAGTTTTCAACCAACTCATCTGCTCTAATTAGTACTACTCTTTTTCTTGCTGTTTATATCAAATTATCCTTTGATTTCAGCTGCAGCCATAATTTGTACCCTCTTGTTCCCGTTGGCAAGCTATTGTTTTGGAATGATGTTCTTTTCAATGGCTTTGTTGCAAAGGGATCACTTAATTTCTGACTTTTATTCTCTGATTTCAACTATTTTTTCCATTTTGTTTAATTACTGGTATGTATTTGCAGTGGTTAGCTTCCTTTTTCAATGCAAATGTATAATATTTGAGGTACATTAAGTGTTAAATTGGCACCTGTGGGGCAGTCTGCGAATCTGTTATTTATCATTTCTTTAGGAAAGAGCATTCTGAGTTTCTGTAACTTGCTACTTATGTCAAAGAAATTTGGGGATGTAACTGGCTTTAAATTAGGAGCCTGGCTATAGTGAAATATGTTTTCCTTTGAATCTTTATTTGGCCTAGTTTATTCTCATTTTTTAAAGTTTGCTGATATACTCTTGTTATAGGACTTTTAAACTAAATTATTCTATATTATTATACCAACATGATTTACTCATAAGCAAATGAACAAGAAAGTGGTCTATGTCCCCATCAATAAAATGCATTATTTCCAATGATAAAAAAAGATTCCAGTTTCATGTCATAGAAAACCATTAATAAATCAACTTTACAATTTATCTAAGTACCTAACATGTCAAAATGATGTCTTATACCAGAGGAGACAGGAACATTTCTACACTGGAAAATTAGCCCTTCGGAAATTTGATATTATTTTTAAACCAAAGTAACATAATTCAAAATTCTGTCTTAGATAAGTGGTTAAGGCTGTTGACATCTTGATAATGAAATATTTTTCTAATAGTTTGTGAACTGCTCAAAGGAAAGGATCTAATCAATCCTTTTCACATTTGTATTAAACTGTCCTTCGATTTGAGCTGCAACTATTATTTGTACATTCTGCCCCTGTTTGCAAGCAACTGTTTTAGAATCATATTATTTTCAGTGGCTTAGTTGTAAAAGAGTCACTTCATTTATGATTATTGCATTCACAGAAACAACTGTTTGCTGGCTGCCCTGAGTGAGTTTTATCATTTGATGCTGTGATTCAGTGTGCCCTTACAGCATTTCTTCTGTTGGCCTGGTTCTTGGTCTCCCTATTTCAGCCCACCATGAAGCAGCTGCTTTGGACAGCCTTCTGTCATCTATTCTCAATAGTGTTTTACAGCATCCCACACAGCTTCAAGGATGATAAATTGGCTGGACTCCAGGGCTTGCACTGTAATCTTGCCTTGTCACTTAATGTTAAGTGTATCTCACAGCTGACACTGATGAAACTGCTTAAGAAATCAGATATGATCTTTAGCAGAGCTAAATCTCGTTTTCATATGCAGGGTTAGGTTCTGTTTTGACCAACTTCAGGGCAAACAATAACACTACTTCAGAAAACTGCATCATTTTTAGTGTCTAATATTTCTTTTCCATTCATTAGTCCATTCTCTCATACTTTTGATTCCTGAGATGCATTTACTGATCTGTATTTGGGGTGATATCTGTGCCCTCAAAACAAACTGAATTTAACTGGTATATGATTTAACTTACAAACTCTGCTCTATCAGCATATATTGCTATATCAAAATGTATAGATCTGACCTTTAAAAGTTTTTTAAAAAATTCTTCCAAATACTGTAGTCAGTTTATCTGCCAGTCATACTGGTTTCTGCCTCTTCCTAAGCAGTCTTGATAGGGACAGGGACTTCAAAATCTTTGCTAATTAAGACCCGCTTACAGGAAACTGGTACAAACATCTCAAAGCGCTAAAAAGAGAGATAGGTCTATCAATAAGCTACTTCAATTTACAAACTATAACATAGCTAAAATGCCACAATCATAATTTTAATGGTTGTAGAGCTGTGGCTTGATTTTGGCCAATACTCATCCATGATATTATGAATAGCATTATAAATAACTGAACAAAAAAGTCTTGTCTTTTAATCAGTGAAATCCACAAAACTTGTTCAAAGTGTTCCTATCCTGAAGCAAAATTACACAACTTGAATTTTATTACATCTTATTTCTACTCTGTTGAGGCAGAATGATTATATAGTGAAGGAGGTCAGCAAAAAGGATAAGAAGAAAACCAATGTCACGGATAATCTATAAATGGTAGCTGCTTGACCTTAATATTTAAGAGTCAACTCTCTCCTTAAATGATTCCCACCTTTAGGTAAACATCAACATTGTTGCTGAATTCATCCATTCAGTTTCTAAGTGTTTCTCATTAGTAACTTTCTAATAGATGAGAACAATCCATTCAAGGATGCAGCCATAGTCATTTCATTAATCACTTGCATAATTTGGGTTAAGAATCACAATCCAAACTTGTTACTGAAATGATTACTATCAGAAAAACAAAACAAAACAAACTTCTGTCTCTCCAGAGATTAAATGTTCTCTTAGGTCTTTAATAAGTGGCAGGTAATCCAAACCAACTTTCCCAAATCATTTAGGTTTTCTATTAATGAGGTTTTAGTATGCATTTTCATGATTACTATCACAATGACAAAACAGTTAAATTTTGTGGAGGAAGAGATGGCTTGAATGGGAACCAAACAACTTTAAAAAGAGAAGACATCTTCTGTGCCAAAAGTTTGCAAGACACCACATCTTTCCTTGATTTGCTGTGTAGGTGTGTACATCTCGTAGTTTGATTTCAGCCTTCTTCAAATGAGGGTGCTTTAAACTAGGGGTCAGGGTGATCCAGCTTTAATCTTGACTCTTTTTATAAGTTTACCTAGCACTTTCACTTTGGTGAACAACAAGATCAAACATGTATTCAGAATCCATTATGAGCCATTTAACCTTTCTGTACTTCAGATACCATATCTGTAAAATGGACTAAACGACTCCTCCCTCAAACCTTTCCTGGCTAGAAAAAAACTATTTCTTAAAGTATCTTGGGGGCTCTGGCTGGATTCAGAGAAGTGTTATTCTGGTCAGCATGACCTTCAAAATAACGGAGCTAGTGGAGCTAATAGGAGAGCTCACTACTTAAGTGACACAAAATTTGTTACAATTACACTGAAAACTTAGTTGAACTGTATCAGGAATTTTATGACTGTGCATTATTAGCACTTAAAGATACTCTGTTTTTCTTCAAGGTCAACCTCTACTTTGTGTCTGTGAACTAAGCCTTTTTGGGGAACTTATTGATAAAGTGTTGAGGTCAAGAATGAGGAGGATAATCATCTGGGAAAATTTTTGTAAATTAAAGTAATGAGAATCCTAATTAATATTAAAAGCAAAATGAGAGCAGTCCGTAGCTATTTTTTAAGTGCATATGTTTTCCAGAGCTGTGCTATATGAGTGAAGGCATAGGAAAGAGAACATGGTACTGACCCATAAGGAGCTTATTTTTAGGGGTGAATAGATTTACATTCAGGAAATAGCCAGAATCCTACATCATGACACCAGATTGCATAGTAGAGACAAAAGCGATCAGAGTAATTCAGAGAACTTATTAGCATGGGCTTATCATTGTCAAGGGGACTTCTTGAAGATTTTGGCACTTGAGCACACACCTGTGTACTGGATGATTAGGAAGTTTTCTGAAAAAGGAGAAGGATATTCCAAGTAACAGCTTAACCTGACACAAATGAGTGGTAGCTCTATCATTATCATCATCATTATTTTACTGTCATTATTATTACTATAAAAATTGGAGAAATTGGGAAGGAAATTTTTTTTTGTGATGGGATGTGACTTTTTAAAATAAACTGAATTTTTTCAACTCATGTGGTGCAAAGTCAGCCCACTAAAATTACAAGAATTACAAACACATCTATTTTTCTGAGTCAGGGCTGAATACTCAGGCTACTTATCTCTCTGACACTGTTTGATATAAGTAGTCATCTTTAACAACTGTAACGTGTCCATAAAGGAATAACAATGATTATACATAGTTTTGATTCTTTAAAAGCATGAGTTTATTCTATAGATAAATAATAAAAATATTTGTCTAATTGGTATTATCACACTAGATCTATTCAGCTACTGCATTTATTTTCATAGGTCTATTTAAAGGTATCCTGAATTTTTAATATGAGGGAGGCATATTTAAGTGAGTTTTCACATATTAAGAGACATTATCAAATTTAATTTTGACATAGTTACTACTTCTGGAAATAGGCTAATCAGTGCATTTTAGTCAAGTATTTTAAGCACTAAGATTAGAAAATAGGATTTCAAATTTGAGATAAAAGTTAAGTATTTTTCTCTGTAGATACAAAGAGTTTATATCTTGCATTTTCTGGTGACTCAATTTTCATAGATTTTGACCTGCTGTCAGATGCTGTTATTTTGATATTTGGATCAGAAAATATAATTCCTATTACTGATGGTACTGCTGCCTGACATTCTGATCAGTTACAATTTACCCAAGCTTTGAATCAGAAGGCATTTGTTGAGTCCTTGCTATTTGAAAAGCATCTATGGAGGATTATGAAAAAGTAATCTACTTGAGGCTAATACCTACAAAGACTTTTTGGTTTAGGGACAGAGGAGGGGTTCAAAGTGAAGCAAAGTGTAAGACATGCATATGCCGATGCTCCTAGAAGGACTTTTAATTCTGGGGAGATTTAAACACTATTCACAATGGTTTAAGTAGACTGTGGTTATAGATTACTCTGGGTGCAGGTCAGAACTATAACCGAGGCTGTGAGATCATCTTGACATAAAGCACAGGGTACTGTTTCGTTCTTTGTATTTATGCTTTTCTTTTCAAAAAGTGAATTGGATTGGGGCTGGCGCTGTGGCCAAGTGGTTAAGTTTGCGCGCTCCACTGCAGGCAGCCCAGTGTTTCGTTAGTTCGAATCCTGGGCACGGACATGGCACTGCTCATCAGACCACGCTGAGGCGGCGTCCCACATGCCACAACTAGAAGAACCCACAACGAAGAATACACAACTATGTACTGGGGGGCTTTGGGGAGAAAAAGGAAAAAATAAAATCTTTAAAAAAAAAAAAGTGAATTGGATTGGATTTTGATCACATTTCAGACAAATCTTCCACTTTCAACCTCTGCAAAATCTTTTTTTTTTTTTTTGGTGGGGAAGATTGGCCCTGAGCTAACATCTGTTGCCAATCCTTCTCTTTTTGCTTGAGGAAGATCAGCCCTGAGCTAACATTTGTGCCAATCCTCCTTTATTTTGTATGTGGGTCACTGCCACAGCATGGCTTGATGAGAGGTGTAGGTTCGCACCCAGGATACGAACCCCTGAACCCATGAACCTGGGCTGCCACAGCAGAGTGCGCAGAACTTAATCACCACGCCACCAAACTGGCCCCCAAATCTACTTTTTTGATGTCTATAAAAAACAATCTTTGTGCATTTTCTGTATCCCTTAAGTACTGTGATTGTGATTTCCCTGTGTATCCATAAGACACAATTTTCTCATGTTTGTCTTTTCTTGTCCTCATCTTCACTGAAGTTTCTTAAGTGAAATGGCCTATCAGAAAATTTATGACAAGGCTCTGGCAATTTGAAAATTGTGTAAAGTTAGTCTCTGTTATCAATGGCTTATGTGTCTTCTTTCTTTACCATCCCTAATTATTTGTGTTTGCTCTTGCTGTTAGGTATACTGTTTTAAGCTCTCAGCTGTTGTAGTGAGTATGAAGTGCCTGACAGTCCATTGAAAATAAATGAAGATAAATTACAGTTGTGGCAGAGGTTCTAGTTTTTGTTATTCTTGATATGATACCTTCTGCACCTCTGGTGAACTCCTTCAGACCTATAAAATGGGCTGTCAAACTGCTCAACAGAAATTAGACATCTTTTCCCCCTAATGCTACTGGTGGGGTCAAATCTAGAATTATTCCACAACATTCCTCATATTGTTTAAATTTTAAAAATCAATTACTTTAAATTTATTAAAGGTAAAGAAGTGAAAGGGTTTTAGAAATGAAAAAACCCTTTGAAATTATCTAGTCCACCTTCCTCTTTTTAAAAAATGTTTTTAAAATCAAATGCATTTAATCCCCACCTTCCCACTCTCCTATATTAAACAGACGAGGTAAGTATACACAAACTAGCAAATGCTCTTTTTGAAACGAAAGTTAAATCATGTCACTACTCTGTTCAAAACTCTCCAATGACTTCCTATCTCACATAAGCTAAAGTCCGTACAGTAGCCTTCAGGATTCAACATGACCTAGCACCCTGCTTCCTCTCTGACCTCATCTCCTTACCAGCTCCCCATGGCTCACTCTGCTCCAGTCACATTGATCTCACACTGGTTCCTCTAACAAGCCATGCATGCCCTTTTTCGCTTGAGATACTTTTCTCCCAGAGAAATTAAATTAGCATAGCTTGCTCCCCCCTCATCTTCAAGTTTTTGCTTAAACGTCAACTTATCAGAGAGGTCTTCTCCGATCACCCTACCTGAAATCAAAACCTCACCCCTGCCACCTCCAACACAAAATTATCCACAGGTAGTACCGATCTCTGCCCTGTTCCCAGCTTGACTTTGCTCCAAAGTATTTATTACCTTCTGACATACAATATAGTTTATTTTTTCACTCTCTTCTTCCTCCACTAGAATGTAAACTCCAGGCCAGTAGTGTTTTTGTTTTGTTTTCCTTCTGTCTTGTTTATTACCATGTCTCCAGCACCTGAACAATTTCGGGCACACATGAGGTATTCAACAAATATTTGTGTGATGACCAAAAGACTGACTTAGTAAATAAGGCTCTCTCCAGTCTGCTTTGTGCCAATATTCTACTTTTTAAAAGTGATTTGAACCATTTACCCACATATGTACTGTGACCTTAATTGAAAGAACTCAAAAGAACTTCACAAGAATATTCAAAACCTGAACTTGACTTTGACTTACTTTTAAAATCCAATGCAACAAATGTGTAGGTTGAAAGTATAGGGATGGAAAAGGATATAGCATGCAAAAAACTTTTTAAAGAGAAAGAATATAGCTATATTAATATCAGATAAAGTAGATTTCAAAGCAAAAAAGTTAAGGGACAAACAGGACACCACATAATGATAAAAGGATCACTCTAACAGGAAGATGCAATCAGAAATGTGTACATACCAGACAAGAAAATCTTAAAATACATCATGAAAAAACTCATAGAACTGAGAGGAGAAACAGACAAATCCACAATTATAGTTGGGAACTTCAATACCCCACTGACAGCAACTGATAGAACTACTAGACAGAAAATCAGAAAGGGCATAGAAGAATTGAACAAATAATCAACCATGAGGGTACACCTGACATATATAAAACACTCCACCCAACAACAGCACATTACACATTCTTTTCAGGAGCTCATGGAACAGTCACCAAGATAGACCATATCCTGAGCCAGAGAACAAATTTCGAAAAATTTAAAAGAAATGAAATCATACATAGTATATTTTCTGCTATAATGGAATCAAACTAGAAATCAACAGCAGAGACGACAGGAAGATCTCCAAACATTTGGAAATCAAACAACATACTTATAAATAATCCGTGTGTCAAGGAAGATGACTCAAAGGCAATAAACAAAGAACTGAATGAAAATGAAAATATACCATAACAAAATGTGTGCAGTGGAGCATAGCTCCCCACCCCTGACATGTGAGGTGTACATAGTGACTTCCTTCTAAAGATTACAGCACAGGTAGAAGGAAGGGATACCTTTACAGTGGAGAAACCTGGCAAACACTACCTGCGCCATGTGATCAAATTGAACATCAGCAGTGATAACTCATTTGATCTTAAGTACCCTTGATATGATATGATGAAATGGCACTTTACCTCTGTGGTCTTCCTGCCAAGAACTCATTAACTCCAGTCTAATAATGAGAAAAATATCAGACAAATCTCAATTGAGGGATTTTCTACAAAATATCTATAACCAGCACTCCTCAAAACTGTCAAGGTAACCAAAACAAATTAAGTCTGAGAAACTGTCACAATCTAGAAGAGCCTAAGGAGACATGATGAATGAATGTAATATAATATCCAGGACGGGAACCTGGGGCAGAAAAAGAACATGAGATTAAAAACTAAGGAAATATGAACAAAATCTGGACTCTACTTAATATTAATGTATCACTATTGGTTTATTAGTTGTGACAGATGTATCATACTAAAAGAAGAAACCAAATTTGAAGTTTAACACCCCTTTCCTGACAAATCTTGGGGACCTAAGGCAAAGCAAAGAATTCTTAGACTTCACACCAAAAGCATCATCCACTAAAGGACAAACTGATAAGTTGATCCTTTAAACTTTTTTATAAATTTAAAATTTTTGCTCTGTGAAACACCCTGTTAGGAGGATGAGAAAACTTGGAAAAAATGTTTGAAAATCACACATCCAACAAAAGGCCTTATATCTAGAATAAAGGACGCTCAAAACTCAACAGTAGAAAAGCAAACAATCCAATCAGAAAATGGGCAAAAGCATGAGACACTTCACCAAAGGGGATGTACAGAGGGCAAATAAACACATGAAAAGATGTTCAACTTCATTAGCAAAATGAAATGCAAATTATAACCATAATGCGATATCACTACACACCTATCAGAAAGGCTAAAAGAAAAAATAATGACAACATCAAACATCCCTGCTGGTGAGGATGCAAAGAAAGCGGATCACTGATACACAGCTGGTGGAAATGTAAAATGGTACAGCCACTCTAGAGAACCATTTTGCAATCCTGAGCATATATCCCAGATAAATGAAAAGTTATGTTTACACAAAACATACACATGAATGTTTACTGCAGGTTTACTTGTAGTAGCTCCAAAGAGACAACAACTCAAATGTCCTTTAACAAGTTAATGATTAAAGAGACTGTGGTATATCCACAGCAGGAAATACCACTCAGCAATAAAAAGGAACAAACTATGAATATACACAATTGCTCTGATGTATCTCAAGGGAATTATACTGAGTGAAAAATGCCAATCTCAAAAGCTAACATACTGTATAATGTCACTTACATAACTTTCTTGAAATGACAAAATGATAATGGCTGTGACTTACAAGAGGGTATCATGAGATGTGACGATGGAACAGTTCTGTGTTGACTGTGGTGATGTTTACACGAATTTACACATCGGATAAAACATCACAGAACTAAATACACACATAAATGAATGCATGTTAAACTTATGAAGTCTAAATAAGCTTGACAGCTTTATCAATGTCACAATAGTGATAAGTGTACTATAGTAATGCAAGAGGTTACTAGTGGGGAAAATTGAGTGAAGGGTTCAAGGAATCTGTTATTTTTCCTTATAGCTGTATTTGAATCTACAATTCTCTGAAACTAAAAAGTTTAATTTAAAAAGCCAATATAATGAAATGGAATGGTACATATTTAAGGGTTTGCTAACTTCTTTCACAATGAATCAGTGTTAAGGATTAAATGAAAGTTTAGCACAGTGACTAGCACAAAGTAATTGATAAATATTAGCAAGTCCTATCACTATTATTTGAAAAGAAAAAACTAAAGGGACAATGCATCATTTAAACAGGTTTTGAAAGGACCTCTTTTAATTGCATTGATTTTTCTTTTTTTTCAAAATGAAATTGTTAAGACATTTAATACTTCTGTATGATACCCAAGTATCAAAGGATAAAGTGGATTTGAAAAAACTAAAGAAAATTACTAATTGCCTAAACATATTCGCCAAATATTTCCTTAAATTAACATGTTCTACTTCAAAATTCACAAGCAAGTACTAACTGCATTACATGGCAGCCAACTAACATAATTAGACAAATTATCTAGGCATTACAGAATCGTAAAAGGATAACTGTAAATAATTAAGGAGTGTAACAATTTTGTTCTAAACTTTTGCATTAACCGTAAATAATTTCTTATCTTATGTGTTTTTACTCAGGAAGTAAAAATAAGCTCTTTGGGCAAAACATTCAAATATGTTTTCTGAGCCTAGGATATTAACTTGGCCTAATCTTAGAAGCAACTATGTAAATAAATACGCCTGAATAGTTTAGAGCATTTTGGAATCCTAAATCATTTACCCCAGAATTTGTATAGTCCAATTCTGATGCATAAAGCTGCTGGACAATAAAGAGGTCATCTGGATTCTCTCCCTCACTTTTAAGGAAGGCAATCTGCTTTATCAAATTCAAATGGCTCAACTAGGAGACACCCAAATCCTTGTAATCTGTGCACTATTCAATATATAATGTGGTCTATAGGACCCTATCTAAATAACCTCTCTTGTACTTACTATGTGTCAAAGTTTTAAAGACAGCTATCACCTACCCCTATAGGACAGACATATCTTAGTCAGCAATGTAGAGTAAATTTACTTTTGAGGATTGCTTATTTTCAGTGTTTACTTCTACACAATAAATAAGGGAAGCACTCTTTCAAAGTCCTATTGCTAAAAGCCTGGAAGTGTACTAATAGAGACTAATGAGCTCATGTAATTGAAAGCATGATATTAAGAGCTGTGAAAAGAGGGTACTAAGTTCAGCTCTGAAGTACGTATTTACAGACCAAATTTTTTTATAAACACTTTGGTTTTAAAATCACTTCTGACTTCTGAATATTTTAGGAAGCAGTCTCCATTCTGGGCAAGCTGAGGAAAGGCTGGCTTCTACAGTTTTTCATCCCACACCTACTGCATTAAAATTTATGGAGTAGACAGGAGTCTAAATTTTTAACAAGATTCCTAGGTGTTTTTACACACAAATAGGATTAAGATCAGCTGCTCTGTTGAAAATTACACTGAATACAGAATCAGGATGCTTTGTAATACTTTTTATTCTTGCCAAATAGGGGATCTCTCCATTCTTCTAGAGTGGCAGAACTTTGACATTGCTAAAATACATTAAGAGGGGGCAAGTACAAATTGCACCAATACCACAGACAGTGAAAGTCTTGGGGATCTCCTGGAAGACCCTTTGCTACCAATGGCCCATTCAAGGCAAGGCTCTCCAAGAGAGGACCAGGAGGGATCTGCAGGCATAATTATGGTTAAGCCTTGATGGAAGTCTTCCTGGTGAGCAAAAAATCCAACTGTGCACTCTCCAGAATTTTGCCAACAGAGGCAAGCTGTCTGAGCCACTGGCTCCAATTAGTTGTTGTTGTCTAATTAGCTTGCATACCAAAGAAAACAACAACATTGAGGAAATTCAACAATCTCTCATCAAAGCCTAATATTTAAATTCCTTGCATCAACTCATTTAGAGCATTTGGCAGGGAATCTGCCCTTTTGCCCGCCTACATACCAATTTTCTGCCTACTATTCTGTCTTGTACTTTGGCAAAATATAATCACTGCATTTGCTTTTAACTGTTTTTAGCAAATTCAAGGCAAACTACAAAGAGAAAATATGCAATTTCACTCCCCAAAGCACCTTGTAAGATGCATCCACTGTTCATTCACTGGCTATTTCTTGATACCCATTCTGAGAGAGGAACCTTGCACATGTTAGAAGCTCCTTTAATATCTATTTAATTTGACTTTTGAGTATAATACTGAAATTTTTACTTTTAGCTATATCTAGAATTCCCTATTATCAAATATAAAAATTCATATGTCTATGAATTCCTACCTTAATTTTCATAGCATTAAACACTAAAATATTCATTAAAAATTACTGTTATATTCTCAAGGGAAACCAACACCTACTATAGCAAATAAGATCTTAGGGTAAGGGGGCAAGAGTTTTTAAGCATGAATGTCTTACTCAGTTTAAATAGCCCACATGCAAAAAGCCTACTGAGAACAAGACCTTTCAGCTAAATGATAGGAGTCAATTTTATAAACTAAAAGACACAGATGGAGAAAGTACTTTTAGAGATTATCTAATCTGATCTTTTGTTTCAAAAATTAGGAAATTTGCCTGTCAAGATTACTAGCATGCTTCATTTTTCTTTTCTTTCTCAGTGAACCAAATTATTCTGAAATGTTGCATTACTTTTCACATTCGATCACAAAAAAGAATATCTGATGTCCTCAATATCAACATTATGACCACTGCTCTATGTTGATAGTAATAAATACGAGACAAATCAATTATTACATACAATAATTATTGTTAAATAAGAAATCAGCATATTCCTCTCATCCTACAACTAAGATTAATATGGAATGACATTTCATGAAATCAGAACCTGAAAGACTTCATCTTTACACGCTCCTAGACCATATCAACTTCTAATTTGCAGACAAAAATTTTATCTGAACCTTACAGTGCTTTTTTCAGACCTGTATAAGACTTCAGTAGTCTATAAAATTTTGTCTAGCCTTTCCAGGGTTGATGAGATGAAACAAAGTTGGAGTTCTGGTTTACTTCGCCAGAACACATCCTCTTATTTTAGGTCATCGTTTTTTCATGACTTCAGCAAGACTGATTCTAGCTGCAGCACTGTCTCCAATTCATCACCTTCCTACCTGATGCTTACCCAACAATTTCATAAAATGTTGCTTGCCCAAGTATTCAGTATTCGTTGTTTTTCTGGTACGTACAGCCAAGAAGAGATAGAGAATTAAGTCATATACCCTCATTGTCTTAAAGAACAGAAAAGGCAATTCCAGAATAACTAACTTCCTGACAGACACTCTCCAACATTAATCACAGCCACAAACAAAGCTGGCCATAAGGACAATAAGCAATCTTTTCTGTATTGGCTTCTGCAAGCATTTATCCTACTTAGAAGGCTCCTTAAAGAGTTTCTCATTAGAGAAATGGAGTGGCCCATGGTGGGAGGAAAGGAGTAGCAGCAGGTTAGAATCTGTATTGCCGATTAAACTTTATGTGCCTTTATAAGACTTCTAGAAAATTTTTGAAGGAAAACTATATACAACCTCAAACTTTTTTTTAGAAGATACTTGATATTAATTATAACTACTCTCTCTCACTTAATAATCAATATTCCTAGTAAGATTAAGTGATTTAGAAAGACCAGGGGATGGAAACATCCTAAGCGTTTCTCTTTTAATCTAACCAACTTAAAAACATAAAAATCTCAGAAACTGCTCAGTGAGATAGTTTCAAAACAACGAAACAAAAAACACTGGAATTGGTGCCCTTCTTTTCTTTCTTTAGATTATAGTTTATAATACACATATCTATAAGTGAAAATGAGAGAGGAAATTCTTACTTTCACATTAGGGAGTTTCCAAGAACCAAAAGACAGTCCCTTGCCACCTAATAAGAAAAAGTGTCAGATTTAAGATATCTGTTCTTTCCCCACCAGTACCTAAATCAATTTCCCCTTCTTCTAAATTTCCATAATGCTTTATTTGAAGTAGCCTAATGCTTAAACTCAGCCTGATATTTATATATAGTTACTCACAATGTGACCATATAACTTGTCATCCAAACCAGGACGTTTGAAAGTGAAAGAGGATACTATTAATAATTATGCCAGGGTGAGAGGCATAAAACAGGACAGATGAGCTCCCCAGTTATTCTAACCATTCTCTCCCCTCTACTAGACTTGAATCTCAATAATATAGGAGAGTTAGAAATTCATTATTATATTCCTCACAATGGCACATTATTTTGCACAAACTAAGCATTCAATTCTGACATGCTGAAAAATGAATAAACAAAATAAACTCAAGAGGACTTTCACAGCTGTTTAGGGAAGCACAAATGTAACATTCTTACTCCTTTGGACAAAGGCTAAATTTCTAAGTCTATTGCTCTAAACTTAAAAATCCAAGAAAAGAGAAAGAATAAAATTACTTAAGACTATCCAAGTTAAATATATCTTAATATTCTTTATATAATATTGAAGTACCTAAATGAGAACAGTAAAATCTTAATAGTTACTAGTATTCAATAAAAAGCTTCCAAAAGTATGATATACTCCTGGCGGCTGAATAATCTGGGGAATTTATCCCCCTGCTCCAGCCTCGTAGCAGATTGGTATGTAAATTGTGGAAAGAGTATACAAATTAAACATTTTCACTTGCTTTTCAATATTATTGTTTCATGCATATTTACTATATACAAAACACATTTTATTTTAAATGTAAATCCTTGTCCCAGAAAAAAGAATATAAAAGACAGCTCTATTGTGGTTACTTAATTCTTACAGAGTAAAATATTCTAATATTTGTATTAGTTAACAAAATGAATGTGTGCCTAGCAGACTCAAAACTGCTAAAGTTTGCCTGAAACTAAATAAGGACCTATCCTGCCCTGCTTCCCATTAACTTTGTATCAGCAGATCTAGTTTTCAGTAGCACTAGTCCTGGTTGGTGGCAGAAGCTATTGGTGTTGTTAAAATATTTATAGTTTCATTTCAGTTCCACCTTGGTTTGTTGAACAAACATAAAACCACAGTCTTTATCATATGTGCCACTTCCTGTAATTCACGACTGAGCCCAATTCCACTATTCATTATATAACACACAATTTAACAAAACAAAATACCATAGATAAAGAAAATAATCAGAATCCATTTAGGTCTTTTTTCTGTTTAATACTTTTCCCAAATGAAAGGTGTGAAAAAAATCTTGAGGAAGCATTTCTTAACTACTTTTCTTTCCTGCAATTTTAGTCAATTATAGATAAGTCATCGTTATCTGTGATAATGGGAGGCAGAAATAATAGGGATGAGACACGAATAACCTAACTATTTTCATTCTTATTCACACCTAAATTTAAGGAATCTGCTAACAAGTAACAAAACTGAAGGATGTGAACTTCAGTTCCTATTCCACTTTCTGTTATTGCAGCTAATAAGCAGTGGAATGGTCAGAAAGTGGCTGCCAGAAAGGAGAGGAGAAAAGCACAGAAAACACAGGAATTGGTTAATCAGACCCTAACCAGACTTTTCCGGATGTATCCACTTTAAAGTTCCTTCCGAATTCACAAGGAAGTTTGGTCTTTCTTAAATTCACTTACAAGATAGTCAAGAGTTTAGCTAAGATTTTTATTTTTAAACAAATTTAGACAAATGTGACGAACTTCAAGCAACAAAACTTCCTTTGTGTAAGAAATTAAATGTTCTGAACAATACTTTTTATTTTTAGTAAAATTACAAATTCAACTAACGCAACATTACAATGAAACTGCTTCACCCAGGTCCCAAATAACCATAAGTGATGAAGTGGAGCAGGAATAAACTGAAGCCCCCCCCAACAGAAGACTCCAGAGTATTTATGCAGCAAAAACCAACAGCATATCATGCAGTAAGTCAAACATTTAACACTGCAGAGAGTACATGCTGTTTGGCTTATACAGCTATGGACACATATCAAACGTGTAGCATTCATTCATCATTTATTTTTAAAACATTTACTGAGCTCCACTACAGTTCATTGAAGGCCCTAGAGAAGTGAAGAGGCATATCACAATTTTTGTCTTCAAGCAAGCTCAATCATGGTAATAACAAATAATACCTGTACCAAGTGAGGCACATTTAAAAAAGTGCTATAAGAGAGCACAGAGAAATAGATTTTTGTCTCCTCTGAAGAAAGGCAGGATTCACAGAGGGTGACATTTGAGCAAAAACTGAGAGAAGGACAGGAGTTTGCTAAAAGGAGGAGGAAGAAATCCTGACATTCAGAGTTTAACTTACATTCTTTGCACCTGGGCTAGCTTTGCGGTCATGCCAAATGACACAAATTATTCCTCTTAAATTCTCTAGAATAAAAATCATCAAGATTTTCACATTCTCTGGAAGACATGAGATGATAAATACTACCATGACTGACTAGTGACATGCAAAAAAATGGGTAACTATAGGAGCAAATTATTAAGGTCATAAATTTTACACATATTACTTAAACTCCAAACCACAGCTTCTCCATCAATAAAATGGAAATCATAAAACTTGTCCAATCTACCTTGATAAGGTGGCTATGAGAATCAAATATAATAATATATAGAAAGCTTGTCAACTATATAGCAATAAACAAAGCAAATCATAATTTGTTAAGATCTAATAAATCCTGGTATCAATTTCTGATTCATGGAGTCAAAAAATTCCTTTAGTGAGGTGTATAGATAAGAATTTATATATTTATATTAATTCTATTGACAGTTATTATATGTTCTATTGAAACACAAATGTTGAAAAAGGAGACAAGGAACTGCTTTCTACTAGAAAAATAAATACAAAATTCTCAGGTCTCTGGTTTAGTTAAATCTAAAATTCAAATTATTTGGTATAGATGACAAATTAATGCTAAACAAAATAATTATTATAATATTAAATTACAGAGGAAAATACATGGCATTTCCTAAAGTTTTCTGAAAAAAGACGACTACACATTGTTATGGATTTTTGGAAGTGTTATTAATTCTGCTCTTGCCTTTACAGTTATACATGTAACCTTAAATTCTAAGGCTCAGAAAGTTACATAAGCTCTAAGGATTTCAATTACTTCAGAATGATGGGGTGGACAAAGTAAAATCTAAGGTTCAAACCATCTGTAAAATTCTAATAAAAAGCATTACTGATAAATGAACGTATACAGAGAGGTAGTTATGGTCCTATACAGTAAGATACAAAGCCTACAAGACTTTACAGAAAACACTAAAAAGAAGACCTTGGGATTATTCCTCATTATTAATGAAGTCTCAGGTGATTTCCCAGTCTAAAAAGCAGGACTTTGGTCTGGGAGAAATAACAGAGATTTATAATAGCTTTCAGTTTCAGAAATCTCTAACTATAGGGCTCAGTTTAGTTAAAACTAATCACTACAAGAATGCTAACACTAAGTAAATACATTTAGAGTTTTTAAAAAGCTTTCAAGATATCTCGCTGGCCCTTTCAACTAACTGAATAAAATAAAAAATTTGCAGCCCAGATGGTGACATTTACATCAAATAAATACCCATGAAAGAGATGCGCTATAAGTTCATGATGAAAAATTTCAGCTTCCAACAAAATGAGGACTTAGCTTACATAATTAGCTCATTAAATATTGCAAGAATAATTTTACTCATTGAAATGAAACTTTATTAACATTCTTCTCTAACCACTTATTTTTAAATGTTTTCTTCTGTGTTTTGTGTGTACGTGCAAAAACGCTATTAAATCAAGTTAAGAAATAATTTCAATCATTTTAACAAAGGGTTGTAAACTTTTCAATAGTTGAATATATTGAAAAATAACATCAGCACTAATGGAAATCATTCTTCTACAGTCTAAATTCTCTGAAGCTATATGTCATTCCAATTCTACATCCATCTCACTACCCTACCCTCAAAGATGGTGCTTTAAAAACTATTCAAAGGGCTGGCCTGGTGGCACAGTGGTTAAGTTAACGCACTCTGCTTAGGCGGCCCAGGGTTTACAGGTTTGGATCCCGGGTGTGGACCTAGCACCGCTCATCAAACCATGCTGTGGCAGCATCCCACATAAAATAGAGGAAGATTGGCACAGATGTTAGCTCAGCGACAATCTTCCTCAAGCAAAAAGAGGAAGAGTGGCAACAGGTGTTAGCTCAAGGCCAATATTCCTCACACACACAAAAAAACTATTCAAGGCGCAAGACTTTCTAGAATGGCTTTATGAAGAACCTGGAACCCCTCCTCCCCAATATTTATTAATTTGGCAAAAATTAGCAAAGACAATGATTCATTCTCTGAAGGCTGAATGAAGGGCTCAGAACAAATTGCAAAGCATTATTCAACAAAATCTACAGCTATTTGGCAATAAGTGTGGGAAGCCATGGCATTCCAATTAGAGCCTGTACCCATCCCCCTACAATTCTGTATTATGGAAGAGCTGTTTTAGTAGGCTCATCAGTCAAGTGGCAGTTCCTATCTCCCAGAGATCCATGGAATGGAAGAGCTATTACTGGTGGATTTGACAGCTGGTGAACACCAGCAGATATCATTTCCCACAGCTCTATGCTGCAGAAGACCTACACCAAGGAGGTGTTAGCAGCCAGGCAGCATCCGTTTTGCCATTCCCAACTCCCACTACTAGATACAGGTTGTGGAAGATCTATGCTAGATGGCAGGATAAGTTTCTATCCTCTTTACACAAATGTCCACAGGGAAGATCCAGGTGGACAGCTGGTAAAGGGCAAGCTCCTCATCACCCTCCAGCTCCTGATCCATAGTATGAAAGTTAAGCCTAGGGGAGGGTCTAAGCAAGCCTCACAGACTGGCAGCACCCTAACCCAGCCAAAGAGCCAGACTTCATTTGGATCAGAATGTGGAGCAATTTATGCCCCAGAGCACAGTGAAAACAAAAGAGCAATCAGCTAGTGTTATGGGTTGAACTGTATCCTCCAAAAGTTGAAGAACTCCCATCTGTGAATGTAGCTTCATTTGGAAATAGGGTCTTTGCAGATGTAATCAAGTTAAAGAGAAGGTCATCAGAGTGGACCCTAATCCAATACGACTGGTGTCCTTATAAGAAGAGAGAAATTTGGACACACACACACACACACAGGAGAATAGCATGTGAAGACAGAGACACATGAAGGAACATGGCCATGTGAAGCCTGAGGCAGAAAGTGGAGTGATGCATTTACAAGCCAAGGAACACCAGAACTACATCAGAAAACATCAGAAGCTAGAAGAAGCAATGACAGGTTTCAGAGACAGCATGACCACACACCCTGACTGGGGACTTCTAGCCTTCAGAACTATGAGACAGTAAATTTTTGTTGTTTTAAGCCACTCAGTCTGTGGTAATTTGTTATAGCAGTGCTAGAAAACTAATACAGTTAGGAATTAGTGGAGACTAACAGATAGGTGTGATACTGATAGACACAGAATAGTCAGAAGCTTAACAGGAGACTGGGCAGGTGAGTGGAGGTGGACGGGACAGCAATCAGAGAGAACTCAGCTAAAACCACAATCATCCCTGGTGGTCCTGAACACTGTACACATGTTCAAGGCTGTGCCTTCTGAGGAAGAACTAGAGGGATTGTGTGCTACAAGTTCCTGGCGGAACTAGGGGCAAATGAGTAGCCTCTCTGAACAGTGAACCTTGAAAACATTATGTTAAGTAAAAGACATCAGTCGCAAAAAACATGTTGTATTGAAATGTCCAGAACAGACAAATCTCTAGAGTCGGAAAGTAGATTATTAGATGCCTAGGGCTCAAGGTATGGGGAAGTGCGGAGAGACTGCTAACGAGCATAGGGTTTCTTTTTGGAGTAATGATTGCACAACTCTGTGAATATTCTAACTGAATTATACACTTTAAATGGGTGAGTTGTATAGTATGTGAATCATATCTTAATAAAGCCATTACCAAAAAGAACAAAGCTATCAAAACCTACAATTTTCAAACAATTAGAGTGGAGTGATATCTACAGAGGCATGAAGAGCAGCGTGGGCTATCACTTAAAACGGGTCAGACTGGAGACAATCACAGCTTGAACTCCGTCAATGGGCACAAGGAAAAGGGGACTAATAAAGGGAAACATTGTGTTGGTAGAACTAATATTTAAGATTGGATAAGATTAAGGGGAGAAAGATGGCTGGGACAACTCTCAGGTTTCTGCACCGGGAACCTTTGTATTAGGCACTGTGACAACCCTAATAAAACTGGGTCTTCCCCCGCTATGGGTGCTTTCAGAAATGGCTGCTGCTAAGGACAAATCTGTTTCTTGAATGAAGACTGCTCTCTGAGCCCACCATTGGGTACAAACCACCAGTGCTGGCCAGATCCTGGGGATCTCAGCTATAGTCTATGACCCAGCTATCAGCCTTGATACTAAAGGAGAACAACAATCTATTAAAAAAAAGTATGGGGGGAGGATATTTTTTGGTCATAGGGTTGTTCTGAGAATTAAATGTGTCAATACACATAAAAGAACTCAGAATAGTGTCTGGCACATGGTCAGCAATATATATAAGCGTTAGCTATAAAATGAAGAGAATTAGAGTGTATTATTAAGGTCAACACAAACACTTGTAGGAAGGTAAAGATTACAGCATTTAAGGAGGTTGTGCTCATCTGTAACCCTTCTCACCAAGAACATATGTTTTGCCAAAAACATTTTTTTGGTCCCATTTTGGACCAAAGAGATCATCAGGGCTAAGGCAGGGAAAGAATAAGAAAACAATAATCCCAACTCATTCCTGTTTACCTTGGAAGATTAAAAAGTTTATAAAACCAGGCTTTAATCAATTTTGGTTAACAAGGTCAATTTAGATTAATTACAATACAAATTTCATTTACAGTTTAAAATAAGAAGTCACAATTTGCAAATCCTTTAGTCTCTATAAATAACAGACTATCAATTTCTCTCCATTTAATGTTCACTGACTTCTTAAAATTAACACACACTCTCCTTTGTCATGAAAATATTTTTTGTTGTTGTTGTTGCTTTTTGAGGAAGATTTGCCCTGAGTTAACATCTGTCAATCCTCCTCTTTTTGCTGAGGAAGACTGGCCCTGAGCTCACATCCGTACTCATCTTCCTCAACTTTCTATGTGGGACGCCTACCACAGCACAGCCTGCCAAGCGGTGCCATGTCTGCACCCGGGATCCGAACCAGCAAACCCCGGGCCACCAAAGCGGAACATGTACACTTAACTGCTGCGCCACTGGGCTGGTCCCTGAAAATATTTTTTTAACAACTGGAACACTGGAAAGGGTGTAATCTTAAAATAATATTCAAAATTATATAAGGAAAAATTAATTTACACAACAATGTATACACAGATTGTTATTTACACAGATATACTGGTAATTTTAACTCTTTCTAGCCCATAAGTTTCAGAAAGTGTTTCTCAAATAAGCACTTTCAAATTATAACCCAATAAGAACGTATTTTTTAAAATATTTATTAATTGAACAGCAACTGCAGTTATAATAGTATAACCTGATACTGGCTTCCATTCAATAAATGGAAATTGGAGAGATTCAACTAAACAAAGATGTTAGTAAATGGTCTCAAGATGTTTCTGAAGTTGTTTCTAATGAGATTAAAACATAGATGGAGGAGGGCCAGCCCAGTAGCACAGTGGTTGAGTTCAGCGCACTCTGCTTAGGCAGCCCAGGTTTGTGGGTTTGGATCCTGGGGGCAGACCTATACCACTCATCAGCCATGTTGTGGGGGTAACCCACATAAAAAATAGAGGAAGATGGGCACAGATGTTAGCTCAGGGCCATTCTTCCTCAAGCAAAAAGAGGAAGATTGGCAACAGGTGTTAGCTCAGGGCCAATGTTCCTCACCAAAAAAAAAAAAAGGAGATGGGGGAAACCTGTTTCAAAAGAAACACAGACAAATTCAATTGTTTCTGTTATATTTAAATTCTAAATTCCTTCCCAAAGGCATAATATATTAGCATTGGAAATGATCTAGTCAACTCTTTTACTTTCCCAGATTAAGAAACTAAAGTCCAGAGAATGTAAGCAACTTGACAAAGGCTGCAGAAGCAGCCATTGACAACTCAAGTCTTTCTTATTACACCAATGGTTCTCCATCTTTTCTGACGCACTCAGAGAGCTAGACTTTCCTACTGAGAATCAAGCTAAGCAGTCTAGTAAATAAAGACATCAGCACTATCTTACCCTCACTAATGCTTCACACTCTTCTAAGTGCTTTCACATTCATTCAGTCAATTAAGATTACCTTTCAATTTGAATCTTTCAACTTGTCCCCACTTGTCACCCAAAGAGTTCTTGTCTCTTTCCTCTCCATTCCCTATCATGCCCCCAACAGCTTCTCCACAACGGAGCAAATTTTGTAATATCTTTTCTCTCTACATTTAAGTTTAAGACAATCCTTTAGCTACAGTACTTTATTGTTTTAATCCTACAGAACAACTTCAGAAACATATTGACAATGTTTACTAGTATATCTCTTGGTAGAACCTCTCCAATTTTGGTGGGGAGGACTAATGAAGTAGGTCTTTTTTAAAAAAAAAGAAAAAAAAACTAGAAGGAGAAGCTGGGAGCAGATCTCAGAACCTTAAATAGTTGAGGAACTAAGACTTCATTCTTTGAGTAACAGGGCAGTGAGGAAAGAGGGATATGATTAAGATACCAGAAATGGAAGTTGAAAAGAAGGGTGTGAGCTACTCCAGAGGACTGCTTGCAATGTAGTGTTTAAAAGGTGGCTTAGCTTCAATCAAGGTAACTGGCAGAAGAATTGTAACAGTGACAAACAGGAAGTAAAGAGAGCTGATTTGGGGATGCAGTTGGTGAGTCAGGTTACAGATTTTTTGAATTTGAGAAAATGGTAGGACATCCAAGTCAAAAATGCCCAAATTAGCAGTTGTCAAAAAGGGCATGCCTTTTGTGTATATTGCTTTTATAGCACTTACCTCACTGCATTTTCATATTTATATTAGTAACTACACGTCAGTTTTACACAACAATAAGTTATGGTTATCAATGAAACTAAATCTTAAGAATATCTGGAAGAGAAAGACGTTTTACTGTGACGATTTTAAAATACGTCCATGAATTTTTTGACACCTCTCCATTCAAAAGGTAGAGTCTAATCCATGTGGGCCAGACTTAGTGATTGGCTTCTGATAAAAACAATGTGATAGAATTGATGCTATGTGGCTTTTGAGGGGTTCTTTTTAGATAGCTTCTGCACCTCCCCTTCCCCTATCTTTTCCTCTTCCTCTTCCCTTCCCCCCACCTCCCTCCTGAATGCCTGCTCTGGGGGAAGCCAATCACCACGTCTTGCGGACACTCAAGCAACCTGTGGATGCATCCACACATGAAAGAAATGAGGCCTCCTACCAAGAACCAGGACCAACTTGGCAGGCATGTGACTGAGCCACCCTAAAAGTAGATCCTCCAGCCCCTCCCAGTCTTCAGATGACAACAGATTGTTATTCAGCAATCATCTGGACATTAATCTCATGAGAGACCCCTAGCCAGAATACCCTAGGTAAGTTGCACCCAAATTCCTGACCCACAGAAACTAGGAGATAATGTTTTAGTCACTACATTTTGGGGTAATTTGTTACACAGCAATAAATAACTGATACATTTCTTCATCATTATAGCTCTAGCACCTAGTACAGTACTGGTGACACAGCTGCCAATGAATGAATTAATGAGACGTTTGAAATAATACCTAGCACCTAAGCTATTAAAAGTGTGTTTATTTTCCTGAGCTATTCCTGTGATCTATCCAAATAATAGTAAATTTTGAGAAACTAATAGATGTCATGTGTCTAAAAGGAATAACTATCTTCAAATGATAAAAACAACTCTTTTTTTTATTATTACAAAGCAGGGTAAAAAATTTTATACTGATTGTCAATGATAGCAAAACCATCTTCATTACCTTAACATTTACTAGTCTAAAAACAATAACCTCTTTGTATAAAATCATCTTCTAATTTTATTAATTCAATCGAATACAATATAGTACACAATGGATTCTTCACACTGAAGGATGATCATAGTAATAGGAATAAACCACAGGCAATGGGAAAATAATGGGAGAACTGACATGTGTCACCCTGAAGAAATAAAAACTGCAAAGCAGGCTTACAAAGGAAGGAAACTAATATTTGAATGCCTGGCAATGCTCTAGGTACTAAACATATTTCATTTCATTCAATCCTAAGAACAATTCTAAAACAAAGGTATTATCACCATTTTCCATTTTGTCCTTCTTAAGTAATGGAGCTAGGACCTAAAGCCAGGTTGCAATTCCAGGTTCTGATTCCAATAACTGTGGACATTCCACTACTCAATCCAAGCCTATGTGTTAAAATATTCGAGGGAGTTTGTAAAATCTCAAGGCTAACATTCTTGAAATTCACTTCCCAAGAAGGAGTCACTTGATGAATAGGTCAGGAGAAATGTATACACAGGCAAAATCAAGCATATTCAAAACCAAACTAATTTCGTGCTCCTATAAATCTTTTCCAATTGTGAATTACTGCTTAAGTTGTAGAGCATTAAGATGTCCACTTTTATTTAATTTACCTAATGAAAACTACCTAATTCATTAAGTAAATATGGTGTTTAAATCATTCATAACAATTTTAAAACCCTATAAACTTTTAACAAAAACAACATGTGATAATTCATAAGCAACATTATTGAACCATATGATTATTTTATGGGATCCACACAATATAAAAATATGACTGCTAAAACAATTTTTTAGACTATTGTGTTGACTTTAATACTTGCTTGCTGAACTTGCCTTCTGGTTCGAAGTAAGAACAGTATAGATGTTTTCATTTAAATAGGCAAATCTTTAAAATAAAGACGGAAACGGAAGAAACACATTGACATTTGTTCTCTTTAAAGCCCTATTAAAATGACAGAGTAAAACTTGTTAAAAAAAAAACACACACAAATACATCAGTGTGGAGATAAGGGGAGAAGAGGTAAAAGCAATAAATTCTGAAAGCTGGAAAGCCCATAAACAAGTAATAATGATTGAGCAGATTCAAGAAACGCAGCCCATAATTAAATACACACAAGTGACCAAGGATTACTGGACATAAAAGAGTCAAAAAAGAGCAACCTGGAGAAAGATTATACAGAGGCAACCTTTATTATTAATATACTCACAGAAGATATTCACAACCATAAAACTACAACTATACTATTAAAAAATTCACAGAATTGAAAGAGAGCATAGAAAGTTGTATGTCTCACAGAGCAAATTTTAATCAAATATGGGCACCACTTCTATCCAAAATAGCTCCAAATTAGCATACTCCCTTTAAATTTCTCTAATTTATAAAGAATATGGTATTCTAAATGTTAGTTTGCTGCTTTTCTTGCATTATAAATCCTGTAATGTCTTTATTAAACAAAAGAATTAGTATGAATATATAGAAGAAATGTGTCAATTTTCCTTAGTTAAGTCAATCAGTTAAGATTTGTTTAATTTCCTTGCTGAATTATTTAATAATATAACCTAGTTTAAAGAATATCTAAAAATGAGTAAAGTAGGGCTGTCTGGATTGGTAGGAGAATAGTGAAATAAAACTCTTCCACATTATGCACTTACTTGAGCCAGGTTCCGAAATCAGTGCCCATGGTGGTTCTTGCTCTGTAGGTACCTGCTGATTCATTTGCTTGTCATTCTAGACAGAATGACGGTACTCTACAAAAGCCAACTAGGAGTAGTGAAGTGGAGAAAATGTTTACATGTCTGGCCATAAATCATAAATTAGTGCCACTAAGCAAAAGCAATATTTGCAGTATAAAAGAAATGACTGTAACTAGACGACTTATTCACCTCTTCGATTTATTTTGATTGGAATCTTACTGATATCTATAATCTGAACCAGAATATTTTTATCTTTGATAGATACAGTTGCTTAACATTCAGACATATACCACTCATCTCTGAAAATACAATGAATACATGTCCTGGGGGATGGGAATGTATACTGAACTGACTAATATCGCTGTTTAGATCCAGACCACAAGTAAAATATTGTTAGTGGGCTTAAGTAAAGGACGGTGTCTTTTCCCATAGAGATCTCCTTCAGTTCTTGGATACACATCCCAGAATTACAGCAATGTTAACTGTTAAGGTAAGTGAGGCACAGACAGGTCAAACAACATGCTTAGGATAACAGAATAAATAGATTTGGAGTCAGATTTGGGCACACACAGTGGTTAGTTCTCCATCATTATTATAAAATAAAAAGAGACTTCAAAACTTTACTTCACTGGCTAGGTAGGATTCTAGTATAAGTTTTCCTAAACACTTTGTTTTCAGTCTCTTCCTTTTTGATCTACCATTAATTTCTGAAGGTTCATCCAAGAATCATTACTAGTATGACTGTATCATCACTTGTACAAAATAACAAAAAATAATAAAACCCAAAACAAAGGCTTAGCATTAGAAAACAAACAAAGGTTTCATAGTAATGTTCTTAGAGAATACCAAAATGAATGAAATGGGTAAGATAAAAGCATGGTTATGATTTTATTCTGTCCAAAAAAAGGGAATATTAAATATTGTCTTCTATAAGGGTTGTAAATGCAGTTCTCAAAGTGTGCCATATACACTTCTGAGTATTCCAAAGACCTTTTCAGAGGATCAATGAAGTCAAAACTATTTTCATGACAACACTAAGACCTCATTTGTCTTTTCACTGTGTTGACATTTGTACAGCCGATGCAAACATAACAGTAGGTAAAACTGCTGGTGCTTTATCATGTAATGGCAACAAACTGCACTACCTGAAGTTAAAAAAGAAAAAAAAGCCAGCTACCCTTGTTCTTGATAAAATAGTAAAAATTATTAGTAGTACTAAATATTGACCCTTGAGCATGCATAAAGTGTTTCTACTACATACCTAAATATGACGGCTGTGTTGATGCAAAGCACTGTGTATCTGCTAGAGTTGCAAGCTAAAATTAGCTGCTTTTTTCGTGAAATGTCATTTTTCTTCAAAAGAATGACTGACACATAAACTATGCTTATTCAAACTTGGGTATACAGCAGCTACTTTCTAAAAATAATGACTGAATGAGCCTGTCATATTAAGAAAAACAACTTAAAGTAATTGTTGCCAATGACAAAATTTGATCTATCAAGCAAAAATCAGAATTTTGGAAACCTTATATCTGCCACCAATACTTAAAAGATTTTTCTGATGAGATTGGTGGTGATATTAAAGAACTGATATTTTTTGACATTGCGTAATGAAATATATCAACATTTGGAAGGTTTTCCTAACTCAGAGTCAACAATTTCCAAATGACCAATACTTGATATGACAAATCATGCATGGATAAAAGATTCAAAGTACAAGAAAAAAACAGAAGTTAATGCGCATGTGCATGCATGCACACACACCAACATATAAGTGAAGGAATGCGTGCATGCAAAGTATAAGACAGAACAGGCGATTTTAATGTAACAAAGTACGGAAAGTTCACTGATATGGTTTCAGATTCTACATTGCAACTAACCTATTAAAAATTCCTCTTGTCAACTTTTGCTATATTATCAAAGAAAAATATCCACAATTATGTGAAGAAGCTATTAGAATGTTCTTCCTTTTTGCAACTACATATATGTGTGAGGACTTTCTTTACATACTTCAAGTACAACAACATACTATGAGAATACAGAAGCATAATTCAGCTGTGGTCTAGTAAGTCAGACATTAAAGAGATCTGCAAAAAATGTAAAACAATGCCACTCTTCCAGGATTTTTCAGAATATATTTAAACTGATGTATATTAAACTGATGTATTCCATAAAATTTATGTTAACATAGAATGGGTTTACTGTTGCTATTTTAAACAAATTAATAAGTAAATGCATTTTAAAATTTGTTTTAATTTCTAATACAGCAAATCTTGATAGATATAATCCAGTAATTTTCAAGAGTGCAAAGTCCTGAAACAAAAAAGCTTGAGAACTGCTGATTTAATTATGTGGCATAAAATAGCAGATTTTGACTGTCAAAAATTAATATGTCTCTTTGTTTGTTTTGTTTTGTTTTGTTTCATTTCATTTGGTGAGGAAGATTGGCCTTGAGCTAACATCTGTTGCTTCTCTTCCTCTTTTCGCTTGAGGAAGATTACTGCTGAGCTAACATCTGTGTCAATCTGCCTCTATTTTATGCGGAATGCCACCATAGTGTGGCTTGACAGTGGTGCTAGGTCCGCACCAGTGATCCAAACCCATGAACCCCAGGCTGCCTAAGCAGAGCGTTTGAACTTAACCACTACCCCACCGGGTCGGCCCCAAAAGGTCTCTATGTTTTTAAGGTTGATTCCAATATCTTTATCTCAAAATATTTACCTTTTGCTACAATTTCATCATACTTACATCTTTGACCTACCCAAGGTCAAAAGTGACCTGCCACGGTCAGTTTTATTCTTATACAAAGTAAACAGTGAAATCAAATATACACTACACTGAACATAAATGCCAATTCTTCCATGAAGGGTAGTAGTTAACTGCTGAACAGAAGAAATGAAATTATCCAATAGTCTAGGAATGAAGATAAGAAGACCCCTTTGGAGTAGGTGTGCTAAGCTCAAGTCCCTTGGCTAGAACCCAGCTCAAATAATGAAGTCTACAGAGGGAATCCAGGTAAGACTAAAAACATAATTATACTGGTTGGGATCTGGCCAGGACAACAGGGTTAACAGTCTAATTCCTATGAGAAAAGCCATGGGAATCTTAATGGCCAGGAGTGGTTAGAATCTAATTATTATACCTAAACAGACTTGAGTACACTAAGCTACTCAGTTCTACTTATTGCTCTTGCAATAACCTGTTGTGACCCTGGTTCAGTAACTTTACACTCTGTTTCATTCCAAGTATCTAGAGTGTGAGAAAAACAATAATTCTGCAGATTTAAAGTGCTACACTAGTCACTGGGAAGGCATCACACCACATTCATGCAGAACATGAGTTTACTATACAGATTATACTTAAAATCTTCGCTATTACCTAAAAGCAATGTTTCTCAATTGAAAGGAAACATTACTGTATGACTTCTAAAGTTGAATTAAACATGGAAATTTATACCTGATAATAAAAAATAAATTGCACCTCTTTATCAGATGATGCTTCTAAATAAAAGTTAGTTTTGTTTATTTTAACATGTGTATATGTATGTTTTTCAATGTGTTGGTTGTGGGCCTGGCCCCGCGGCCGACTAGTTAAGTTCGCGCGCTCTGCTACAGGCACCCCAGTGTTTCGTTGGTTCAAATCCTGGGCGCGGACATGGCACTACTCATCAAACCACGCTGAGGCAGCGTCCCACATGCCACAACTAGAGGGACCCATGATGACGAATACACAACTATGTTCGGGGGAGCATTGGGGAGAAAAAAATAGTGTATTTAAATGTGTTGGTTGTAAAACCAACACAAAAGAACATTTTGCTAGAACAGTTGTTAGCAATACTCAAGAACGGGTTGGCAAACTATGACACACAAGCCAAGTCAGGCTTGCATCTTGTTTTAGGTAAAGTTTTATTGGAATACAGCCACATTCATCAGTTCCAGTACTGTCTATAACTGTTTTCACTCTACCTCAGCTGAGCTATAGAGGAAGCTGGGTGAGAAGTCTAGTTTGGGCTCTGCTATTAACTAATATGATCAAGGACAAGTCACAAATTTTCTGTCATTTATAAAATGCACAGATGACTAGCTGATCTCTAAGATACTTTCCAGCTCTAAAAGTATCTAAGATTTTAAGTGATAAGCGATGCAGCACTCATTTGGTATAACAGAAATTCAAAGAAAGTCAGTATGAGCTAGCGTCACCAGAGAAGATTCCTGGAAGGCATGAAACTTAAGGATGTGTGGGGTTTGTCCTAGAGGGGTAAAAAGACACAGATATTTCAGTGGGGGAGAAACGGGAAGAAATAAAAACAGCAGATAAAACTGGCAACAAATTATCTTCCTAACTTGGAGTAATAACTGTTTCATAGTGGGAAATATGGTTGGATAGGGTAAGGACAAGATTATAGGTCTTCGAAAATCGGAAAGAGAAATATTTTTAGCAGGTTCCTCATCAGAACCACTGGGGTTTTCAAAAAGAGAAGTTGTGTGGTCCGAGTTTTGTTTACAGTAGACTGGAAATGGCTGGAAGGCATACCACGGAGTCGGGTACAGAGAGACTAGAGTCATGGAGACAAGCCAGAGAGCAAATCTGGCTGCCAGGTCTCAGGAAGTCCTGGACCAGAGGCCTAGAGGACGGATGGACATGAGTCAGCAACTTCTCACAAATCTGAATTACCGAAACCGATTAAAGACAAAGAAACTAGATTGGGAAGAAATATGAGTTCAATTTGAGACATGCGAATTTTAAGCTTGTGAAGAAAAAAAAATACTGAAGTAGTGAAATGTTTTAGAAGTGGTCAGAAATATAATATGAGAATTGGTATGACAGGTCAGACAAGAAATAAGAGATTTAGAGTAATAGAATCATAAATTTTAGAACTGGAAAGGCCCTTGAGTTGAGTTGGTCCTCTCTCTTTGTGATAGGTATTTGCCTCCAATTCAAAGATCAGACAACTGATAGCCAAGGATTATGACTCCCAAGTCATTAGCTAAAACTTTCCTGAAAGGGAACCAAGAATTTAGTTCTCTCCCTTCTATTTAGAAATGTTTGAAGCTATGAGAACATATGAGCTCTCCAAGATTCAGAGCAGAGGTCACAAATTAGAGGTCCATAGTCATGTTTGCTGGGACTGCAGTGTTAAAAGAAAAAAAAGAATGGGCTTCAAACAGTTGCAGCAGAAAGAGTGGCTTGGGGGACATTTACTCTTACCATCTCTATTAACCTTTCCTCCATGGCACCCCCAAACTATACACCAAATTACAAAATGTGCACTTGCTGTGAAAATTTAAGCTTTAAGGAAACCCCTAGGACCACTCCTTATTGTAGTACAAGTGGTACATATTATAATGTAGACTATACATCCAAAGGCTGTGCAGTGTACAAGATACATAAACCTCCTTCCAAACAGAGTATTGTGCCAACCCCCTCTCATATGGGTGTTCCTAAACTTCAATTAATTGCCAACACTCAAACTTTGGAATATTTCACATAAAAATTTAGACTTCCCATACTTCTCGAGTTATTAGATCTGATTACAGTAAACCTTTTTTTTCCCTACAAGTAAGCCAAACTGTGGTGTTCCCTTTGTATAGGGATCCGCTTTCTTATTACAGTCACATATGGCTTAATGACAGGGATACGTTCCAAGTAATGCGTCATTAGGTGATTCTGTCATTGTGCGAACATCACAGAGTGTACTTACACAAACCTACATGGTATAGCCTACTACACACCTAGGCTATATAGTACTAATCTTATGGGACCGCCATCGTATATGCAGTCCATTGTTGACCAAAACGTCCTAATGCGATACATGACTGTACTTGTGTCCCTACTTGGCCCATTAATTCCTTCTCCTCACTAACAGGTCTCTTTAGAGAAATTTGTAACCCTAAAATAGAAGCAGAGAATTAAGGCCTCAAATTTAGAAAATACTATGAAGCATGAAAAGAAACCAGCAAAGGGACCAAGAAAGAAGTATCAGAGAAAAGTACAGCTCTGCAGAAGTGATGGGAGGAGATGACTTCAGTGAGCAAAAGTGGATACCAGAATTTAGCAAGCAGGAGGCTACTGACAGCCTTTGAGAGCAGATGCAGCTGATCTGTAGAATGGGGCTAGAGAAAATGGCAAAAACAACAAAAGAGAAATGGATATTATATGTAAATCGGTTTATAAGATGATTTTTTTAAAACTGTAGATCTTTATACATATTTAAATGGAAAAGAGTAAGAGGAGGAAGTTGGGAGAAGTGGTTTCAGACTTAGTCTCAGGCAGACGGAAACAATGAAGTTTCTGTATTCAGTATAGCGACTGGTTTTAGGGAGTAATTTTTTAGACAAAAATAACTACCTGCCTCATTATATTTTTGGTTATAACAAATGCGAATAGAGTATCTTTAGAGCAAATAACGATGAAACAAAAAGCAACAACAAATTCACCTAAATTCTGAACTTAATATATAGATGATAAAGAGAAATGGAAATGAGATAGTCATTTCTCTATTATCTTTTCATTTCTGGTAGGGTAATCTTAAGATTGTAACCAAGGAAGGTAGAAGATAACATCACACCAATTGGAAATCAAGATTTCTCATCAATAAACCTATGTTAAATGATCTGCTCATATAAAATCAGTTGACCAGACATACAAATTACATCAGGAAAAAGCATATACTAAATAGCATTGTTTTTCCTAGTTTAGCCAGACACTGATTTATCATTACAGCTCAGCAAGAACTGCTGTAAAAAAAAAGAACTGCTGTATACCTACCTTTATCCTGTGAATAATGTAAGTTCCACCAAGGACATTTAAATTTTTTTTCTAAAAACATATAGTTGAAAATGTTTCACTCAGAAATAAGATCACTGCACAATTATTCTTGTGGAACTATTACTTTTCCTAGCATTTTTATTCAATGCCTTAATAAATTATTGAAGGTTAACAAAACACATTTCTACTTTTACAGATTATACTTACGAGCATCCTCACTGCCTAAGAACTCTGTTTCTTAATTAAAAGTATGATTTCTAAAATTGAATAAAAAAAACAAAATTTATACCACAAAATAAGAAAAATAAAAGAAAGTACATTTCCTACATAACTTCTTGATAAAAGGAAAAAAAATTGTCCTAAAGTCAAAACAAAGGGAGACAACACTGCCACGACAGTTGTTAGTCTTACTCTAGAGATAAGATATATTTAAATATAGCTCATTCGATCTTTTTTCTAATAAACCACGGGAAAAATAGGGTCAATTAATTTCTTACACTTCAGTGAATTCATCATGAAGGTCTCTGTAACGTATCTGGAACCAATGTTCGCTCTCATTTTTTTTTTTAAGTCTGTGTTATCTCAAAAAACTATGAGGTTTGGGGCTGGGCCGGTGGCTCAGCAGTTAAGTGTGCACGTTCCGCTTCAGTGGCCCGGGGTTCGCTGGTTCGGATCCCGGGTGTGGACATGACACCGCTTGGCAAGCCATGCTGTGGTAGGTGTCCCAGATATAAAGTGGAGGAAGATGGGCGTGGATGTTAGCTTGGGGCCAGTCTTCCTCAGCAAAAAGTGGAGGATTGCAGCAGATGTTAGGTCAGGGCTAATCTTTCTCAAAAAAACCCAAAAACTATGAGGTTTGAGCACACATTCAAGGAGCTACATTAGGCAGTGTAGATACAGCGTTAGACAAAGCGAACAAAATCCCTGCCCTTTCATATGTATGACTACACATAATCTATCCTTAGTGGCTAAAACAGGTCTGAGATGAAGTTCACTATGAAAGAATCTTTCAGGTTATGTATTAAATATAACACAAGGTAAGGTCTTAAATAGAAGAATCAGTGGTAAGCTCATCAAACACAGAGAGACTGAAACAGAATTCGGGTGAGGGGTGTGAACTTTTATTTAATAGTTTAATCTGTTGCTTTCCACGCAACAACTGAAATTAGAATGAGGACAATACAGCAGCTGAGTGCTTTTCATCTTACTGGCACTGTGCCAAATGTTTAATAATCACAACCACCATGTGAGGGATGTACTATTATCCTGATTTTAAATATGAATAAAAAGAGGCACAAACAGGTTATGTAGCTTTGTCAAGGTTATGTAACGGCTACACAGCCATTAAGTGGCAGAGCAGGGACTGTCTACTTCAAGCTCTTAACTACCATGCTACTCTAACTAGCAGGAGGTTATTGTGAAGGCCTAGATTCCTCCCAGGAGGTGAATTTTCTTGAAGTCTTGCAACAAAGACAATCGTTGGTAATTATTTATGAGGCACCCAGGAGACGGGTGAAAAGTAAAAGAATGCTATCATTTTATCTACCTCCAAATTTTACCAGGCTCAGTGTTGGTATCCTTCTTCTTTGTTAAAGACCAGGAAGAGAAGCTGTTTCTCCCTTTGAAAAAAATAAGGCCAGGAACAAAAGTAGCATGGATATGCATACCTGCACACAAGCACACACACAAAAATACATCTCTAATATATTACCAACATTCTTTCACAAACAAGACACTCCAACACCAAAAATAATAATGAATAACGACCAGTCCCTTCAATAGAATAAGTTTATAAATATGAAAAGCTCACTACATTTCTTTATTTTTCTCATTTTGTCCAATACCACAAATTTGGGAACCACTTCCCTGGACTGCTAATCTGTGGATGTGCCTAGTTTCTAAGTTAACATGGTCAACAGTACGTTGCTTGCATATGTTCTCTGCATTTTAGCTAATCTACTGAGTATACAGCAACAACACTGTTTTTTTTTAAGCAATCATTTTAAAATTGTGGAGAAAAGTCCTATTATGTCAACAAATGAAGAGAGAATACTTCTTGCTTTGCTTATACACTTTTTCAGCAGTTGATTTTATCACTCTAATAATCATTTTAAATGTCTTTTCATACTATTCTGTAACTTTGTACTCAGAGGTTAAACAGGCAGAATCAACCAGTAATTTGTGAGTGTGTATACTGTACAAAGCTCCCAGCCTAAGGAGTAAGTGAGGACTCAAGTTCAAGACCCGCATGCGCAGGGCTGCATCTACCTAAGGAAGGCATCTTTTCCTAATTCACAAAGGCCTCTTAGCTGGCCAAGCTATGAATCTACCTCAAAGAACAT
Organism: Equus przewalskii; assembly: GCF_037783145.1. NCBI lineage: Eukaryota > Metazoa > Chordata > Mammalia > Perissodactyla > Equidae > Equus > Equus przewalskii. Next base: position 61,176,292 of record NC_091845.1, read on the forward strand.
TAGTTACCCAACAGCAAAAGCTATGGTAGAGGCTAAGAGCATCCCTAAGCAAACAACATTTTCTGAACCCAAGAAAATAATAAAATTTGAATTATTTTAGTCAGTGGAAATATATTATCTATAATCATATTTTATCTGAGACTTCGAATTCTAAACTACAACTATAATAATTCTGTCCTTGGCTATTCAAAGAGTGGTCCCCTAACCTACACCTGAATCATCTGGGAACCTGTTAAAAATGCAGCATCTCAGGCCTCATCCCAAACCTACTAAAAACAAAGTCTGCGTTTTTAACAAGATCTCCAGGTGATTCTTACCTACATTCAAGTCTGAGAAACAGGTATCCGGACTACTAGAGAAAGCAACCCTTGGGCCTCAAGTGGCCTGGACAGCTGGAAGAAAAGGTGCACAGTCTAAGTGTTCTCTCATTTACTGTACTAATCTAATTAGATACAGCAGCTACTACCTTGTAGTTCCCAATCTAACTGCTTAGCAAAGTAAACACGTATTCGGATTTTGTTGTGACAAAATCATTTTTGTGCATATGCTCTAAAACCCACCTTTCACTGAGTGGTTTAATTACTGACTTAAAATGTCTTTTATATTCACCCTTTTGTGAACTCAAACTTTCCTTTAGAAATGTTTCAAATGAGGCCTCTTTAGTCAATTTTGAATACACACATACACACACACCATAAGAGAAATTTTTAAACAATCTATCAATCATCTTTATGCAAAGGTATAATTGTATATTAAGGAAAAACTGTATCACATTAAGAAAAATCACTTTTAGAGAACTATTATATTCCTAAAATAGAAATTAAAAATAAAATAACATTACAATTTGACAATGAAAGGCTTTAACTGTAATGTCATTGGCACATTTCATTTCTTTATAGTTTTGTAAGTTTAAATATTAAGAAATACTTGGACATTTTAAAATTACATAGCCAGCATTTAAAATACCGTGGTATTCAGTTAATGTGTATATTTCAACATATAAAGGAGAATCATAAAAATAATCAAAAAGGTCTAAACACAGGGTGTGGAAATGTACCTTATTTTATCATTTATGGTAACATAGTATAGCATTTTAAAGTGACATTTTTAAGAGGTTTTCCTCCTGATTTGCTTTTGTTTGTTAATTCCTATTCACACATCACACTGAAAAATCATACCTGTAAGTGGCAATGTGTCAAACTGCTTTTTGCTCAGAAAAGTTTTCTTTTAACATTATAAGAAGATATGCATGCCAGGAACGTCAAAGTAACAAACCTTCACTGTGTGAGGAGGGTGATGAGCTAGTATTATCGTTGGTTTTTTTCTTTCCAACTTTACATTATAAAAGATTACAAGCATACTTTTAGACAGAAGAGTAGACTCTTATATAACCCTTATTTTAGTCCCTTCAGGCTGCTATAACAAATGCCACAAACTGGGTAGCTTACAGGTAACCGAAATTCATTTCTCACAGTTCTGGAGGCTGTGAAATCCAAGATCATGGTGCCAGCTCTGGTGAGGGCCCTCTTCCTGGTTCATAGCTGGTGCCTTCTTGCTGTGACCGTACATGTGGAAGGGGCTAGGGAACTCTGTGGGGTCTCTTTTATAAGAGCATTAATCCCATTCATGAGGGCTCCACCCTCATAACCTGCACACCTCCCACAGGTCCCACCTCCTGATACCACACAACAGACATTACAATTTCAACATATGAATTTGGGGGCGGGGGGCAAACATTCAAACCATAGCACCCCTCATTCAGCTTCAACAATTATTAACTCATGCTTGACCATGTTTCCATTCTATCCCCATGTATTATCTCCCATTACCCCACTCCAATTATTTTAAAGCAAATCCCAGATACATATTGAAGTATTTACAGATGAAATTATGCTTTATCTTTAAAAAACAAATGTTCCTCCTATTAAACATATCCAAGGTATCATCCCCTCTCTTACACACACACACACAAATGAATGATAATTCCTTAATAACATCACATATCAAGTCAGTTCAAAGATTCTTTACTGAACCATTGAGAAAGAATAAAATCACCTTACACTATTTTAGCAACATCTACTGATAAACTGTCCAAATATTTTATAAGCAAAAATAAGACCAATAAGAGATTATTTATTTTTAAAATTCCATACAATCATTAAAATTCAATATTGTACCTTCTCTTTAATGCAAACAAAAATGGTCTGTTTCTTTGAATAATATAAATATTATGTAGTTCTTACCCAAATTCTAATTCTCTCAACATGGCTAAGTCTAAAATAGAAACATTAGGGCTGAGAGCTATTTTTTAAAACAGTAAACCAGATAGGGGCTGGCCCCGTGGCTGAGTGGTTAAGTTCGCATGCTCCGCTGCAGGCGGCCCAGTCTTTCGTTGGTTTGAATCCTGGGTGCGGACATGGCACTGCTCATCAAACCACACTGAGGCAGCGTCCCACAATGCCACAACTAGAAGGACCCACAACGAAGAATACACAACTATGAACGGGGAGCTTTGGGGAGAAAAAGGAAAAAATAAAATCTTTAAAAAAAATTAAAAAAAAAAACAAACAGTAAACCAGATAAACCAAATTCTGACCAAATTTAGTATTTGGATTGCTTTTAAAAAATCCTACCTACAGGGGACTGGAATTGGAGTAAAGTGTTGTTAATTCAGGCTTATACATGAATTATAATCAATTAGCACAAAATGGGTTTATCCCTAAGTTCTAAGTAGGGAAAGTACTACATTGTACAGAGTCCCTCTTAAGTGTGTCCTTAAGGTTTCAAATTGCAAAGACACCTAAGGAAATGATTCTCAAACTTTTAACATGCATCAGGATCACCAAGAGAGCCTGTTAAAACAGACTGCTAGCCCTACTCCTAGAGTTTCTGTTCCAGTGAATGTGAGGTAGGGTATGATAATTTGCGCTTCTAAAAAGTTCCCAGGTGACACAATGCTGCTGGTTTGGAGATCACACTTTGAGAACCACTGATCTAAGTTTTTCTAAATCTTGCAAATTCGCATGATTTGGCATTTGCTTTACACAGAGGAAAGAGCATGGGCTTTGGAATGAGGGTGGGTTCAAGTCTCAACCCTCTCCCCTTGCTAGTTACAAATTTTGAGAACAAGTACTGCTTTTCAAAGCCTGAATTTCATCTGCAAAGTAACTAAGTTCCACCTTTTCCAGAAAGAAAACAAAATTTTCTTGGTTCCCTTGGGGGGACTTTGGAACATCATCTATTAATCTGCATTCAGGGGTGCATGGAGGAGGGTAGCATTTATTAACTTCTCTTTGGATAACAGTTTTTAGGACAAAAATCATCCTGTTCTAGCTGTCCTCAACAGTCTGAGGTCTCCCTCTGGAATCACTTGGCCTCTACCATTCAATCTGATAAAACATGAACTTTAGTCCTCTCCAAATTCTGCCTATTCTGATATACTTATGTCACTATCTTACAGCTCCAAATCTGATCCTGACCAGAGCCTTTTCTCTACAAATTAACCTAGTTCATTACCAAATTAATTCACTGTTGCATTTTTTTCAATCAAAACTTCCATAAATTACGTAACGTGTTAAACAAGCTGAACCCAGTTAATCTTATATTCTCTACTTTTGACAATATACTGACTGTACTTTTTTTCAACTTAACTTTAAATTTTAAATCATTTTTGTTGGCATATAAAAATAGAATTTTTATCCTGAAAGAGGATAAAACTCTAAATTTCACACTGCAGAAAACAAGGCTTGGGATAATCAAATACAGTATTACTGTAAAGCATACAAAGCAAATTTTATTTACAACTTAAAGTGCACTCAAACTAGGCATATTATCTCCTATAAGAGGCCCTATAAGTGTATCAGCTATCAACATGAGAATTTTATGTGTGTGCTTTGCTTATATTAAAACTATAATCTGCTGGGAGAACAGCAAAGAAAACTGTTCACAATAGAATAGAAACTAATACATAATTACATTAAAAGGTAAGCCTGTGTGATTAGAGTAATGGTTATACTTAATTCGTTACAATGAACATTCACCCACTGCCAACCATACATGAATGACAGAAGGACCTGGATGAAAGCTCACAAAATGCAATGTAATAAAAAATTCCTCAGAGGCTTCAATAGGGACACTCTTTTCTTTATTTCATTCACTGCAACATGGTCATCTGTATAGGAGAGTAGAAATTAAATACAGCAGAGAGGAAAGGCCTGGGCTTTGGAATTAGGAAGAGATGAGTTTAAGTCTCAGCTCTTCTCCCTTGCCAGGTATAAAGCTTTGACAGCAAGCAACCAAATCCCGAAACCTGAGTTTCATCTGCAATATTTAGATAATTCCTCTAATCTTTCACAACCATTTTGAAGACTGAATTCAAATTACACCCAAACTATCTGTGGCATAGAGAAAGTGTTCAACAAATGGCAGCTGACATTTTACTTCACTAATAAAAATAAACCTACTTTTGAAGATCCAGCCCATATCTACTTCTTCAATAAAAATAATTCAAACTGTTTTGTATTTGACAGATTTATAAGGGACTTAGATTTCTAATGCTACTGTTAATGCAATTTTCAGAAACAGAGTTTTCTATTCACAAGATTTACTGGTTATTTATTCCTAACATTAAAAAGTACAGAAAATTTAAGAAAAATAGATGTTATTTCTTTATAAAGTGTTTAGCAGTATTAATATTGGACCATAAATGTATTTTTTAATATCATGAAGGCATCTCTTGATAGATATAAGGAGATACACTTATAAGTATACAAATAGATATACCCAAATATGGATATATGTAGGTATACCTAAAATGTAAGTGGATATAAGTACATATACCTAAAATAAATATCAAATCTTAAAAAACTCTTCCTCTAGACAAAAATACTTCATTAAAAGTTTTAATTTTAACCTTTATAATACAAGTATATGTGCATTCTATACAATATATCCCCCATAAAAACTAGCGTTTCTGAGTTAACATATAATTAGTATGTTTGGAAGATAAAATACATTTTTCCATTTAAACTCTACTAAATTCCTCAAACTATGGGTCAGGCAAGCCATCTACCCAAGCCACAGCCAATTAAAATAGGACTCCACACCCTAGTCAAAGGTAACCTGCTGAAGGTTGAACAGAAGAAAAACTGAGGGTCTCACTGATAGCTGATATGAGAACTCTGCCCTCTGGTCACCCTAGAATCGACAGTGACTGACTGACCTGACCCTCCATGGGAATTTTGAATGTGAAACAAGAGAGAAGGTAACATGAATGGAGAAAAGCAGAATCAGTAAAAACAGAAAGGAGAATAAGAAGCAGACACAGAGAAGCTGAATCTCCAGTATTCATTCCTTTATTAAACAAATATTTACTGAGCCCAAGTAGTGGGTTACATGTCAAACAGTGTGTTAGGACAACTATGGCAAGGGCCACTAAAAGAAGGCACCATTTCTAAGTGACTAAGACAAGTGGGTCATCAGGGCTGCTGTTAGGTCAATAGGCTTCCCAAGTAAATGGCAACCTCAACACTTGTCAACTGCCAACTACAGATGGGGGGAAGTGGGGAAAGTGTAAAATGTGAGGGGCCAGCCCAGTGGCACAGCAATTAAGTTCACATGTTCCACTTAGGTGGCCCAGGGTTCACCAGTTCGGATCCCCGGTGCAGACCTAGCACTGCTTGTCAAGCCATGCTGTGGCAGGCATCCCATATATAAAAAGTAGAGGAAGATGGGCATGGATGTTAGCTCAGGGCCAATCTTCCTCAGCAAAAAAAAAAAAAAGAGAGAGAGAGAGAGAGAAAGATTGGCAGCAGATGTTAGCTCAGGGCTAATCTTCCTCAAAAAAAAGTGTAAAATGTGAAAGAACGAACGACCAAAGAGATTGTGTACTCGTGTCCCATCCATAATCCCTCAAAACTTCCCAGTTAAAAGTGGTACCAATGTGATCCTGATCTGTATCAGTTCTTCACTGTAGGGGTCGGGGGACTACGGTATATGCAAAAAATTCATATTTCCCAAAGAATATCAGTACTATCAAAATTCTCACCATTAACAAATTACACTTAGGGTTGCAATTCTGAATATCAGAAAGAGATGCAAATAAGAGTTAATAAAAATACTTCCAAAAACTGTCTAAGGAACTTAATCACAGGGATTGCCCTTGGGAAAATTTTAACATAGGTTATTCTTCTTTGGTACACATAGCCTACCTTTGCTACAAGTCCCATCCTATGTGTTCTCTTCTCTATCAAAGCTACCTAAGAAAAGAATTTGGTATCAGTGATTTGAATCTTAATGTGGTAATAAGTCGAACAAGTTTTCCCTCCCAGAATTACTTGCATTTATGGCCTTCTAACAGGTGAATTAGCAGTGCGACTATTAAGTGATTTTAATCACCAGTGAATGAATGGTGATAGAAGTATTGAAGAGAGAAGGGTAAGCATTTCCTGAAATCATACCTCAGCTATTCAACGGAATCTGTCAATTTATCACCTGAAAATTAAACAATCGCACAATTATTAAAAATGACAACTGTTTAAAACTCGTGTTTATAATAGAAAATAAGTTAAATGGTGAGTTTATTCCACCAAATCTCTTTAAAAACTTACACAACAACTCCAGACCTGATCAGTGAAGTCTATGTAAATTCTAATACCATTAAAAAGTGACAATTTAGTATAGTGAATGATTTATCACATGATTCAAAACAAAATTACAAAAGGAATATGTGAATATCTATTTAAATAAACTATCAATGAGTCATAAATCATATCTAATATTGCTATGTCTGGTCCTGTACTGTTAGGGCTTTGGTAATTTAGGTTTTAGTAGTATACTTATGAAAAATTTACTGCTCAATTCTACCACAAATCAATTCTTTTTATTCTAAATTAGTTTCAGATTTCATAAATTAATATTGATCATTTGATTACTGCTTATAATTTAGTGTAGTTACATGATTACTCAATATCTTTTGAAAGCTACTTCTAGGAAGCATACATTTAATTCAATTCAACCAGTGCTTCTGTCTACCTATAACACGTCCTAGACATATTATACATTAAAATAAAGCTACAGTGACAGCTAAATAGACATGTTTATTATAAGCTGCTGTTTCCTGGCACTGAAAACTCCTCAAAGTAACACCTCTCGGATCTAGAATATTTTACTCTCATTCTTATCTGCAAGACTATTGTTAACGTTAAGTTTCAGTAAGTTATCTAATTTACTATATTCAGGAACTTATCAAATCTTTAAAAATTATATTCTCTTATAATGAAGACCTGTTAGAGGCTACTGTACCTTAAAATGACATAAATTGCTCCTTTTTCCTAAATTAAGTATATTTAATTTTCTAGATGCAAACTAGTCATGACACTGCACTAATTAAGTTAGAAATCTTAAGCAACATGAGAAATTCAATATACACTATTTCTCATACATGCATATAACATTATGTGTTAATATACAAGGCATCTAAGTCCATTTTAATGAATGTTTCCTTGGAAAATTTCCTCTGAAATGCAGTTATTCTTTTCCCAGAAGGTGAAAATTGCTCATATAATTTGCATACCTTTCCACTCACTTATCAGCTGTTTTGTTACCTTAATTCCAAATGATAACATCTGACTGGATAATATTTGAATATTCACTTAAAGTTTTATTAGCTCAATAGCTTTAGAACACTGACTAAAGGCTGATTGTTATACCTAGTAGAACAGAAAATTCTGTGCACATACTTTATGCAACACAATTTAGAAACTCAGACTGTTTTTGCCACACCTATTTCTCAATAGTTGAAAATTAGTCCTCGAAGCTTAATTAATGACTGCTATCCTCAACAGAGATTTTCAGTACATCAAAATAGTGCCTTGAATGAGGCTGGTATCTTTGCTGTTTTGGTCAAAACAGAGAGCCCTGAATGGCCTGCACATAGCAGGCAGTCAGTGAACACTTGTGGATGGATCTAATCAAACTCTAGGGCTCAAGTTCTGGATAATAGCAGAATCAGAATCAATTGCAACTCCTTAATTTAACTTTTTCTTATTTATCATGTATTAACTTTTCATGATTATACTTTTATAAAGCAAGGAGGAAAACAATTACTTTTGCAATGACTAATTTCTTAGAGAAATATTTACGTTGATCCTAGGAAAAGTAAGCAGTAGTTTTGGTTCTAGTTCTTACATGGACTGGAGATGAGTTTACACAGTAAGCACAATGTAGAGATACAAATGTGGACCTTTGAAGCCTGCAGGAAATCATAACTGCCTAAAACCCACACCATCAATTATCAAATGAAAATCTTATTATCAGCACATCTAGCTTCTGGCAGTAGCCAATCTTTGAAAACATAAGTCAGCATGGATTTGAGAAGGCTACTGTGTGAATACAATAGTATTACATATTGCTGTGAAATAATGAACACTTTTGATATATTTTTTAGTTTTGTATTTAATACAGCTTATTAGAAAACTAATTTTATTCCCACTCAGTATTATTATCCTTCTAGTGTACAGCTGCCAACCATAGTTAAATCTGATTAGGCCCCATGCTGAGTTAATCAATCTGATAATGTCAGACATTATTAAGAAAGCATACATGATATGGTCACAACGTCTACTATCAAAAGCATGTACACCAAAGCCTTTGTTTTCCCAGAACACTGCAACTGCTTAAATTAGCTCAGTTTTATTTTGTTTTGTATTAAAGAATGAAAGAAAAAAAAACTCTTCACTCTTCCTTCTTCAGGCAGGCACAAAAAAAAATTATTCTGTTAAAATATTAATACTATGATGGGCTATTTCTTTTTATAAATCCTAGTTTATATAATGAAATAATCTCAAAATCATACTCATGATTAGAAATATAAACAAAAGTACAGATGCTCACAATGTAAAACAGTATCCCAAGATATCCTGAGATAACTTTCTATTTTTATTTATAATGACTTAAAGACCTCAAAGCACAAAACATACTCTCTACTTGTGATTTTTATACGTTTGCTGCACTCGAGCTTAATTCTAAGCAACCAAAGGAAAAAGTAGCATGACCATTTGAACACACGTCCATGTCACAATAACACTATAGGATTCATACAATACATTTTAGAAGGCAGAAAGCATTATGAAATACATTAACGTTTTTACAAACTTTCTACCTCTTTTTCCTTCTGAGGTTATGAAAAGATTCAAAAAAGGTAAATGAAAGGGAGCTCTTTGCTAATGGAAATTAACCTCCTTAGTTGATAAATTAAAATTTGTCTGTAATTATTTTTAACTTACTCAAGAGCAGTACAGTTTTCTAGTATTCAATAGTTTTAAAAGGGTTGTTTGTTGAAACAAAAACAAATTTAAAAGCAAAAATTAGAATAAATGAAGTGCACCTTTATAGAACTACAATTCTAAGAAATGGGCTATAATTTACTACCTGTGTCTTAGGGGAAAAAGTAGGAGGTAGATAACTTATTGAAGCAGCTGGCTAAAGGAAAGAACTAAAAATCACGCAGACTCTCTAACAACCAACCTATGCACATGCCAAATAGCTGTCTTACTTTCACTGACATCATGAGGCAGATAAAAAGGAAAAGAAATTGTAAAATAAAATAAAATTAAAATAAGCTTGTCTATACTTTTCTCTATCCCGTGTCTTATCAATCTACAAACCCCTCAGTATCTTTCAGTAAATCCCTTAATTGACATCCTCTCTGACGTGGTTGTGGAGATCAGATGGGATGGAGGCAAGCATTATCATCAACAGAAAGAAGCTCAAATTCAGATTTTTAATGAATCTAGATCTGCTGGGCAACATATTCTGCTTCAAATACAAACTAAGTCTTCTGACACTGTGACAAAAAGGGATTGGTAGTTCTCTAACTTCTAAGCCTTGAATCATCCCCTCCTGCTCTCCCAAGCCACTCCTTCAAACTCCTCCCCCTCAATTCTATGATTATGGATTTCCTTTTTAACTTTTTAGTTTCTTTTTAAGAAATTTAAGTACCTCGCCCTATCAAACTGACCATAATAAGGTTTCTGAAAATTACAGGGCAATAGAAAATTTCATACATTACAAACCCACTGTTCAATATCAGCCAAAGTTTTCCTTTTAAAAGTAAACCCTCTGGGGACTCCTCTACTTAAAACACTTTAAAGGCTTCCCGGTGCTCTTAGGAAAAAGAACAAAATACTTAACAAGGCCAAAAAAACTCTATGTGATCTAGCCCCAGCCTCATCTTGAGCCACTCTTCTCCAGACACCTCAGGACTCCAGTCACACTTCACCTAATTTCAGTTTCTAGAACATCCCCATCTTTTATCCACCTTAAGGCCTTCACACATACTGCCTCCTCACCCTAAAACATTTCCTTCTCCCACTTTGCATACTCAACTTAGGCTGCAAAGGTGTTTTTTCAAAGATAACTTCTTTCTTGCCACCCCTCTCCACACCCTGTGTAATGCACTTTCAAAGTAGCCTAAATTTCTCTTTCATAGGCTTTTTCACAACGGCAATTAAATAAATTGAGAGAAGCTGTTGACCTTGTCTTTTCCTCTACAACATGTGCATCAACAATCCTTATCTTGTTCATTACCATAGTCTCCCTGTCTAGCACAGTGCTTTGCACACAGTCGGCACTCAGCTGTTTCCTGATGGGCGATATTAATAACACCTACTTCACAATGTTAATTTGAGGATTAAACAATCCATATAAAGTCCAGATTCTGACCAGTACTCAATATAGGTTAGCTGTTATTATTAATATTTATTTTATATTATTAATATTGCCTAATAAGGACAATGAGGCAGTATTTACTAAAACCGTTCAAAAAGTGGACACCATTTAATACAGCTCCACTCCATTTATTAACCCCACAGCATTTATTGTAAAGACATGAGAACTATGCAGAATACTTTAAAATAAAAGAATATTCAATGCGTGACTATTTTAAAAAGTAAAGAATTCTAGTGAAAAGGATAAATTATGGAACATACAAGTAAAGAAATATATGAACACTGAAAATCATTTTCTTAATGAATCAAGGCATTTGTTCAACATGTTGTTGAGTTTTTGTAACTTACAAGGCTATCACCAAATACTAAATTTTTGTATTCAGTGACTGCCATTGGTTTTTAACATGATCCAAGATCAGAAATCAGCACCACATGAAGGGAGACAAAATACAGCAGCATAGCAATTCATTGCTATTGCGCTTTCAAAAAATAATTTTTAAACCAACAGCCCTGTCCTGTAACATTTGACCTCCCTTTTTTCATCAGCAGCACTTTTTTCCCCCATTGTATCAAAGGGTTTCTGAACAAGAATGATTCAATCACTAAGAAGAGTCAAGTCTGTTAACATCTGAATCATTTTTAACAGCAAGTACCACAACAACTTCAAATGAAAATAATCCGGGAGGGGCCAGCCCGGTGGCACAGCAATTAAGTGCACATGTTCTGCTCCAGCAGCCCAGGGTTTGCCGGTTCGGATCCTGGGTGAGGACATGGCACCACTTGGCAAGCCATGCTGTGGTAGGCGTCCCACATATAAAGTAGAGGAAGACGGGCACAGATGTTAGCTCAGGGCCAGTCTCCCTCAGCAAAAAGAGGAGGATTGACAGCAGTTAGCTCAGGGCTAATCTTCCTCCAAAAAAAGAAAAGAAAGAAAAGAAAAGAATCGGCGAAAGTGGTAGAATGGCTCCTAATTCAACAATTTTAGAAGTTCACTGATATTTCATATTTTAAAATGACTGTATTACATCTGATACTATCAAATTGTTTTAGAAGTGTAAGCCATTGGTAATGGTTAATTTTATGTGTCACCTTGCTTAGGCCTGGGGAGTGCTCAGACATTCGGTCAAATATTATTCTGGCTGTGTCTTCAAGGGTGTTTTGGGATAAGTTTAACATCTGCATCACAGACTGAGTAAAGCAGACTGTCCTCCCTAACGTGGGTGCCCCTCATCCAATCAGTTCAAGGCCTGAATAGAACAAAAAGGCTGACCCTCCCTGAAGTAAGAGGCAACTCCTCCTGCCTGATTGAACATCAGTCTTTTTCTTCCTTCTACTCAAACTGAAACAACAGCTTTCTTGGGTCTTGAACCTGCCAGCTTTTGGACTGAAACTTATGCCATCAGCTATCCTGATTCCCAGGACTTTGGATTCAGAGTGTACATCATCGGCTCTCCTTGATTTCCAACTTGCTGATTGCAGATTTTGGGACATCCCAGCCTCCGTAATCTCGTGAGCCAATTCCTTATAATAAACCTCTCTCTAAATACTATACACCTCCTGTTGGTTCTGTTTCTCTGGAGAGCTCTAATACACCATCCCATATCACCATTTCAAAACTCTCGCTTCTCACATGCACACCCCAAGACAGTCACACTCATTATCTTCTGAAGGCCCCTCAGAGTACAAGTTCCAGAACCTCAAGGTCCATGTTTTTCATTATTGCTATCATCTTCACTTTTCGAGTGCCTACTGCCATGCTAAGCATAGGGAACAGAGGAATGAATAAGATAAAGTCTGTCTCTCCAAGTTGCTCATAGCTTAGAGAAGACGCAAGTAAATCCGATCAGGGATCATCTGTTAACAAAAGGGGTACAAGTTCAGTTGTCAGGAGAATTTCATAAATGTTAGACAACTATTGTTCTTAATCCAGGACTTATGATTGAAAACCAAATCTGCTTGAGAAAAACAACCGCACACCTAGGAGAAACTATTAAATGAATTCCTGAAACTTATTAAGCATTATAACTAAAAACAAATATCCACACAAATGAGAGTTGACAGGGAGCTTTCTGACAGAGGGAGCTGGAAATATCAGCAGCCAGTAATGATTTGTCCACTCAAAGCATTTCTTTCTTATTTCTTTTGCCAAGGCATGGAGACGGAAAGCTTAGAGACAAATAGTGGGTAGATACTTGTATCAGAGCCTGTCCTCTCAGGGCCAGAATACCTGAACCACACGAAGTCCTGGCTAGAAGGAGAGCAGAATCAGCCCTGCAGAGAAGTGGGCTAAGCCTCAGTTCCAGTGTGTTTGCAAACCACACTGAGTGGTTCCTCTGACTCCTAAGCCTTGGTCCCAGGCCCCTCCCTGAGATGCCAAGTAACTCAGGTCTATGGGGCTCTTGTAGAAAGGAGGGAAGGGAGAGCAACAGACAAGCTAAGCCAAGCCCTATCTGCACAAATCCGCCATGCCAGCACATGCCCTACACCCAAAGGCAATCTTAACCACACTGGACTGAGGGTGGCACCAGGTGAGGAGGATTCCTGACCCTCACCCAGGATAAGGAAGACCTTGTGGGAGAGGAAGCCCACCAGACACAAGGAGCAAAATCATCCACCAGAGGAGAAATGGCAAAAAGGAAAAAAGTCTTGACCACAAACAGAGTCAATGGCCCAGAAGTAGGGACCTCTCCGGCCCACTGCTGCTGGGGTAGTAACCAGACAGTAAATGCATGAGCCTCTCAAGGCCTACACCTGGACAAGGCATTTCTGGAGTCCTCAGTTACACAGAAGGTGCTCCAAACCAAGACTTTCAAGGAATTCCTAGTACCTGGTGTTACTGTGACCCCTATTTCTTGATTCTTGGCTCCTCAGGGCTGCTGGGGCCTGAGAAAACATATTCTTCACTTAAAAATAAATAGGGTGAAAAAATTTCCCCCTTCTTTTTTACTAGGTCCTTCACCACATTACGCTGCACATCATTTTCCTTCGCCTATGATTTCTTTCTATCGCTTCCATTGCCATGAGCTTTCTACTCTCTGGCCAAAAAGAGCTCTAGTGCCCTGCACAATCTATCTCAGCTGCCACTGCTCTTGTTAAAATATCAACTAAAAGCTGTTCTTTGGTGTCCAGAGCAGATGACATTCTCTTAACCAGCCCTTTGCATGGTAGTAAAGCATTTTTCTCTCTCTCCTCTGCCCCTCATCCAGCCCTAAAATCCTCTCCCTCTGGATGGTGAGAACTCATCTGGACAGGTTGTGCCCCCTTCCAGCCAATAAATGCAGTTCTTCAATCTCTGAGCATTGCCCACATTTCTTTATTTCAATGTGTCCCCAACGGGAGCACAGACTCTAAAGTCTTTGGTCTTTAACTTTTAACTCTACATGCCAACTCTAAGTGGGTTTCAAATGCATAACCCACCTAAAACAAATTTCTTATGAGAGGGGCAAACCCAGCTTCCTTACCCACAGCTCCCTGTCGCCTCCATTACCCCTGCATTGCCAGATGAGGAAGCCCTTGAGCAGAGGGACCCACTAGGTACAAAAGCAAAATCAACCACTAGGAAAGGTGGCAAAAAGGAATATATTTTTATTTTCACTAGGATTCTTGGTTTCTCTGTCACTCTCTAGCTTATTCCACCTTCCAGCCCCAGTTCCCCTTATTTACAACTCCCAAAACAGCTCTCATTTTCAGGATTTAGGAGAAAACTGCTGCTGGTCCCAGTCACCTCTCCAGTCAGGTCACGCACTCTTGATTTACATCCTGACTTCATCCATCTTATCCAGGCTAACCCCCCCTTTTCCACATCTATACTTCTCTGGATGACTTGGAGAGGGTGGTGGAGTGGAGTGGGAGAGACACCCTTACTTCTCTCTCAGTAGAGCTGATCCATATGCCACCCTCAATGATCTGAATTCCATCCCCTCCGGTCCCAATCATACGCACCTTGCAACATCACTCTGCTTTTTATCTTCAATTTTTCCCTCTCCATTTGTTCCTTCTCCTTAGCATATAAACAGTCTCAAGCCTCTTCAAGTCCTCACACAAAAATCCTTCTTCAAACCTGGGGCGCCTAGCTTCTGGTTCTCTCCTTCTTCTCATTATAACCTGCAGTTACAAGAGAAGTCTACACACAGAGTTGCTACTTTCTCATCATGCACTCACTCCTGAACCCAATATAATGGGGTTTCTACTCTACAACACTCCACTGATGCTGTTCTTGCTAAGATACAAAAGATCTGTCTCTGAAATGTAGTGACACTTTCCAGTCCTTTTATCTAACATGGCATCTCTCCACTGTATTTCACAGGACTGAAAAATATCTTTTTACTGAAAACTGACATTCTTGGCTTCCATGATACTGCCCTAGCCTGAGATAATTACCCATTCAATTGTGAGCTTAATAAAACCGACAACTATCACTATGTTCCTTGTTTATACTTCTCAATTTTCAAAACAAAGATGTTAACTCTACTATCTGCTCATTTGATTTCTGAAGTACATACAAAGCCCAGGATTGACTGGCAAATGTGCACAGACCATCCATTCCATTCCTCTCAGTATTTTGAATTTTATATATGGATCATACCAAACTATGCATACTTGGTCCGTATCATCATGGTATCTCACAGAAGTTTCCTTACCAAATCACGCTTTGGTATCATGGCCTCAAGTTTCATTGTGGGATCAAAAAGAAGCAGTTCTATTAAACCCATCACCGCACAGAATATAGGAAGTGTTATTGAAGAAATCATTCGCAACATCTCCCAGACAGATTCCTTTTGAGGCTCCCACAGGTGGACTCTATTTGAGATTTAAGTTCCAAGAAAAGGGTTTTACGCAGTATTCTCCCATATCCCACTCACCCTCCCCCACCTTTTTTTTTTTTTTTTGCTGTAGGAAATTCAGAGTCAAATTCATGGTCTAGTCATAAGAGCCATAGGACCTTAAGACATGAACATCCAATATTTTCTTTTTCTTCCTGGTTTGGACATTTACTCTGGTTTGCATTTCTGCTCCGTAGACATCAGGAGCAAAGGTCAGACTTCCTAGGTTTGCATTCTAGCTCCATCTTCCAGAATGTTAAATTTTGGCAATTTAACTCCTCTAAGCATCATTTTTCTCAACTGCAAAACAAAGATAATAGTAGTAACTATACTTCATATGGTTGGTGTAAGGATTAGGTAAGATCATGTGCCTAACTCATAGTAAGCACTCAATAAATGTTAACTACTATTATTTTATTATTATTATTAGTCACCACAAATCCTCTGTGGAATGAGAAGGAGTACAAAGATACTGCAGTCTGAGTCGCTCAATTTAGAAGCTTGTAAAAAAAAAAAAAAAAAGGAGGCTTAAGCCTATCTGTTATAAGTACCAGTGACCTGCACTGTTTCATCAAAATTTTAAACTAATAAAAGTAAAGAGTTAAAAATACTATGACTTTGTTAGCACTTACATAAAATCTTACCCTGAGTCCAAGAAATAAACTATCTACAAACCAAACTCTACAATATTAACATGAAGTCAAGTCTTTTAATGTTCTTTCTAAGTCTTTATCAAATACTATAAAAATCAAAATGATGGGGGGCTGGCCTGGTGGCGCAACAGTTAAGTTTGCACACTCTGCTTCAGCAGCCCAGATTCGCTGGTTCAGATTCCAGGCATGGACCTGCACACCACTGTCAAACCATGCTGTGGCAGGCATCTCACATATAAAGTAGAGGAGGATGGTCACGGATGTTAGCTCAGGGCCAGTCTTCCTCAGCAAAAAGAGGAGGATTAGCAGCAGACGTTAGCTCAGGACCAACCCTCCTCAAAGAAAAAAAAAGAGGAAATGATTGAAATGGTCTTTTGATAAGCAATTATGCTCCTTAAAATTCAGCAGGGCTATGTTCCAACCATGCTTTTTTTTTTTTAAACATATATCTCACAAATCATTACAGCTTTTAAATGAAAGGCCCTTCCCCAAGTATAATAATAAAAAAAGAAAGACAAGCATCCTCCACTATGTTGACATGACCCTATTTATCATGGTCCAAAAAGAGACTCAAGAAGCAGCTGAATCTGTTAATCTATTACTGTCAGAAACGCTCAATATCAATTATGCCAAAGCTGAAAGCATTGTTATTGGCAGATGCTCTTCAGAAATTCTATTCAACAAGTTAACTCTTTTAATTACCTAAGAAGTTCAACTCAAACACACAAAAGATCTTTGTGTAAATAGTTAAACATAATGTCTTTCTATAAGGCTCTCATATATAAACATTGGAAACATCGGGCTTTACAAACTAATACCTGAGAAAAAGATTTACACAAATAAAAGACAGAAACCCATGGTTGCTTGCTCACCTAACTCAATCAGATGTCAAAATCCCCCAGCTGTCCCAGTGGCTCAAGCAGTTAGTTCATTAAGTGTAGAGTTAATGTACCACTGTATGCCAAACTCATGTTTTTCCTCAGCTAAGAACGTACCTCCACCTCTCACGTAAAAGTTAATTGTCCCTTCTCTCATCCTCATTACAGAGGGGGAGACACTAGTCCAGTAGGTACATCTCTGTTTTGTAACACTAACTAACTTTACATCTGCTTTTCCTCCTCAGAAGGAAGTTCTTTTCCTCTGCACACTTAGAAAACAAGATAGCACAATTCCAAGAGTTTTATGCCTTCCGAAGATAAACACTTGTATACTGACATTTAAGACTACAGTAAGGTTTAAATATTATGCCCATCTTGGTGATTTGCCTTAACTTCTACACAGATAAAAGCTTTTTCTAGTACCAATGCATTCCAAACAATCTCGCATCTCTTACACAGAATACTATACTTTAAAAAGGACTTTCAAACACAATTTCTAAGGTTTTTAAAGGATTCTACTACACCCTTACATTGCTTACTAAATATCAAATATTGAGTTCCATTAAATTACGAGAACTTATCACATGTGAGATGTCTTCTTACTTTTTTTTAAAAAGAATACATTTTTTATACACTACGTGTGTGTGTGTGTGTGTGTGTGTGTAAGATTAGCCCTGAGCTAACATCTGTTGCCAATCTTCCTAGTTTTCTGCTTAAGGAAGATTAGTCCTGAGTTAACATCTGTGCCAATCTTCCTCTACTTTCTATGTGGGTCACCGCCACAGCATGACTGATGAGTGGTGTAGGTCCACACCTGGGATCTGAACCTGTGCTGCCAAAGTGGAATGTGCTGAACCTAATCACTATGCCACAGGTGGCCCCAACATCCTATACTTTATGATTTATGATGTTTATACTTTTTTAATTAAAACTACACTATGAAATATTCTTGGCATTGAAAATAATTCAAGTAAAATTTGGTACAGGCTTATAATTTACAACTGTTTTCCAATTCTAAAAAAATATAGCATTCTAAATATATGTAATAAATGGATTAGATAATTGTGTTTTTAAATTGTATAATATATCCACCATACTTACCACATGTATCATCAAATAAAAAAGGGCTAATATATCAGAAATCTTCTTTGTAAGTCAGATGTTTTCAAAGACACACAGATCAGTAATTTAATTTTTTTTTTTTTTTTTTTACAGATTGGCACCTGAGCTAACAACTGTTGCCAATCTTCTCTTTTTTTTCCTGCTTTATCTCCACCAATTCCCCCCGTACATAGTTGTATATCTTAGTTGCAAGTCCTTCTACTTGTGGCATGTGGGACACCGCCTCAACGTGGCCTGATGAGCAGTGCCATGTCTGTGCCCAAGATCCGAACTGGTGAAACCCTGGGCCACCGCAGCAGAGTGCTCAAACTTAACCACTCGGCCACAGGGCCAGCCCCCAGATCAGTAATTTTTAACCCAGCAATGTTATACATATATCTAGAACATAACTGCAACGATTAAAAAGGGAGGATAGATTTAACTCTAAGATACTATTTTAAATGACACAAAGGAAAGAATATTTTAATTTTTAAATATCCAAACAATTTCCACAGATATGATCTAAGATAATTTTTCTACATGTTAACATATACACATGCAATATAGGCTTCAGTGACTAAATTCCACTCTTAAGAAAAACTGCAGTATTTGAGTGATTTTTGAAAAAATACTGTTTGCTCATTAGAAGAAATAATATAGTAACAAACAATAAAACATTTTCACTAAACACTTAGAGAAACAGAAAAAAAACCCTAATGTCTTATCAAACCATACCCCCGAAATAACTTAAATATAACTTTATAAAAATGAGCAGAGCTACCTTTGGGATAACTTCCCATTTGTGATCACATGTGCATTTATACACACACACACGCTTACAAGGATCATGAAGGAAGTAAACAGCGATTTAAGGCAGGATCAATGGATGTGGAGAGGCTGCCTTGTTTATTTTAAGAGAGAGGGGATGGCCCTTCAGTGGCTCTTATGGAGATAGATACTCAAGAAATCCCACCAAGGCACCAGTTGGTAACATTCATATCCCTGTTCCATACATTTTCTATAATCTAAAGTGACTTTTTGTGACTTCTGTTCCACTATAATGAACAAGTGGCATTTGAAATGAAAAACACAATACCATTTACATTAGCACCCTCCCCAAAATAAAATACTTAGGTATAAATCTAACAAAATATGTACAAGCTCTGTATCAGAAAAACTAAAGAAACTCTGATGAAAGAAATCAAAGAAAAACTAAAAAGAGAGAGATTCCATGTTCATGGATAGGAGGATTCGATATTGTCAAGATGTCAGTTCTTTCCCACTTGCTCTACAGATTCAATGCAATTCCAATCAAACTTCCAGCAAGTTATTTTGTGGATACTGACACAATGATTCTAAAGTTCACATGGAGAGGCAAGAGACCTGGAATAGCCAACACAGTACTGAAGGTTAAGGAAAAAGCTGGAGAACTACTCAACTACTAGACTTGCTATGCTATAAAGCTACAATAATCAAGACAGTGTGGTATTGGTGAAAGAACAGATAAACAGATCGATGGAACAGAAGAGAGAGCCCAGAAAGAGACCCACATACAGTGAACTGATCTTTGAGAAAGAAGCAAAGGCAACACAATAGAGCAAAGATAGTTTTTCAACAAATGGTGCTGGAACAACTCGACATTCACATGCAAAAAAGTGAGTCAAGGCACAGACCCTACACTCTTCACAAAAATTAATTCAAAATGGATCACAGACCTAAACGTAAAATGCCAAACTATAAAACTCCTAGAGTATAACATAGGAGAAACAGCTAGATGACTTTGGGTTTGGTGATGATTTTTTAGATACAACACCAAAAGAACTGATAAGCTTGATTTCATTAAAATTAAAACTTTCTGCTATGTGAAAGACAATGTCAAGAGAATGAAAAGACAAGCCTCAGACCAGGAAAAAATATTTGCAAAAGATACATCCGATAAAATACTACTATCCAAAATATACAAAGAACACTTTAAACTCAACAATAAGAAAATAAACCACCCAATTAAAAAAAAAGTCTAAAGGCCTTAAAAGACACCTCACCAAAGAAGATACACACACAGCAAATAAGCATATGAAAAGATGCTCCACATCATATGTCATCAGGGGAATGCAAACTAAAACACAATCAAATACCACTATACACCTATTAGAATGGACAAAATCGAGACACCAAATCCTAGCAAGGATGCAGATCAACAGGAACCCTCACTGCTGGTGGGAATGCAAAACAGTATAGCCACTTTGGAAGACAGTTTGATGGTTTCTTACAAAACTATACTCTTACCACAGGATCCAGCAATCACATTCCTTGGCATTTACCCAAAGAAGCTGAAATCTTACGTCCCCATAAAAACCTGCACTCAGCAGCTTTACCCCAAAACTTGGAAGTAACCAAGATGTCCTTCAGTAGATGAATGGATAAACAAATTGTGGTATATCTAGAAAATGGAACTGCAATGGAATTCAGCACTAAAAACAAATGAGCTAGGAAGTCAGGAAAAGACATGGAGGAACTTTAAGTGCATATTATTAAGTGAAAGAAGTCAGTCTGAAAAGGCTACATACTGTATGATTCGAACTATATGACATTGTGGAAAAAGCAAAACTACAGACTCAGTAAAAAGATCGATGGTTACTAGGGCTTGGGAGAAGGAGGGATGAATGGGCAGAGTACAGAGAATTTTTTAGGGGAGTGAAACTAGCCTGTATGATATTATAATGGTAGATACATGTCATTATAAAATTGTCCAAACCCACAGAATATACAACACCAAGAGTGAATCCTCATGTAAACTATGGACTCAGTGATAATGATGTGTCAGTGTAGGTTCACCAATTGTAACAAATATACCACCCTGTTGAGGAATGCTGATAATGCGGGAGACTATGCACGTGTGGGGGCAGGGGATACATGGGGAATCTCTACTTTCTGCTCAATTTTTCTGGGAATCTAAAACCGCTCTAAAAAATAAGGTGCGTTTACAAAAAAAGTTACAGATACAAAAAGAAAAACATAGATTTCACTTACATAAAAATGGTCACCTTAAAGAAAGAAACTGCCAAGGATTTTCTGTTTCAGAAAAGGTCTTTTATTTCATACAAGTCAAAACATTATGACATGCACTTTCTCCTTTCCTGAGGTAGATCCCTTTTCAAAAGATCACTACCCAAAGAAACATGTTTGTTATAATCAACATAATGATCTGATTTTTGATAGCTCATTTTACTGTAGTTGTTATTAATAAAATTGATAGAGAAAGACAAACTAACTAAAGGAAGCTCATTCAAAACCAGTACATTAAGGTGACTTTTTTCAAAAGTCCATGAGTCAGTTGACAGAAACAGCTTTAAGTTGTTTTCTACTTTTTACTATTACTACTAACCCCACTTACATCAAAATCATTTCCAATGCCATGACTCACACTCTCTCATATTATTGGATCTCATATTACCATATCTTACATCTCTTCCTTTTTGTCCTACGAAAAACATCTACTAGTCACCATCTTTGCTCCCCTTGTGAAGCATCTACTGTTTTGCCTCTCGCCTTTCTAATCAAATGTAAATTCTTAGGCTTATCTTCAGTATGTTCAATTACATGCTCTAATCTTGCACATGCAGTTGCCATTCCATCCTACTAGCATTCCAATCCCATCCCTGTGCTAGGCTTAGCCTCCATTATCAGCATAATTAATTCATACTTTACAGAGCAATCACATGGTTATATATGTACTGTCATCTATTCTCATTAACCTTTTCTTTTTAAATCCATTTCTAACACTCATTTCTCCTAGGAAGAGAATTTTTTTTTAATGGCAGTGGTTGAACAGATGAAAGAGGCAGTTCTAAATGGAGAAAAGCAAAATTACAAAATCTAAAGAATTATAGCAAGTTTAGGAGATTTCTTTCTGATTATCAATTTTATAAACCTAGAGGATGAAGAAAGGTAAAGCAAATGCCAGCCTGTATATTTAAATTTTTCCACAAAATACTGCTATTTCCTCCAAATTGAAAAGAAGAGACGAAAGTCATGCTGACGTGTATAGGACAAGATATTGGGTATTTTTTGGCTTCAAATGTACCATGAATCAAGAAAAAAAGTAAAAGCCAGAAGAAAGTTCTAATATTAAACTTTTTCTCCCTTAGGCAAGATAAAGCAGAAGCTAACACAGGAGAGCCGTTTCATTGCACACCTTCACTCATGAGATTGGCCCTTAGAAATATAAAAATAAAAGCTCAGCTTGTGGTTTAACAGGCTCTGAGGCATGGAACCAGTGAAGGGTTGGTCTGCTCTGATGGAAAAGAGCTGGGTGGGAGAAGATCACCAAAAAAGATCTCAGCCTAACCCATGTGCTGTGGTTGTCATTACATCCATGCCATTTAGATGACAACCTGAGACCATGTAGTTCTGGCTTGGCCTCTCCTCAAAGGAGACCCACAGAGAGAAACCATGGTTTAGGAGCTATTAACACAGTTTCTCCCTTAAGTCACATCCATCCAGAGGAAAGGAATACATGGTCCATAAAAACATCCTATCCCCAAGACCTGACGTGGGAAAATGGAGAAATTACTAAGTCAGTGCCACTTCTTTCTGGATTCACAAAACCCAAGAAACAGATTTCTATTCTTTGTTAAGTGCCTGATGTTCTATCAAAAAAACCACGCAGGAGCATTAGGAAGAAGTGAAATATACTGCATATTCCTCAAGCTAGAACAGATGCCACTCCAGCAACCTCTGAGGGAATAAAATGGAAACAAGGAGAAAGTGATTTCGTGTGTGATGTGTGAGTGTGTGTGTGTGTGTGTGTGTGTGTGTGTGTACACACACGTGGGCCTTAGAACTAAGTACATAAAGCTTCCAGGTAAACACTTAAAGCACTATCTAACGCACTGCATTAAAATGTAGAGAACTCAGAGCAAAAACTGCAGCCATGCAACTACCTAATTTAGTATCATTATGAAGAATTTATATATCCTAATAATTTCAAAGGAATTTTATTTATTCTTTGTTTTCAAAGAAATTGACATAACCACACTTTTTTAAAATTTATAACTAAGAATTAAAACGCTCTTGATTAAGTAACATAACCCTCAGGAACATAGTTTACACTGCACCTGCTTTTTGTCCAAGATTAAAATACAAAAGATTCTTTAGTTTATATTACTAATAAAAATACACGCACACACACATACACCTTGTTACGGAATATCCTTTAAGATAAAAGACTAACAAAAACAGTAATCTAAATGCCCAAGCATTCAATGAGACACGGCAGTACCAATATTTTACTTAGACGTACAAATAGCTAAAATAATTATTTTAATGAGAAATATCATGATGAGACTATAAATACAATCCTATTAATTTCAGTGAAGTCTTTTCCATACACACTGAAAGCATGTGTATACTAAAAAGAACTTTTTAATCAGAACTTCATAAGAACATAAGAAAAATTCAGTGGCCATGACTCACAAGCCAAATTTATTTCTAAAGAGCAGGTAAACAGAATGATCCACAGCTGCCTCATAGGCTTATGATGGGCAGCCTCGTTGGCTTTTATAACATAGTTACTATTTCCTGAATTAACTTCAAAGGCTGGTTTGGGAAAGCAAGTTTACTAATAAGTACTCTCATAAGCTGCTCCGCTGGAGTATTTCATTCCCAGCTACTGGGAAATTTAACCAACAGTAAAATAGTTTAGATTAAAAGAAGCTAAATCTGGTGAAAATCAAGATAAAGACACCATAGGTGATAAAAAGCAAAATGTTCAGAAGCTCATACTTTTGTAAAACAGAAGAAAGGAGAGTGCTTAGACTTATTAACGTAGACCAGTGTCAATTATCTGGAAATGCCATTACTCCCTATTTTAGCTCTTTCTATACCTGTATTTCTCAATTCTCTTTAGCTGCCTCACTAAATACTTGAATCCTCCTTTCTGTTCATATGACTTTTCATTAATAAATGGGAAACTTCTACCTTTTACCTCTTTTAAATTATGCTATTTTAAAGTTAAATAAAAGCTACCCCTTAAACTGTCCTTCACTATCTCATAACAAACTGTTCTTAAGATGTGTTGAAGACGGCCAAGTTATAATGAAATCATAAACCACTTTAGGCAGCACTGGCTTATCCTTTTCATTACCAAATTTCTTTTAAACATGGTCATAGGTTTACCGATATATCATGAGGCATAAGAAAAAATGCATTAAAGAAACAACAGAGTCCCTAAATCCCTTTAAGATCATTTAACTACTTTGTGAATAGTCTAGCTACATCTTGCCTTTCCAGATTGCTCTTCTCCTCACTCCCATCCTGTCTTCTAATTTCTACATATCCTCAAAACACAGCTCACATACGGCCTCCTAAAGTAAATTCTCCTTGGTCACTTCTTCTCACCTCTTTCCCAGCCAGGATCAAACACTCCCCCTCCCCGACCCTCATGTAATCCCATAACATCCTATGGTTTCCTTTAGAACAACAGAAGGTCTTGAATTTTGTGCACAGGAATTTTTACGAGGTCAAATAAACCTTAACATATAAATTTAAGCCAATATACCAGATATTAGTTAATTATTGGTCCCCAAGCTGGACCACATGTCCCTTGAGAACAGAGGCTTTTTCATCTCTGTATCCCTAGTTACTTGCACAAACTAGCAAGGATCAGCTTCTCAAACACTGGCTATTGACTCTCCTATCACAGCCCCACAAACAAACTTACATCTCCAGAAAGAAAGGGCAATCAGATGTTCCCTAAATCCAGGATTATTATCTCCATGACTTTGCTCATGCTATTCCCTATATCAGGAATCTCATTTCATCTTCCTTTTATTTACTTCATGGATCTTCTGCTGCCTTCAAAGACACCCACCTGAGAAAACACTGCTTATTTCATGACTTTTTACCATGCATCAAGGCTCAGCAACCTGTCACAACCTCTGTAAAGTCTTTCCAGCATCGCTCAGTCAAAATTACCTCTCTTCCCTACAATTTTGTCATCTTGACGTAAACATCGCTTGAAGTATTTAATAAAGTGTGACTAGTATCAGGGTCTAATCAGATGCAAAGATGATTCTCCTCAACTAAAGCAAAGCTCCCTTAAGCAAGGATCAAGTTACTCATTTTCATTCCTTCCCACCCTCACATACATGCCGAGAAAATTTTATAAGCACTCTATAAATGTATTTAAGTAAATACTACTTGGCTGACTTTTCTGTGGCAGAATAGTAAGGTATGTAAACTAATTGTTCTACAATCAAAATGTGAATAAAAGGAACAGCATCTTGTTGACATTTTTAGATTCATACAAATTTTTCAGTGCCTTTAAAAATCTAGTTTCTTTCACGAAGAAACATTAACTTTTAAGGTTCACCTGATTTTATAAGAAGCCAGTACAGTACATATGCAGAAAACTGAATTTCAGGAGCGTTCCCAGAGCTTTTGTTTATGTCTCTCTCAGTCAACAGCATATTTCTTTTTCCTGTAGTTCTACTCCAGTAGACTAGCAGTTCCTTGAGAACAAGAACTAGATCTCCTTAAAATATAAATCACATTCAAATTTTAAAATTTGTATAAGGCTATTTCTGAGAGGACATAAGAGAGGAAAAGAAGATCACCTGTAACCTCATTAATGCAAGGATTATAAAGTTTCTTCCTTTCCTTTCAAATTTTTTTCTATATTTGTATTTTATAAACTTACCATCGCATATTACATATAATGTACTACTTTTCGCATGCATCTTTTTATATCTCTATATAGTTTGTCCAACTATTTTTATTGGATACATAACCATCCAATGAAAGGATTAACCACAACTTAGCCATTTCTCTTTGCATGACATTGTTTACTTTTCACTGTTACAGTCTTCATTTTTAATTATTTTCCATAAGCTAGAGCCCCTTAAGTTAAATTATTGAACTAAAGGTTATGAACATTTCCATTGCTACTGAAACAAAGTGTCAACATGCTTTCACCTAGAGTTGTATCTTTCAAGTCCTCCAGCAACAGCAGTAGTTTCAGCAGCACTGCGTATGATTCCTCCTTGTTTAAAATCACATTTCCTAGATTCCTAACAAGGTTAAACATTTCCCATATGCCTGTTTACTAACCATATTTCCTCTGTGAACCCTGTTTGTGTACTACGCCCATTAACCTATGGCAGTCATCATGATTTTCTTACTGGTTTGTCATCCTCTGCCTGTCCCATTTACTGTGAATACATTTTCCCAGTTTATTTGCCCCTTTGGAGTACTTTTTCCTCCCTCTCTACCAACACACACTTTTTTAAGCATTGTAGTTTGCAATTTATCTAGTTAAATTGGTTGTTTTTCCTTATAATTTTTTCTATCACTTCTAGAAGTCATCCCCAAAATCTATTTTCTCCTAGTCTTACTTTTCTTTTATATTTAACCCTCTAGTCTATCGGTAAAGAATACGTCATCTCTGCATGCCCCCGAAGAACCTATTTAAGTACCTTTCACATGCTAAGCATTCAATAAATGTTTCTCAAATATTCTTTATTAAGAAATAAAATGTAGAAAATACTACCCATTATTGTAAGCTTACTAGTCTCTGTACAGGCTACTCAACCAATATAAATACAAAAGTAAAATACACTCTAAAATGAAGGACAAGACAACGCTGCAGATTTGGTTTTTTTCTTTCTATTGTGGGAATATAAATCATATTGCTTAAGAAAATCTGATTTCACTGGCAAACCAAATTTTAATGTCTGTGGTTAAGTCATACATACATAGCCTGCAGAGTAGCAAGCTGGATAATAGCGCACTATTCCTTTTCCTAAGTCATAGTCCTCAGATCTCTGTTACTCACAGGGTTCTACAACTGTGAAGTGAAGAACTACTGAATAATTTATTATGATTCATACTATAACATATTGCTGTATAATAATTTACAGACACAATCACGTTTGTTATAACAACACATTGGTAAGGTTTTTTGTCAGTCATCAACTCTTCCAACAGAAAAATATGTATGCACATACAATTTACAGATTTAAACCAAGATATCACCTAGTGAAGAGTAGACAGCTTTATTCCTATTTTCTAGCTTCAGTAATCGTAATTTTATTTTGTTGCAGAAAAACAGTCAACTAGACCAAAAGCCCTATTACAATCAAAAACATAATACATGTGCCCCCTTGGATTATAGCACATTTATGTAGAGTACCTGTCAATATAATTTACATTTGAAAACCTATAAAAACACTGTTAAAATGACAGCTGTGAAAATTAATCTGAGTAGTGAGGTTGGAAGCACAGGCTTTATTTTCCCCTAAGAGTTATAGCTTTTACCTATAAATGTATGAGTATAGCAAAAATTGCTGGTAACCCTATCCCACGTATTTTGAAAGAGTTGTATCTCCTAACACATAAATAGTCCAGAGAGATGATTAGGATTTTATAATCTCTTCTATTTACCTATCAAACAAAGGAAGATGATGTAGGAACACTGTTTTCATATAGAGATTTTGTTTGAATATGTTAATTCTAAATATAAGTTAATAATCACTTTACAAATAATTTACTATTATCTATTTAAGGTAATAAATTTAAGAAAGACAAGCTCCTTTAATAGAAAATAAATGTAGCAGGTATACAATTTGCATGAAGACATCAATTATTCTTTAAGTTTCCAAAACTGAATGCTTTTAAAATTACAGAGGCTGCTTTTTAACTTTCTGACAAAATTGAGAAATAGAATAATGATTTAAATGTAAAGGTATGATTTATAGCCCAACTATTACCAAAAAGGATATCAGCAGCTTATAGGAGACTTTATACAATTAGACCACTAAAATATAAAACAAACAGCAAACCCAGAGAACAATGGTTCTTTATCTTTGTGGGGGAGGGTCACTAAAAATGTAACAAAAGCCAAGGACACTTCCCCAAATTCCCACAAGCACGTAAGTTTACCTATCATTTTAGAGGAGTTCATGAACTCCCTAAAGCTGAATCACAGAGGATGGATTAAAAACTCCTGCCACAAAGAACTAGAGAAGAAATTATCCATATCAAAAAGCTAGGCTAATAAAGTTACTGTAATTAAAATGAAATATAATTCCAAGCTTCCTTGCAGCCAAAACAAATAGAAAATACAATGGGCTAAATACTTCTCAATGGCTGACAGAAGGAAGATCATAATGAAACTTCTCTAAAACTAAATCACTGAAGAATTTATCATGTGAATTCTTTTTTAAAGGGTTTTTTTTTTTTTTTTTTGCTGAGGAAGATTAGTCCTGAGCTAACACCTGATGCCAATCTTCCACTATTTTGTATGTGGGTCACCACCACAGAATGACCGCCAATGAGTAGTAGAGGTCTGTACCTGGGAACCAAACTCCAGCCGCCAAAGCAGAGCAAGCCAAACTCAACCACTAGGCCACAAAGCTGGCACCGTGTCATGTGAATTCTTATAAAGGGAACACTGAACATCATAAGAGACAATGTACTCAAGATACTTTTATAGGAGATGCAGAAATATTTTTCATATAACTGCAACTTATAAAGGTTGATAAAACATGAGGGAATAATACTAAAATATAGGAGTAACTAGCATTCTGATGATCCAGTTTGATATAAGGTTAGAAATGAGGATATGCCACAACTCTCCAATCTCACGCTCATAAGAGACTCTGACACGAAATGAGAAAATTTTCACTGAGTACAGATCTAGTCTCAGAATCCTCAAAGCAGCCACATTCCA
Organism: Equus przewalskii; assembly: GCF_037783145.1. Lineage (NCBI taxonomy): Eukaryota > Metazoa > Chordata > Mammalia > Perissodactyla > Equidae > Equus > Equus przewalskii. The sequence continues at coordinate 61,205,203 of NC_091845.1, forward strand.
TAAACTGGAGTGGGCATTTGAAAGCTTTATATATGACACAATAGTGTAATACAGAATCAAGAATCAGCAGAGAAGACAGATTAAGAGTACAGGAAATGAAGCCAGTCTGAAGTTGAATCCTGGCTCATCTACTTAATAGCTGTGTGACCTTCTAATTGTGATTATATTGTAGTTTCTCATCTGAAAGGTTGTGATGACAACAGTCCTTACTCTTAAGAGTTGTTAAAAATTAAATGAGCTAATATATATAAAGCTCCCCGAATGTGTCCATTGACCCTAGAATTGTGAAGATTAAACAGAGTTAGTCAGAGTCTGACATATATAACTTATCAGCTACTAGGTAATCCTTCAAGAACGTGTATTTTTAAAACTTTAGGTCAACATAAAAGCTTTAACTATCAGATTTAATTAAAATAACCTGATTTTTACTTAATGTAAATATTTATTATCAAGGTCACTACAATCTCTAAACTTGGCTAATTTAACTACATCTATCCTGAATCAATCTCTTGCTTCCCACTTGTTCACTTGGTTGAAATTTTAAGAAGTTGGAAAATACACTAAGCAGCCTTTAAAGAAAACTGATTGATTAAAAAATTATTTCTCTATGCTTATCTTACTGAATGTCCAGTGTTTTTCAAAGCCAATTGTTCTCAAACACTTCCATATGGCTTCAGCTCTAGTCATCTAGTTAATCTTTAATTCATCTACAATTATGGCAAAGTCACATCTTACTCCAGAATTAGATTCTAAGGTCACTGTAAAATGCAAAAACTGCACACAGTCAAAATTACCTTTGAATACCTCTTAAATCAGCCTTTAAAGTATTATCTCTGAGTAAGGCCAAAACAGCCAGTTTTCCTGCAGCACTGTTCACATCACTGTCCATTCAGTTGAGTACTAGACGAAGCAGCTGACCTGTTCAGGAAAGACTGAAATCACACTTAGGAAAGGGAACTGTTCACACTATGAAACACAATCAAGAACTGAAAGAACAGCTTCCATCTCTCACTGAGGGACACACATTCAGTGATCAGAAAGATAACAATGGCTGAACGACACTCCTCTGTACTCTTTAAACTTCCAAGCATGCTCCCTACTCTTTAAACTGTATTTCTTCCAAGCGTGTTCCCTTTCTGTAAGGATATTAAGTATACATAGTTGAATCTACAGACATTAAATAAAATGTAATGAATGTGAAATAATGCTTGCACTAAAAATTCTAAAAGTGGTTCTGATTCTATACATTTAATATTTATATATTATATGTTAATTCTATAATGTGGCACAGTCTTTTTTGAGGTTTTCATATTCAACTTAGGAGATGTTTTTGTGCTACATGTTCTAGATTTTCAATATTCCACTTTAGCTAGTAGGACTCAGATTCTGTGGAACAATTTCAAATTTCACCTGATCCCCTTAACCCCTTCTTCAATCAGGGGTTATTAAGATGCAGTTTTATGGAAATTGCAGAAAAATTCCTTTCCTATCTTTATTTATTTTTTCTTTTTAGGAAGATTAGCCCTGAGCTGACATCTGCCGCCAATCCTCCTCTTTTTGCTGAGGAAGACTGGCCCTGAGCTAACATCCGTGCCCATCTTCCTCTACTTTATATGTGGGATGTCTACCACAGCATGGCTTGCCAAGTGGTGCCATGTCCACACCCGGGATCTGAACCGGCGCACCCCGGGACACCGAAGTGGAACGTGCGAATATAATGGCTGTGTCACTGGGCCAGCCCCTCTTTTTTTTTTTTTTCCAAGATTGGCACCTGAGCTAGTATCTGTTGCCAATCTTCTTTTTCTTCTTCTTCTTCTTCTCCCCAAAGCCCCCCAGTACACAGCCGTAGGTCTTTCTGGGAGTGCTATGTGGGACACCACCTCAGCATGGCCTGATGAGTGGTGTTAGATCCGTACCCAGGATCCAAACTGGTGAAACCTTGAGCTGCCACAGCGGAGTGCGCAAACTTAACCACTCAGCCACAAGGCCAGTTCTTTTTCCTATCTTTAAAACAAAGAACAGTAGTGAAGATGTGGGGTAACTGAGGCCATGTTGCCTAATGAGTATTCCCATGTTCACAAACGGAATTAGATGTCTGTCATTAAGGCAGTCACCTGATCAAAACATTTAAAGAAATGTGCAAAACTGGCATGCATCAGGCCAAGCAATAATTGCTTTTTTGATGGAAGAAAAATATTCACCTACAAAAAACGGGCAACATAAGCTACACTTTTCCAACAGAGAGAAATGAGGACAAAATTTACTAGAACTGGGAACTGGAAATAAAAATACACTTCCTTGGCATATGCAACGGACTCTTCTAAAGCTTTATGTTAATCAAAATTTTTACACGGCAATACTATCCCTCTTTTAAAGCACAACACTAAGACTTAAAACTTAGCATCTTTAGAGTTGCTATTTGGGTACAAGATAGAAAACCACAAATGAATTTGTAAGTGACTTTCTACAGGTTATTGTTTCCCTTTAGTAAAAGGGGGTGGGGAGGAAAAAGGAGTAAACGTCAGTAGAATTATTTTATAAGGTAATTTCTGGGGAAGAGGAGCAGTGGGAAGTGTCTTGGAAATGAGTCTCTAAATTCAGCCCACTGTCAAAGAAATGCCTTTTCAATACTTTGTGGAAGAATTCTTCCTTATGACCAACTATCTCTGCTTTAAAAATGATATACTCATAGATATAAGTTATATGCATCCAGGTTATTTTCTGATTTAAATATCAGATAATAAAGAACAAGACATCACAGTATCAAAACAAAAAATAATACCAGACTAGTTTTATATTTCAGCAACTAATAAATTCTTTTACTTTTTGTATTCTTTGGGAATTGGTTTTCTGAAAAAATGAAACTACAATAAGTCTAGGAAGTCTCCAGTGTGGTTATTTATTCACTTAATAAGTAGTGAGTGAAGGCCTACTAAGTGCAAGGCGATGATCCAGGTGCTTTGTGATGCACGCGCCTCACAATTCTTGGGAAAGACACACATACATCACTATGGTTTAAAAAGAAAAAAAGGGGTCAGCCCCGTGGCCTAGTGGTTAAGGTCAGTGTGCCCTGCTTCGGCGGTGTGGGTTCATGGGTTCGTAGGATCCTGGGTGCAGACCTACACTGCTCGTTGGCCATACTGTGGAGGTAACCCACATACAGAGTAGAGAAAGACTGGCACAGATGTTATAGCTCAAGGCTAATCTTCCTCAAGCTAGAAAGGAGGAAGACTGGCAACAGATGTTAGCTCAGGGCTAACTTTCCTCAGCAAAAAAAGAAAAACAGAAAAAGAAAAAAAGATTTAATAAAAAGTTTCATTTTTAATTGATTATAACCAGGTAGTCTATGCTCAAAATACATTTTATTGCCTATTTTCAACAACTTGTAGGTAGACATTCACCTGAAGATTCTTGCTCCTCCTTTTGAAACCTGTCCTTTTATTTATTCATTCATCCATCCATTTATCTGTAATTGCTTAACCATGGGTATAACAGTTGGGGGGAGAATGAAAGATGTATGTATATAAATACGCAAAGATAGTTCCTGAACTTAAAGAGGCATGGTTTTAAAAAGGTCAGGGGGGAACAAAACCAATTATTTCGTTGATCTAATAAAATGTTTAACGTGTTCAGATAACAGATATGAAAGTGCCCTTTAAAACTGTAAAATGCTATTCTAATATAATATATTATCACTAAACAAAACTGTTTCATTATTCTGATGACTTCAATTATTCATGCTATTCTTATGAATACCAAGAGTCCCCTACTAACCTGAATTGGTACATTTAAGAACTAAATTATGCCTGTAATATCTTTTTTTGATAAGTTTAAAGTATTTAATTAAAGATATCCAATACTACGTGCCAATTCAGTCTAGTTTGAAGAAATTATATCCTTTCAGGGTTTCTAGCCATATGTTAGGATTTTATAGGAAGAAAATGGGATTTAAAGTAAGGATTTGAATTTTGGCTTTGTGTGACCTTCAACATTGTAAGCTCTCTGAGATTCAGTCTCCCCAATTGTACAATGAGGGTGATGATACCTACCTGGAACAGATGTTGTGCAGATTAAATAAATGAGAAAATTACAATATTCAGTATATGTCTGTCACACATCAGAACTATTTCCTTTTTATCCTCTTTTGAACAATGTATAACCTATTTACCAGTTATATACCCTCTTTGACCAGACAATAAATCCTCTGTGGGTTTTTTTCCATTTATGCCCCTCCATTTTCATGTAAATGGAATTGTAATCTCAATATCTTTCACTACCTCCTCTTTTTTTTGTATATCCCCACAGTGCCTAAAATATTGGCCAAGCACTTTTACTAGATCATAATAAATAGGCCCAAAGGGTATTTTCATTTATAAACGTATTTACATAAAAAGAAAACAAGGAGTATCTGAAATCAGAACCTTCCCAGAAAATGTGGGATGAACAAAGCCCTAAATTCTCTGCACTATACTGGCCCCATTGTAAATTTTTATCTTATTATTAATTATTGGAATGTATCATTTTTCTGTGGATCCAATTTTGCAACATTAGAAACAAAAAAATGTACCTTAGAGTGAATTTTCATTATCTTTCTAACATTATCCATCTGTGTAAAACAGCTCAAAGTATTTCAGAACCAAAGCATACATAACACTTCTCCATTCAATCACTTCTCCAAGCAAAATTTCCATTATTTTCTTATAATAGTGTAATAGAAATGGCAATTAACATTAGACATTTTAGTTCCTACTATCTGAAAAATATAAGCATATGCTTACAAATTCAAAAACCACCCAATGAAGGCATTATTACAATTGGCAAGCCTCACACATTGCTATGTTATTTACTAATTGTCTCTGTATGTTTTCCTCTTTGAAGCATTGTTCTAGTATTCAGCTATAATAAACAAACCTTGTATAGTTAATTATGCTGCTGCACTAACAATAAAATGTTGGCCCTCTTCCACTTTGACTATAAAAATCTTCATTAAGGAGGCTAATGAACACTAATACTGAAAAGTCAACTGCATAGAGGCACAACTTGTTAAGTGTTGTTAAAAAGAAAGAATGCATATTGGAGAATGAAATTTCCACAAAGCTGGAAACTAATCTATCTTTATATACAAATAACGTATGTAAATATGAATTTGCCAACATACAGTGAGAATATAATTACTAAAGATCATTTACTCTTTCGTGGTTAAAATTTCTGCACAAGGCACATTCATACTAAAAGTTTCTCCTGAGCCAGCCTTGATGGCCTAGTGGTTGGAGTTCAGCACACTCCACCTTCAGCAACCCGGGTTCAGTTTCCCGTCGCAGAACCACACGAGTCATCTGTTAGTAGCCATGCTGTGGCGGCAGCTCACATAGAAGAACTAGAAGGACTTACAACTAGAATATACAACTATGACCTGGGGTTTTTGGGAGGAAAAAGACAAGAAGAAGATTGGCAACCTATGTTAGCCCAGGGCAAATCTTTCCGGGGGGGAAAAAAGTTTCTCCTAAGTATGTTTTAAAAAAACCAAAAACCTAAGCATGTTTAAAAATTTTATCATTTAACAATTTGCTCTTTTTTCCCCCATATAAAACTCAACGTATATGTTTTTCTGCCTATTAAATCACCCTTGACAGATATAATAAGAGATTAAAAGCTATACAGGTTTGGGCTGGCCTGGTGGCATAGTGGTTAAGTCCACTTGCTCTGCTTCAGCGGCCTGGGGTTCGCAGGTTCGGATCCCAGGTGTAGACCTACACACTGCTCAGCAAGCCATGCTGTGGCGGCGTCCCATATACAAAACAGAGGAAGACTGGCACAGATGTCAGCTCAGGGACCATCTTCCTCAACCAAAAAGAACAAGACTGGCAACGGATGTTAGCTCAGGGACAATCTTCCTCACACACACACATACAAGTTGTACAGGTTTAAAAAAAACACCTCCATGGTTCGAGGAGGAAATAATCATCAAGGCTGTGCCACTCTGATATGAAGTTGCAGCTAAAATATCAAGTGAAAATGAATAAATATGCAAACTAAAGAAAAATCCTGAAGCATCATAATTTTCATAGAAAACATAAAATATTCTCTACATTGTCATTAGGTAGAACAAAATCTGCTGCATCCTATTATATTTAAGTATTCTGAAGAGGACTATTTAGTTAAAAAATCATTATTAAAGCCCTAAAGCCAAGAAAAAGAAATATTAGTTATAAATACTAGTTGTAGCTTTTAAATTTTAAGATACCACAAAGGTATTCATAAGTTCAATTAGCCTGACCAATGCTTAAAGAAAGGCTTGCCAAAATGATTATGACTGAACTAGTGGTAATTTTTTGCTGAGCAACAAAACAGTATTATTTTTAACATTAAATAAATTATTTTCTTAAAGCCATTACTTCAAAATGAGTATATGTTCCTCTTTAGAGAAAATTCAGACTATCAAATACGAAATAAAAAATTAGGAAGAAGCTGGGAGACGGGGGAGAGGAGACAGGGGAAAAGGCTCAATATTTGAGGTCTGATAGGAAAACTAAGGCTCAGAGATTGAATAAACATATTTAGAAAAATGAAATTGTAATACCTGCCATTATAGAACTGTTAGGAGCATAAAAGATAAGCATGAGACCAGATACATAAAGTTCTACGTACAGACTACCACTCTGCAATAGACCTTTATTTGTATGAGAACGATATCCAATCATACTAAAAACAACTTTGAAAACCATCAGACTGGGAAAGAGGTATGAATGCAAGGGAATATGAGGGAGACTTCTAGGTTGCTAGTAATGTCCTGTTGCCAATAAAGTGCAATTTATTGAACACTTAAATTATCCGTGCCTAGAGGATACTAACTTTCTAATGGGAAAGAACAGACAATACACACAATCATAAGTAAACAACAGAAGTAAATGATAGGTGTTTAGTCCTGTGGAAAGAAATAGAGTAAAAAAGATTGGGCTTTCTGAGGTAGGGTGGTCAGAGTTGGCTCACTGAGGTGACACTTGAGGAAAGACTGAAGGTCAGGGAATAAGTAATGCAGCTATTCAACAGAAGAGCAACTGAAGCAGAGGAAACAGCCAGCGTAGAGACCCTGAGGTGGAAGCACCCCTGGCATGTTTGAATATTAGGATAGAGGCTAAAGTAGCAGGACCAGAGCAATCAAGAGACTATGAGGTGAGGTCAGAGAGCGAAGAGATCACTTAGTGTCTCACAGGTCATTGTAATGGGAACCCAAGGAGTATCTATGACCTGACTTTCATTTTTTTTTTTTTAAAGATTTTATTTTTTCCTTTTTCTCCCCAAAGCCCCCCAGTACATAGTTGTATATTCTTCGTTGTGGGTCCTTCTAGTTGTAGCATGTGGGACGCTGCCTCAGCGTGGTTTGATGAGCAGTGCCATGTCCGTGCCTAGGATACGAACCAACGAAACACCGGGCCGCCTGCAGCGGAGGGCACAGACTTAACCACTCGGCCACGGGGCCAGCCCCCTGACTTTCATTTTAAAAGTATCATTCTGTCATATTAAGAATAGACCACACAGAAGGAAGGATAAAAGCAGGGAGACCTGTTAGGAAGCTGTGGCCATGCAATTTAAGCAAGAATATTGTGGAGGTAGGGCTAAAAGGATTTGCTTACAGAATGGATGCAGAGAGAGAGAGAAAGGAATCAAGGATGACTCCAAGGTTTTTTGACTAAGTGGAAAAATGGATTTGCTATTAACTGAGATGAGAAAAACTGTGGGTGAAGTAGATTTGGGAGGGAAAACAGTTCAGTTTTGGACTTGTTACTTTTGAACTGTCTACAAAATATTCAAATAGAGTGCTGAGCAGGTAGCTAGACATAGAGACTAAACTTTAAATGACAGGATTTAATTTAAAGACAGCTAAACAAAAATAAAATTTAAACAATAAAATTAAACCTTAATTAGTTAACATCTATTTGACCAGCTAATCAATATAATAAATTTTCACTATTATTAATCACTATTATTCGCTATTATTTTACTATCATTATCATTAAATTTTCACTACTATTAATTCCTTTAGTACATCTATGTAATGTTCCATCATTAAAGGTCACAAAACTACAAAAAACTCACTGAATATTAACATACTCTAATAGAATTATAATTTTATTCAACAGTAAGTTGAAAGTGAATACCGGCAAACAGAGAAAATACTTAGGCTAGCCAGTAAATTTACATAATCAAGCTCAACAACACAGAGGGTTTAATTCAACCCTATAGTAGATGTATAATGTTTAGAGATCAAAATGCCAAAAGATCCTGCCAGATTTCATCTGTAGCTTTCACTGCAGACAAAGTAAGCCCTGCAGATTCATAATGGCATCACAAATAGTACTGTTGGGCACCACAGAAACAAAACTATTTAATGAAAGGTTTTCTCCCTTAACAAAATAACTGGATAACTACCATTTATTAAGGATAACACGGTAAAATCGGAACTGAGTATTGACAGTTAATGTAAGCAGACTGCTATGCAGCTACACACTGCCATTTATCAAGTATTACCCAAGTTAGCTATGTACCTAATAAAATTTTTAAGAAAATATTTTAACTGGCCAGTGCATTAGCACAACTAAGAAACAAAACAAAAATTAACTAAGCACGATAAGAATTGCTGAGCTAAAGAATCAAAACAGGTAAACAAGTGAAATGAGGTGAGGCAAGATTGTCAGTGGAATAAATGAAAAATGAGAATTACCAGTTAATAAAATGTGAATGTTTGGCCAGTTATTCTAACCTTAAATATTTTTTCCCAAGTAATTTTACTAGGATTATAATGGTTTATATCATTGTGTATGTAATTTTGGGTATACATAGTTCATCAATTCCTGGATACACTTCATCGTGCTCACCCCCAGCAGTGTAATTTTTATCTATCACCATACATATGTGCCCCTTTACCCCTTTAGCCCACTCCTCCAACCCCCTTCCCCTCTGGTAACCACTAATCTGTTCTCTTTATCCATGTATTTGTCTAACCTTAAATATTAAGCAATAAGGTATAGAGAGAAATTACTGAGATGCCTACTCCCCCAGTCAATAGTATTTCCAAAATTCACTGGCTGCTCTATGATAAATGAAAAACTATAACCCAGGACAAGGCTAGCATCATGGAGCAAGAGCTCTACATATCTCAAGAAAAGGAAATTGGAAAGAAATGGGAATTATACTTTAAAAGAGGAATAAAAGTTGAAACGGTACTAGTCAAAAGTGGATTATAAGTAATAATCTGCTTTCCAACTCCTTTTCAAAGAGCTCATTCCGTAATTCTATACTTTCTATTTAAAGTTCAATTATCATCAAGCAAAGGATGAAACACCAGCATATCTTTTAGAACTTCTTCTATTTATCACCCAATAACTTAGTACAGTGCGAGTCTTACGGATGTTCAATGTTTGCTAAATTTGAATTTATTCTGATCTCATCCTTCTCATATTTCATCTTCCTTCTTTCACAGAATCTCTTAAACCTCCTCACCCCTACTCAATTTATTTTACTAGCATGTTTTTTATTATAAAACTGAATGTTTTCATTATGCTAAGTGAAACAAACCAGAGACAAAGGTCACACCTTGTATGATTCCATGTATGTGAAATGTCCGGAATAGGCAAATCCACAGATACAGAAAGTCAACCAGTGGTTGCCAGGGACTGATGGTAGGGGAGAATGGGGAATGTCTGCTACTGGATATGGGGTTTCTTTTTAGGGTGATAAAAATGCTCTGGAAATAATACTGGCGATGGCTGCACAACTTTGCAAATACACTAAAACCACTGAGTTATATACTTCAAAGGGGTGAATTTTATGGTATTTAAATTATATCCGAATTTAAAAAAAGATAGCCTGAGGTCCTTTATAGAACATGAGGTAAAAGCCCTACATATCTCAATAACTCAGCAATTCCATGATCAATCACAATATCACAGTATTATAACTGAAGTTCAGAATGAGGTCCTAAACTAACAAAAAGTGTTAAACTCAATATACTCTGTCAGAGTTAAGGGAAATGAAAAACTCAATATACAAACACATTTTATCTTAAATGATATAATACAAAATTTGGGAACTTGAAGGGATACATTTCAGTTGTTCAACGAATTCTCACAGAGAACACTTCATCTTCCAAAAACACATAACCGGACAATTTTTACATTGTACTGAAAAACGTCTTCTTTTCTCCAACTACTTCATTAACCTTGTACATTGACTTTTAAAATAGCCTTTCCACTTAATGTTTTTAGGGGGAAAATCTCATCCACCCTTCAAGCCTCAGATTGAGACCCCCTAACTATTCCAGCCCTCACTGTTTAAGTGCTACCATACGTATGGTCTGCCCTGAACAATTTAACATTATATAACTGTATATTTGCATGCTGCTCTAGTGTTCCAGGAGCTTTCATATACATCATATTTCCTGTTATCATCTTATGAAGTAGGCAGAGTAAATTCAATAAAGATAAGGGACTTGTTCAACTTCTCAGCAGCAGATCTTGAGCTAAAAGTCAGAGGTTCTGACTCCAGTAAGAAGCCGCTCAGTAGGTTTTTGGTGAATAAATGAACAAGACTGCTACAGGAATATCTTACTACTTATACCACACTTCCTGTGTAGACCATCTGTCATTTTTCTCTAATTATTTCAAGTGAGTCAGCCTTATTTCAACAATTAAGATTATAAACTCCTAAAGTCAAGAGGCCATATCTTACACTTATTCCACTTCCCCATAGCACTGAGCACTTGTACATGAACTGATTAAAATGCCAAGCTACCCATGAAAACTGAATATATTCATGGTTGTTGTGCTGCATCACCAGAAAAGATAAACTGGAAAACACTGAAAAAAATTTTTTTGATCTTAAAAAAAAAGTCCCCCTCCCCCTAGGAACTTGTGTCATAGCTTAAAACCAAACTTAACCTCATGTTACGAAGAGATAATTATCAAATGCAACAAGATTCTGTTTATAACTGCATTGTACTTAATATTTTTTAGCTTATGTAGGAGCTTATATTTTCAAAAACTACTATTCTTCTAAATTATTGATGGTGGTAGGCCTTGCTACAAGACATAAGACCTAAGACAATTCACATACCTGTGAGAATGAAGCAAAGTACCTCAACTGAATGTAACTAATATAAAAAACTAGAGATTACATTCTACGGACAAAAGATATTTTAGCTGACAATAAACACAACCCCAATTAATGAGTTTTGTAAACATGAAAAACTAATGAGTTGCTTTCGTGATAAAATAGCCGATACAACCTCCTACTGAATTTTCTTTTTTTTTTTTTTAAGATTTTATTTTTTTCCTTTTTCTCCCCAAAGCCCCCTGGTACATAGTTGTATATTCTTTGTTGTGGGTCCTTCTAGTTGTGGCATGTGGGACGCTGCCTCAGCGTGGTTTGATGAGCAGTGCCATGTCCACGCCCAGGATTCAAACCAACGAAACACTGGGCCACTTGCAGTAGAGCGCGCAAACTTAACCACTTGGCCACAGGGCCAGCCCCCATTTTTTTTTTTTCCCTAATGAATTTTCTAAATCATCTTCCTTTTACTGACACTGGCCTAGCTGATCAGACTTCCATATACTGACGAAAATGAAAAACCTTTATCAAGAGATATTGACAACCAAGAAATCCAGGGTCCCACATAAGATACTTATGTGTATGCTTAGCCTTTTAGAGAAAAATAAAACATTCAGAAGTTCTCTGCCTCAGTAACTGCTGCATTAAAATATTTGAGCATCTGTTATATGCAATATACCATATTGAGAAAATATGAATTATATGTCATATGCCTTCACCATCCTCAAAACAAATGAAAAGGTAAATGCTTGCAACTCCTATAAATAATAATGGCATCAACGACTAACAATTATTGAGCCCCTATATGCCAGGCACTATTGTTAAGTGCTTTACATATATCAACTTATATAATCCTCACACAAACACATGTGATTTTACAGATGAAGAAACTGAGGCACAGAGAAGTCATACAACTAGACCAAGAGGTTTTATATATACATATAACCTAGGCAGTCTCTCCAGAAGAAACCACTGTGCAATATTGCCGCTCTAACTCAAAGGAGCAGGTGCTGTGGGTGTGCGAAGACCAGAGAAATTTATAGAACAGGGGTGATATTTGAGCTAGGTCTTAAAGTCCAAATGGAAGAAATGGAGAAAGGCTATGCTTACACACATGTGTAGGGAAAGGCTTTCCCACTCTGCTACTTCTATTTGGCCTCTGCACACACAAGACACAGACGGAAGTGGTGACAGAGAGAGACAGGTGGTCCAGATATTCACAGGAAATGTTTGAGAGCATGCTTAAGCCAACCTTGGCTTTAACAGTAGCCTTTGTTCTTCTCCAGGTATAACACTCCTGACAGCTCTTTCTTAGTGGCAAAAATGAAAAAAAGTATATGTTGACCACACTTAATTGCGTGTTCCAAGAGACGGGAGTTAGACATATATAAACTGACTTGCTACCATGACTTCTTCTCTAGTGAGAAACTAGACTAAGAGAAAGACAATAAATAATGACACATACACAACTAGCTGTGTTCAGTCCATAGTCATAGTCCAGCTGTGAGTTCTCAAAAGTGTTCCTAATTAAGTTGGATCCTGAGCCTGACTGGACAACATCCAGATGGGCAAAACTCTGCTTCCCAAGGGGAAAGCCTTCCCTCTTGAGCCCAATTATGGAGTCCGGTTGATAGGTACTAAGGATAATCTTGGAAAATTACAAAAGAAATTACTCTTGAAATCTCAGCGCAACTTGATAGTCTTTATTCACTTATTACTTTCCTGGTGAGGAGAGTAATTACAATCATATTCCACTTTTTTATTCACTTGAACATTTCATTCATGATCAATTTTAGACACATTCACTAAGAACTGAGTGTTTCCCTTCTCTCTCTTGATTTCAGAGAAACCTTTCTCCTGGTTTTCCTCCTACTCCCTGGATGGCAAACTCCTTTACTGGCTCATCCTCCTTTACCCATCTCTAAATTCTACGGTTTCAGAGGACTGGGTTTTGGGTCCTCTTCTTTTTCTACACACTTTTCATACATAAACTCATCAATTTCTGTAGATTTAAAGATTTTTATGATGACAACTTCAAATTGATATTTCCAGCTCTCCAATGAGCTCCAACTCATGTTCAACTGCCTGTTTGACATCTCCATTTGGATATCTCACTGACCTTTCACAATTAACATATCCAAAATAGAACTCTTGATCCTGTCTGCCAAACCACTTCCCTCAGAATAGGCACCACCATTTCCCTAAAAGACACAAACCCAATCCGATTTCTCCCTTTCCTCTAACATTCCCCTCAAATCTGCCATCTATCCATCAGTAAGTTCTGGCAATTCTCCTTCAAAAACTACACCTCAAATTACCCTCTTTCCATCTCCCCTGAAACCACCTCAATTCAGAATAGCATCCTCTCTCATCTGCATGACTATCAACCTCCAATCTTATACCCACCCCTCCACTCCAGCAGCCAGAGCAAACTTCATAAAACCCAAACTCTGCTTGATCTGGCCTCAGTCTCATTTTACAATCTTATCTTGTGCCATAGCATTCCCCCTGCCCACTCCCCACTCCCCTTCGTTACAGCCAAACCAGACTTCTTGCAACTCCTTAAACACCAGAGCATGTTATCTGCTTTAGAGTTTCAGTACATATAGCTTGTTATTCCAAGGGTCCTCCACACATTATGTAACTAGTACCGCTTCTTCATTTATTTCTCTGTTTAGATGTCACCTCCTTAGAAAAGCCTTCCAAAACCAAAGTAAAAGCAGATCCCTACTCTAAAACTCATCCCTAGTTTATTTTCTTCACAGCAATTATTATGCCTGTTTACTTCCCTCTTCCGGTAAGGCAGTTTTGGGTTTTTTTAAATACAAGTCCCAGTCTGTCTTCACAGCTGATACGTAAGCTCCACAAAGGCTGGAAATCCCTTTTTGTCTTGTTTATAATTGTATGCCCAGTATCCAGCACAGTGCTGATCACATAATATGCCCTAAGAAAACGTTGGTTTAATAACATTTGTTAAATGTTATTAAATGGTTTAATAACATTTGTTAAATGAATATTAATCTCAAAATACACCCTACTCAGCTTATTTTATTATTCACTTAACCTAATAGTTATTTTCTGAACAAACCAGCACCTTACATACTCTTATTCAAGAATGTAATTTTATTTTGCTGTTTCCCAGGCCCCAATACCATTTTAAGCCTGTTCATTAGCTTCCCTATTAATCTCTGACCAGTTTCTTTGTCAAACATGGAGGTTATACTTATTCCTCTGACAAATTCTTACCTTTTAACAACGTGGCAAAATGCATTTCTGCTCTATTTTACCATAATTCTAATAAACACTTAGAAAGAAGTGCTTATCCTAAGTTCATGGGATATGTCAGGAGAACTCCCCCTTCCCAAGCCTCCAGCAAACTATGGGGCATCAATCCCAACAGTCCTTGACCATGCCTAACTTATAAAGTTAATGTTATAAGCACACAATTACAAATTTAAGCCTGCCCAATCTCTTGCCTAAAAAAGTGTGCTTACTCAAATAGTCTCTACTTTCCAGGTTAGTCAAAACTCCCCAGTTGGATCCCCAGATGATGGGCCTGACCATGGAGGAACTGAAGGTCACTGGGTGCATTTACATGTATGTGTCCAATTACATGTTCAGTTGAACATTCAGACTGTTCAACTCAATGTCCATCTTTGACTACTTTCCACACAGAAGATTGAAAATCTGCTAACCAAAGTTCACCATCTTCAAAATCCAGAGTCAGGAGTCCCCAACTGGCTGATTACAAAGCCACACTCAATTTGCTCATGTCCCAGTCGAAACCTCTAACTTGTTAAAATGATGGCAAGTAGGGGAATGAAGGACTATTTCAAGTACGAACAATGATGACATCAGAAACCATGTATAGTTCTGTTTCTCTGTAAAAAGATTCTGTCAGCAACCAACCCACTAACCCACACCTCTGGTGAGCTCAAATATTCAAGAACTGTTTAACCTCTGCTCGCCACTTGAAAGCTGGACACATCTGGCCCATACATAATTTGAAGAAGGAGAAAGAATCAATTTTAGATAACTACTATATGATAATTTTGATACTTATTAAATGTTTTCTAACATCTATATTTACATACTTGAGGCTACCCTGAATTTAGTACTTAAAACACTTTGTCCATTCTAATATTCAGAATACTATCTATGATTCATATTCCATGATTTTTAAATACTATGTATTTTCACCTTATACCACATAGTGAATTATTAATTTTCCATTAATGCAGATAATTAAGAATGGAATAAGTCTGCTACATAAATATTGGCAGCTACCTCTAATGTTGTCTTTGGGGTCGATTTCACCTTTTAGGCAAAGCTAACTCATAATTTGGTACCGCAATAACTAAAGCTACTTGGAGATAGTCCAAGTCATTTGGGTTGTGCCAGAAGTGTCTTATAGCCACTCAAATTTAGAGCAAAATGCACAAGGTTTTGTTTCAATGTATTAAGAAATCATCCAAGACAAAATATCTATTACATGAACTCTAAAAATTTCTAAAGGATTTAATATTAATGCAACAGGATAGTAAATGTAATTCATTTGCCTCCTCTTAAAACTTATCTATCCCTTTCCCTCACACCTCAAATCCCAGTTGTTTGCAAAGTTGGATCATAACACTGTTTAATATCACTTATGAACGAGGCTGTAGCAGAGCATTTACTGAAGTGATGCATGAGGGCTTGGCTAAGATGGCAAATCTTTTACCTTACACTGGAAAACAAGATAGTTAACTCAGAAAGAACTGAGAGAGACTACTCCTATCCTATCCTACTTTAGTCAAGGGGCCGTGACTCCCAAACCCTTACAGTTCTACCTTCTCAGATCCTAGACCACCTTTCCCTGCCTCGGTAGGCCCAGGGTAGTGCCAGTTCCCCTCCTGAAAACCCCCTTAGGGACTACCTGTCCACGTGGAAGCCAGAGTCTGCACATGTTGGGCTTCATTTGCCTGCTAACTTCATCCTAACGGCAAAATGCCAATTGCTTAAAGGAATAAGCAGTTTTGCCACTCTTCAGAACCTGCCCTAACTTCAGGCAAGGATTTTCCAGCACTTGCAGCTGAATCTGTCACCTTCTTCCAGTTCACCACTTACATGCAGGTCTCAGATCATTCTGCTCTGATGCATTAGGTCACAGAATTTTGTCCTAGCTTATAGACATGACAGTCATCTTTTCACAAGATTGGATAAAAGTTTTTAAATATCTCTCAGTCATTAAGATCACAAATGAAAAAGAAAGTTCACATGTATGTGTCAAGAGCAGTGGTAGTTTCTTTAGTGTATTCTGTCATTTGAAATCTTTAAAACTTCGAATTTTCTTTTAATCCTAAGACTTCTTGGCTCATGGAACATTTATGTCAGAAAAAACACATCCCAAATAAACCATAAATTTTCTTCATTTATTATTTATTCAATTTCTAAAGATACAAATAATTTTTTTCCAGGACCACAGGGACGAGGAGGAAACCATGAGGATTCCAAACAGTTTGTTACATAGTTTGATAGACTTGAAGGTAGTATGTATAATGACTAAATGAATATTCAAAAGATTTCAATTAGAGGATTAATTCAATTTATGTTAGTATTTGATTAACAGTAACATTTTTATTTCTTGACTATGTTAGATAAGTGGAGTTTATGAAACAACATGTAATAATCTGGGACCTATCAAATTGATGGATATTAACCTATGTCCCTAAACCCCACACCAGGCTCTTATTTCCTCATTCTCTGTAATATCGTCCTTTTCTTATAAATTTAAAAGTTATGAGTAAAGAAAGAAATAAAAGCCTCACTTACTAATTCAGATATGGAACTAAAAACAAATAAATGGGTGCTTTAAATAGTCAGGCCAATAAACTATATAAATTACGTACTAAAGGCTCCAAGAAGGCAAATAAGAGAGGAAAAATGAGTCATAATCATGGGAGAAGAGGACAAAAGCTGATAAAAACATACTTCATTTGTCTAAGGTCCAGCAGCTGCGAAATATCCTTCTAGTACTACCTCACATTTGACAACTGAAAATCCTTCTCAAATAAGCAAACAGATTCATTTTCAATTCCTCCAGAGACAGGGCACACACTACCTCCTGAGATCGTCCATTATTACTCTGGACAGCTCTGACTGAAGACGAAGCCTTCTTATCAAGAAGAAAATGGTTTCCTTCTAATTTAACACAGCAGTGCTAGTTCTACTCCCTGAAATCACATAGACTAAGATTAATCTCTCCTCCATTTTATGTGTCTGAAAACAGGTAAACACAGCTACTATGGCCCCCTCACTTCTCCAGACAAAAATAACTCCAATTCCTTTCAAATGTACTTCACGATCATTGATAAGAATTCCCAAATTTCCTTGTTTATATTAATTATCTAAATTTTCTAAATATATAAACTGTATCCATTCTATCAATGAAATAAGCAACACACTGATCTATCAGAACTGAATTCTAGTCCTGGCTTTGTCACTAAACTGTACATCCTTGGAGAAGTACAATTTTCTCTCTGGGTTGGAGAGAGTACTAGACCATAAGCTTTCCAGTTTCAATATCCTATGAGTCTATCTACCTCAAGGATGGTCCTGAAGATTAAATGAGATAATGGTAAACGGTAAAGCACTCAGCACACTGCCTCAAATACTGGAGGTATTCAATAGCTGTTAGCTCCCTAGCATAATTAACTATATTTATTCATTCATAAGTACACTGAACATCAACTGAAGGCTAAGATTTGAAACACAGAGATTAAAAAAAGAGCTCTCATCCGAGTGGGTAAAAGAGTTGTAATATGAAGCATCAGGAGAACTGACAGAACTGGAGCACAGGAGAGGGGGCTGGCTATATTCTAGGCAGAAGAAACAGCAGGTGCCAAAGTAGAAACTCTGGCTCTGGTATAAGGGACCTGCCTCTCCTTTCGGTTTGTTTCAAAGTATTACTAGGCTTCATCTTCCATGTGCAATCATGCACCGCATAGCAAAGTTTCAGTCAACAATGAACTGCATATACGACAGTGGTCCCATAAAATTAGTACCATATAGCCTAGGTGTATATTAGGCTGTACTATTTAGGTTTGTATAAGTACACTCTATGATCACACAACAAAATCGCCTAACGACGCACTTCTCAGAATGTGTCCCTGTCATTAAGTGACTCATGACTGTAGGTGAGAGGAGACACAGAGTCTACCTGCTATGTATTGGAATAGGAAAAGAATTTTAGCTTATGGCTTTGCCTGATTCTATTATACATTTTAGAATAATGTGCTGCTTCTACACAAGTATGGATTTAGATATAATTTAAAGGCCTCTCAGTAAGTCCCTAAAGGACGTAGACATTCTAAATGTACACTTCTAAATGAATGTTTACAAAAACAGTCAAAAAGCAAATTTTGACAACATAAATTTAAAAATCAAAATTTGTATTGTTCTCAAAATAAAATACACTAACAAAATAAAGTTTTACTTATTTGCAATAATGCTTAGTTGATAAAAGATTTAAGTCGAATATAATAATCACTGTAAAAAATGCTTTGGGTGCACTAAAGAATACAGTTTTCAGGACATATTAAAAGATAAAACAGCGACAGGAATTAAAATATTACATGTTAGAGAGTAAAATGATACTTTCTACTTAAAGTGCTTAGGTAATAAATCTAAAATAATAACCAGTTATAAAACTGGGCAAACTAAAATAAGTGATAAAATGTTCTGTTGCTATTATAAAATATAATCCCAGTGTGATCATTTAATATATGTTTTTTCAGACATTCTTGTACTGTTCTTAAGGCAACAAAGATCAGGAAAAAAGAAATAAACTATCAGAGACCTCAAGTAATGGGCACTAAACTCACTTTATCACTCAACGTTTTCTTTTATTATGAAATAAACATTTTTACATCTATGGTTAAAGGCATACATAAAAAAATAATATTTTGAAATAAGAGTAAGGACTTTTTCTGGTGATTTTATTGAGATAGTTATGTCTTCTTCAACTACAGTTTTGAAGTAAAGTTACACGACATAAAATAATTACACCTGAAGTTCTCCATCTGAAGTAACAGCCTGTTAAGGCTCTATGTTGGTTGTGCCCCAGGTGAAAAGTCAGCCTCAAGGTAAAGGAAAAAGGAAAACCATAAATACACTCTTGGCAGTAACAAAAGAGTGCACCCTAAAAAATCATAAAAGGTAAGTAAATAAGAACATAAGCTTGAAACTCTGAACTGCCAAAGTAACGTAAGGTAAGACCACCTTTCTCATTCTCTGTCATGCTGCACACGGACTCCAACTCCACAGCTCTCCAACCCTCAGGTGCTATTCCAAACGATTCTTTATCTGTTCTACCCACTCAATGCATCTCGAATGTTAAAGACTTTTGTCTTCGTAAAGTCTGTGCAAAACCACTCAACACTGCAGCAGTGGAGTCAAGAACTCATCGGACTGAATAAAAAATATTACTGTTATTTGCACTAAAGAAAAGAAAGATGAATATGAATAATTCGGTATTCTATATAACACAAACCCTTAATGTATATTTAAATTTTATCATATTAATGACTCCTCATAAGAGGCATTCCAGCATTCTGTTAACCAGTACACATTTACATCACCTTTCAGTTCTTCATACTGTTTACTGACTCATATTCTGCCTTGCTCCAAAAAGATTCTGAGATGGCTTAATAAAATGTACGTAGTACAAAAGTACAAAATGAAGATGTGGATATAAAGCAGGAAAGAAAGAGTAAGAAAATAAAATACATCCAGAGTTGAGGTTTCTACACAGAATGCAGTTAATTACTAAAGTCGAAGAGTAAACAAGGCTAATAGCTTCTAGGCAACCAAAGTAAAGAGGGAAGCATTATCAATTTTAAGATTCCCAGAGGCAATAGATATTGGCAGTTTCTGCCAACAGTACTATCATTCTCCGAGTCTTGGTACTCTAAGCACCTGTATGTTTTATATCTCAACTGGTTGTAACAATCGTTAGGATTAGGAACTATACCTGGATATCTTCTTCCAGCCTACTCTAGTCCTAGCACAGATTTAATGTGAAGCCCTCAATAATTACTAAAGTAAACTGTACGAGAACATGACCTAGAATCAGGGTAACAGGAAAAAACCAATTTGGCATTAAAAGTGCAGACATCTACAAACACAGAGGTAAGAACTGTCAAATGTAAAGAAATTCTTCACTTGGACAAGTGCCAGTAATAACGCCACACTAACATATGTGCCCACACAAATACACACACACACACGGGAGTGTGGTAGAAACACACATCAAACACAGTACAAATGATTTTTTGGATTGCCTTCATGTTGATATTTTCTTTTTTTCCCCCTTAACTGAACCACAAATAACTAGCCACAAATGTAACTTTGAATGTATTTCTCTATCTAGTCACACACGTGGAAAAATAAAGAATGAAAGATCAGAAAACCTGAGTTTAAATCCAAATCAGCCATTTCTAGCTTTGCAACCCTGAGCATGCTACTTAACCCCATGAGTCTCAGAGTGGCTGAAAAGACTAAGTATGAGATCATATATGAAAGTCCTTGAAAAGCTACCAAATGGTATATAAATATTACTACAATGACCAAAAAAGGAAAATAAGTAGTGACAATAATTACATTTTTGCACTGGTGGCTCTTTCTAGAGATCACACCTATATAGGCACTGTCCCTAATTTCTATCTTAATGCCTTCCTGTTCTGTGACATAATTTTGAAAAAGGTTAACCCACACACATTTTCCCTATATACTGTTTTAGTTACTATGATCCGGAAAACACATTTTCCTCTATTAAATGGCTCTCATCAACTGTAAGGTGAGACAGCGGTTAGGTTTATGTCCAGTTATGGCCTCTTCTATACTGGGAATGCCTTAACTAATGAGTTAAGACAATCAAAAGTGAATCAGTTAGAGGACTTACAGTTTGATTCAAAACTTACTACAAAGCTACAGTAATCAAGACTGTGTGGTACTGGCATAAAGATAGACATATAGATGAATGGAATAAAATTGACAGTACAGAACTAAACCTTCACATTTAGGATCCAACAATTTTTCAACCAGGAAGCCAAGACAATTCAATGAGGAAAATGGTTTTCAACAAACGGTGCTGAGGGCATTGGGTACCCACAACAAGGAAAAGAATGAAGTTGGACCTCTACCTCACACCATATACAAAATGGATCAGAAAGCAAAATATGAAAGCTAAAACTAAGGGACTCCTAGAAGAAAAACATAG
The DNA here is from genome assembly GCF_037783145.1 of Equus przewalskii. Classification (NCBI taxonomy): domain Eukaryota; kingdom Metazoa; phylum Chordata; class Mammalia; order Perissodactyla; family Equidae; genus Equus; species Equus przewalskii. The sequence continues at coordinate 61,226,567 of NC_091845.1, forward strand.
GCACAAATCTTCATAGTTTTGGATTAGGCAATGGTTTCTTAGAAATGACACCAAATGCACAAAGAACAAAAGAAAAAAACAGATAAATTGGACTTCATCAAAACTTAAAACTTTCATGTTTCAAAGGTCACTATCAAGAGGTGAAAAAACTATCCACAGAATAGGAGAAAATATTTTCAAATCTTGTCTGATATGGGACCTGTATCCAAAATAAATAATGAACACTTACAACTCAACAATAAGACAACTCAATTTAAAAATGGACAGAGAATGTTAGTAGACATTACTCTAAAGAAGATATAAAAACGGCCAATCAGCATATGAAAAGATGGTCACCATCATCATTATCCATTAGAGTAATGCGACTCAAAACCACAATGACATACCACTTCACAACTACTAGGACAGTTATCAACCAAAAGATAGACAATAGGGGCCAGCCCACTGGCACAGTGGTTAAGTTGCACATTCTGCTTTCGTGGCCCAGGGTTCGCTGGTTCAGATCCTGAGTGCAGACCCATGCACCGCTTGTCATGCCATTCTGTGGCAGGTGTCCCACATATAGAGTAGAGGGAAATGGGCATGGATGTTAGCTCAAGGACCAGTCTTCCTTAGCTAAAAGAGGAGGACTGGCGGCAGATGTTAGCTCAGGGCTAATCTTCCTCAAAAAAAAAAAAAAAGATGGACAAACAATAACAATTGCCAAGGCTGTGAGAAACTGGAACTCTCATACACTGCTGGTAGGAAGGTAATATAGTGCAGCCACTTTGGAATACATTCTGGCAGTTCCCCATAAGGTTAAACATAGTTACTATATGACCCAGCCATTCTACTCCTAGGTATATACCCAGGAGAAATGAAAACAAAGGCCCACACAAAAACTTGTACACAAATGTTCACAGAAACATTATTCATATTAGCCAAAAGGTGGAAACAACCCAAATGTCCATTTACTAATGAATGGATAAATAAAATGCAATATATCCATACAATGGAGTATTATTCAGAGACAAAAAGAAATGAAGTACTGATGCATGCTACAACATGATGAATCTTGAAAACATTATGCTTGTACTGACCACATATTGTACGACTCCATTTATACAAAATGTCCAGAAGAGGCAAATCTATAGAGACAAAGTAGATTTGATGGTGGCCTAGGACTAGGTGGTGGGAGAGTTGGGAGGAAATGGGGATGGCATGACTCCTAAAAGTTACTGTGTATCTTTTCAGAGTGATCCAAATTTTGCAAAATTGATTGTGATGGTTACACAATTCCGCAAATATACTAAAAGTCACTAACGTTACTCTTTAAATTATACCTCAATAAAACTGCTACAATTTAAAAAAAAGTAAAGCAGAGCCTGTGTTCAATGTGTCAATTGAAACAGCAATAAAAAGTGAAAACTGCTAGTATAACTGAACTATATCCTCTTTTTAGTATTTCCTCTTTTTGCTTGCTCAATTACTAAATCAAAATCCAAATGAATCATTTTACTGTAGTCTCTACTTTCAAAAAGTAAAAAGGATCTCTGTCATTTCCATGCTCCTAAACCTAATACAAACTTGGCCAGTATCAGATCATTAACAGAATTTGAATTTAGCTTCTCTGCAAAACAGAACAACAAGTTATCCTTTGAATGACACAAATTTTAATTTTAATCTGGAGATTTTTCTAACTAGCTGCCAGTTTTCCACTAGTAACAAGAAAATATAAATGAACACATTAAGACATTTACGAATTTAAGATGTATGCTTTTGACAATTTGTAAAGAATCCTGAAAGTCACAACACAAACATTTACAAGGGGCAGCAATTCCAAGTATTAGAGCTCTGTAACGACATGGCATGAACTTTATCCACTCCATCCATCTAAGCTGATGTGCAAGGCACTGAGGTAGAGAGCAATTCTAGCCAAGAGCCCAGCTGCTGGTATGAAAACATTTATGGATCTGCAGAGGTCTCAGGATAGAGCCCCAGCAAATGTCATAGGTCAACTATGCTATCCATCATAAGAGCTGAGGCAAAGCAAAAATATGTTCTACTATCTACAGGAAATACTCTAAGTATATAACCAAATTTTACTCAAACTATATATAATTTTCTATGCCTATGACCCTTCAGACCCTACGATTTTATGAAAAGAAACTTTTTTCTTAGCTGTATCATAAAGTTTTATTTTTAAACATTAACTCTTATGCTGTAATATTAAAAAAGATAATTAACTCAGTTTTTAAAAAATTTTTTACATTTTTACCTCAAGAACAACAAAGAAAGTGAAAAGAAAAGTGAAAGATATAGAGGCATGTGTTTCCCATGAGAAGAAATAATTGAACCTATTATCAAAGTATTTTGTGGCTGCTCTTTCAAAGTAGTATTTGAGTTTATTCAAAACCTGAAAAAGAAAATTAAACCATACTACAGTAGAGTAGCTTCCTCTAGAAATGCCTCAAACAAACATACCTGTACCGAATGATGTAATTCAGGAAGACTTTATATTCCTAACATGTTCAAATGACAGACTTGCAGAATACTTAAGCACATGCTAGTTCCTTCAATATGATTCCAAGAGTTGCTTAACCAGACATTACATAGAAGATGCACCAAAATTCAGAGGACTCATCTTTAACCTGACATACAGAGAACGGGGCTGTACTAGTCTAGGTTTCCAGAAAAGAAGGATAAACCACACTCTAAGTGGAATGCAACATACCTACCTCCCCACTGAGAAAGCCAAGAGATAAAATCCTTGTCCACTCTGATTGCCTTGACAGGTAAGCCCACAGATGTTCTGTTGAACATAATTTTTATCTGTGATAGCAAGTTAACTACCCAAGCAACCAAAAGGCAGGATTTTTGAGAAGCATGTGTCCTGGAAAAGGTAATACACAAAGGGAGTACAAAGGGAAAGGGATTTTGACTCCTTCTATTAGGCAGATAGCTTTAATTTACTCTATTTCTATAAATTAATTCATTATAGTCATTAGGACACACATGAAGGCAGCACAGAACTTTTAAAAATCAACCACAAAAGCACTGTTAACTATGTGCCAAAAATAAGCCAAACTAAAATTATGCCCTAACTTCTCTTTCTGAAGCGAGTAACCACATTCTCATTGAACTAAAGATGGGCAGATTTTACTATAAACCACAATCAAATATTTGACACCAAACAATCCAGAGACCACAGTAATCCTCTTACCAAGCACAGTGAACATCTATATTAAGCAACATGAGCACATAGGGAATACAGAACTAATCACCACTCCCCAGTAAGCCACAACATAAAGGATCCTTTGCTTGCCCAATGGGAGCACCACCCACATGACGGTGGATACGATCTTTACCTATGCCTGATCCACCCCAATCAACTATTTGGGGATCAATAAAAGGAGCCAAAGCCACTGCACCATAACCTCACTTCTAAAGCAAACTTATTCGCTATCCAATCTTCATATCGTTAAATAGATTTCTGTGCAAATTCTCGTAAACAAGCAAATTAACCAAAGTAGATATCCTTCTACAATGTTATATTCAATTATATCTCAATAAAACTAGGGGGAAAACACAACAAAGTAGGTATCTTTCCTGAAACTGTGACATCTACATTTAAAAATGAAAAACTATTACATATATTTTGCTGTACTTAGAGCTTACATAACCAATAATGATATCATTAACTGAGGCTCAATGAAAAAATAAATCTCCAAATTTCAGATGACACTATAAACTTTTCTTTCTTACTTTAAGTAGAACGATGGTTTTTAACTATTTTAGTTTAAGTAATAAACATTACGTAATTCCTTTCCTCAGACTAAGTTTTCATGCATGTTTACAATATATTGGTTTAATCAAAGTTAAATTATTACCTGTAATAAGTCAAAGCTAAACTAAACTTATGTATTAGAAAATAATATATCTGATAGCAAAGTTGCAATGAGTCTAACCATCACATGATATATGTGGATTACATTAATCAAAAATGAGCCTTAAACAAGCTCATTAAACAAAGTAATTTGTTTATTCTTCCAATAGTCTGTCGTCAAAATTTAAGCAAATGAGTATATAAACTAAGTTCACATATTTACCAATTTGGTTGTTTGTAAAAAGGTTATAAAAATAATAAATGTGGTGTAACAGTTAATTTTTTTAAAAAGGATTCAAACCATTAAAACAAATACTATCCTATGAAATAAGAGATTTTAAGTTTCACCCAAACTGGAAGTTTTCTGCAAATCAATCCACTTCCACGAACTGGCCACCAAAGCCTAAACAATGATGTGCCATCTGAGACAGCTCTGACATAACACAATCTTAAGTGTGACAAAAAGTCCTACTGTTAAACAGTTTTACCTAACAAAGAAATATTTATTCTTTTTGAGTGAAATATTCTTTGAACATTATTGCAAGTTTATATACTGTATATGATTCTCATGTAAGGACCGTATTAGATTCACTACAAACATAATAAGCCTCATTAGGCTTTATTACACAAAATAGTTGTCAACTAGCCAACTATCAATATAGCCAGGAGCAAAATTTTCACTTTCATTAATATCTATAGTTATCTTTGCTTTCACATAAAAGTAAGATCAGTAAAATCAGAAATCATACAAAACAATAAATTCTACCTGCATTTAATATTGGAAGCATTTTTCTGCAATCTGCCCTCTCACCTCCAATCCACAAGACTACCAATTTAAACTATACAAACTCCATGTGGGCCTGGTTCCAACACCGACCTCATATTGAAACAGAAAGAAGAGTTTTAAAACAGCCAAACAGCCATCTTCCAACTACTGCATCAGACCCAAGATACAGTCTAAGGCAGGAGGTTACCCTTCTCTTCTTCCTCTATGTACCTGTGTATCATTAATCATTTCCAGGCAAGCACTTTTACTTCCTATAAGTAAAGTCTGACCAGAAAATTGAGGACATGTGGTCATAAAGGAGAGACTGTTTTAAATTTAACATTATTGCCTCAAATTACCCATTCTCAGTCACAACCAATGACTATAAGAAATAATGTAAACCATGAAGAAACACTTTAATGTTCCAGTATTTTTAAAAATCAATTTCCAATAAGATAACAACTGAATAACTATCAAATAGCAAATATTTTAGACACACTATTAATATTAAAGAAATCACTTAAGGCCCTAACACCTCTTCCATTAAAAGATAATTGTATTTGTTACTCTATAATTTCATAATCTCATCGTTATTGCATTACTCTATTTTTGGCAACTCCACTCTACCACTACAAACTACTTGCTAAATATACCAATTCTGCACAGAAACAACCACCACCACTGTCTTCCACGGTGATTTAACTCGGAACCACAATGTTGTTTTTACTAATTAATCAAACTGTAACAACAACAGTTGCACAACAGACAAAACAGTTCAATTATACCTTCTGCAAAAGATACAAGTAAATAAAAATCCATAAGTACTTACCTACAGTTGGGAGGAGGGTCCAACGTAATTTCTGCAAGTTCCTTCTGAATTCTTTAAAATAAAGACAAAAAGTTATGTTAAAATGCCTTCACTCTGTTAATAGGTCATCAAAATGTTATACTTTTACATTAATATTTCCCATTTGTATGTTTTTAATTTGAAATACTAATACTGCATAAATCATCATATACAATAACAAAGTAGTAATTTCTCCCATGATTTTGACAATGCACCTACAAAGGGTAACAAGATTGGCCACTATCAGTGCAAGCAGCCTATGACTTAAATTAAAATTTCATTAAACCACTGATAACACTAACCAAAACTTCTGGTTTAAATTGGAAACTTTTGCTACATTATTTATAGATCATTCCAACTTCTGGTTTGTACTAGAACTTTCCCATAGAGGATGCAAAGATGATCATATTAAGTTGAATCCAAGCATCCTGATTGATCGAATCAACTGGTGAAGAAAGGATTATCAGGATGTCATTCCAACACCTGAAACTGCTATCAAACTATAAATGGCATTCCTCTCTGAAACCTGTAGGTTGCAGGAGGTTGAGGTTTTCAAGTTTGACACTATTCCTTCTGGTGGCACTAGCCTAATAATATGTGGATAAATATTTTAATATCTGTCACTGCCTGAGCTTCATGCAAAGAACTCTTTTAAAGAAGCCTGCTTTTGTCATCATGCTTTATTTTCAACTTCCAGTTTTAATTGCACCTAACTCCCTACATACATATACAAAGGTTAACAATGCTACACTGTTTTGTAAGACTATGCTTAGCAATCTCTTAACTATCATTCGGGCATTATTAAAACAGGCTTTGTTAAACCAAATACAGAAAAACACCCTCAAAATCATTTCTTCGCCTTTGCCTGGTTTTTAAATATGAGATTCACTAGCAGCTGGATGCTTGCTGTTTGGTCATTCTTGTGATAGTACATGGACAATAAATAACTGAAGTACCTTAAAAAACAAGAATCTGAACAAAACATTTACTCTCAAACATTTTCATTCTACATCTTTTTCAAGACAATTAACAGAACTACCAGAATAGACGAGACTCCTCCAAGAGGATTGGCACCAACTTCCTAAAGGAACTGCAATGCTACTAACATGATTTTCACTTCTCTAAGCCACGTGATTCAAGGTGGTAGACATTATGAAGTACAGCTCGACTAATAAATTCAAAGACAAAAAAACTTTCATTTTAATTCTGCTATGTCATTAATGGAGAGTTCTTGGGTAAAAAGACTGCTCACACCTGTTCTCTCTCTCTCAGCCTCAGTTTTCTGTCCTATAAAACAAAGAGGTGAACTAGGACAAATTCCATGATCTCTTTTATCTTTAAAACATATAATTTCCTTCTAATACGGGTTCTATGATATGTTTACACGCATATCAAGTACATATGGCCCATAATTAAATGAGAGAAGTCTCAAAGATCTGATATAGAAAAACACCCGTTACGGATTTCACACCCAAAAGTATAAAACAGGCACTTTAAAACTAAATGGGTAAGTCTAGGTCTAAGAGCAAACTGAACACACACATTCACCTCCCACTCCTTCAGGACCCCACCTGTGGTGGGGGCAAAATACAGAAAGGAAGAAACGGCAAGGAGAAGGGAGGTGGTCACCAATGGATGAGAAATTGCAGCATATTTCTGAAAGACAAAGCGGATGGGTGTAAATTAAACAAGTTGAGATGGCCAAGAGGGGGCTGCAGATTGTATAAGGATATAATAAAGATACATTATTCAATCTGGGGGGGGGGGAGGAGACAACCAGAAATCACAGAAGAAAAACATCTGTATAAGAAAATCATAGATCAAATATGAAGGAAACTAAAATGTAAACTGATTTAAACCAAGTAAGAGATGTTAAAGGGAAAAAAGAGAGATTTGATCTATTTTGTAGCCTAGATAACATGACATTGGACTTGAAGGAAATCTAATCCTAATATCCTATTTGGTCCATCACTGAATATTTAGTTACAATAAATGTACAGACAATTTATTGATCTTTTACTTACAGATAAAGCACAGAAGATGAGTTGCAGCTGCACTAAAAAATGTAAATGTTACTAACCTTGAAGATGTTAAATTAAGTGTAGCAATAGAAACCAGCTAAAAGTGCATAGAGGAGGGGTATGAGTAGATGGAAGGAAGAACAAAGGTATTAATATCCCCATTTTACAAAGTAGGGAACCAAGAAATACTGTTGAAATTTGAAAGAATAAGAAATAGTGGCTTAACTATATCATTTAGTTTAGAAAGACAACTAACACTTTTTTTTTTTAAATCTAACTATCATTAACTGGGAGGAGGGAAAAGGAAGGAAGGCAGAGTCAGTAAACAAGCTACATCCTCAAATTTCACAGGAAGGAGTCAAAAGATATTATTTAAGTTAACAATTCAACAAACAGGTATATTATTTAGAGCTATGCAGAAAACTGATGGAAGGACTAAAACCAGAGAGCTAAAAAAGTTCGCTTCAAGGGAATGGAATTGGGATAGGGAGAGTGTTTGGACAGAAAACTATTGTTTTCCATCAAAAATGTCTCTGTACTGTTTAATTGTTACCAGAAACATGAATAACTTTTATACATTGTCTTTTAAACTAAGAGGACCAAAAGAATAGGCACTGCAAAGAGCATGCTTAGACTGTCAAAGAAAACTGTTTTTAACATAAAAGAACTTATTTGGGATTTTCAAATAATTCGTCTTGCTTTATGCTTATACTGTCCCTTTCGGTTTAAAAAAATTTGATAAATCATAATTTTCTGTCATAGAATTCTATAACAGAACTGGAACCCCTCTGGATGCCTATAATTCCAAATCTAATTATTCAATACAAAAGCAATTTACTGATAAACTTGACAACTCTGAGCCATGAGTCAATATATTATATTTTGAGCCACTGTTATCTAAGAGTGGTTGTATTTCTCTTGACAGAAAAGATTATACTAAGAATTGCTATTTAAACGGTTGCAAGATGTCCCGCTGTTTTCAATGACAGCAATTCAATTCTATCTCAAAAGTTGTGATCATGGTATGTATTAAGTTTCTCAGTCTTGACATGTGGGGTAAGGAAAGTAGCTATTTCAGGCAATGTCCCTTAGGGTGAAGAAAAATGAAAAAGTATCAGTAATTCACACTTACAGTGTACCTTTTACAAGATGATCTTAGGCTATTAAAAGTGAATTAAATAAGTGAATTCTCCAAGAATTACTGTTTTAACAGCCCCCACTTAAGAGTAAGGAAACTAAGGCTAGTTACTGTACACTGGTAAGGTGAAAGGCAGTCAATTATCTTGCTAAGTGAAACAAACAAAAAGACCTTTCTTTTATCAGAACCTTTAAGACAAAATTATTTCTTTAGACATAAATCACTAAACCACCACCTAAATTCCCAATTTCCATCTGGCAGTGCCACTGCTTTGGTTATTATGATACAAAAGTCAGCAACTGCACATAACTACTAAGACAAGTCAGAAGCAAAATAAGAACTAAATTTCAGTTTGTAAGACTTTATCTAATAACTGTTGCAAGAATGGCAAGAGTTCTACTGTATGTGACTGTCATGTGCTAAGAAGAAGAGAGGGGAAAGAAAAGAATGATCCATTCAGATTTGATTGAAGAATATGATACCAAAATTATACAAAATGGAGAAGATATGACGCACTCATTTTAACATCAACATATTGAATTAATGGTTCAGAAAACCGAAGCAGTATGTACGTACTGACCTGTTCAAAACACACACATATATTTTAGGTTAGAGAAAATTCAATAACTCACTCAGGGCCAAGGAGTATTAATATATGGACATAGTGATTCACAAAGGTGTTTTCTTAGCAGTTATTAAAAAAAAAACCCTTCATCCCACCTAGATAACGTTCTTTAGTCCCGTATGGACTGCACTCCTCAGTCACCTGAGAATCCCTATTCTAACCAATTGAATCAACTGGTCAAAATCTTCCAAAGTGAACTTATTCTCAAGAAGAAAACATCACGCAACTAATCACAAAAGTTTTTTAAATCTCAAAGTAGTCTCTGAATTAACCTAGAAAACACAGAACCATGGCAAATAATAAGCCTCAAGTTTAATTCTGAATGTGATATATACCATGTATCTGTGATTCTAAGAGACTACTGATTTTTAAGACATCCTCAATTAAATGATTGTGCAAAACAATTTTAAGATGCATCCTGATTTCAGAAACATTGAAAAGTTTTTAAATGTACCTCTGGAATCAAGAAAACGCAGTAATTACGAGAGATTATCTATAGAGTACTACTGCATCCTCAAGTAGAAAACACATTCAGATAAGTCCATATAATAAAAGTTCACAATGGAATACACTGGACTCAATCTTTAAATCCAACGAAAATTTAGAGTCAAAAACCAAATGCCATTCCTAGAACACTACTAAAGTGCGTCCAATAAAATCACAGTGTCAAGATGGCAGCATAGGCAGACTCTGAACTTGCCTCCTCCCATGGACACAACAAATTCACTACTACTCTTGGAACAATTACCCAAGAGGGAACTGAAAACTGGATAAAAAGAATCCCCTCAACAAGGGACAGTGCAGACTAAAATGGAAGAGGCAGAAATTCCTTTCTGGGGAGAAAAATAACAGCTTTTAGCCATGGTGCTCCATGGACAGCCAGGAGAAATCTTAATGTATGAAGCCTTCCCTGGAAGGGTGGGGGATCTGAGGAAGGAAACTTTACCACAACAAGCAGCTTTTGGACTCAGCACAATGGAGGCAAGTGTCACGACATCTGGCTTTATTGGCTATTAGCTACAACCAGGTATACCCCCAGAAAAGCTATCAGACATAAGGGGGAAAAAAGCCTGCTCTTAAAGGGCCCACACACAAATTCAGCTATTTCAGAAAACAACCTAAAACCACCAGAAAGAAAGGTGCACAGTCCTTTGGTGAAAAGAGACTCACCAGATAGCTTCTGCGTGCATTTTGGTGAGAGGTGAGACCTCCCCAGGGACTGAAACATTGGCAGTAGCCATTTTTGTGACCTAGTATAGGTATGCTGACACAGACTCTGGCAGAGGCCATTGGAGTTCTTCCCCTGGCCTGTTAGCCCAGGGGTCTGCCCCACATGATTGAGCACCAATTTAATCCAGCTCAGCCAGGGCAGGCAGCCCACCCTAGGGACTGGTCCCACACAAGAGCAAGCCTGCAGGCAACTTGAGGGCCCCCATAAGTAGGGTGCCTGGAAACTCTGCAGCAGGGCAAGTGGCTCCACCTCTGCGGGGCAAGGCATGTGTGAGGAGCAGGCCTGCACTGGTGGAATGTGTGGGGCCTCTGCTGGGTCCACTTCAGTGGGCCAGGCCCCTGCACAGGACAGGACTGTGATGACAGGGTGTGTGGCCCTGTGAGCTGTGGGGCTTGTCAGCTACAGAAGACTTGTTCTTCTCAAATAGCCACGTAGGGGAACAGCCCCACCTTCCAAAACCTGAAACAAGTGGGTGCTCCCATGCCTGGGGCTGGCTGCACTCAACTGTGATTCTGAGAGAGCTGACAACAGCCTTGCAGACCTGAGGCCTACAGCAATTGTAAGCCCCTGAGCCTAGCAAGCAGCCACACTGGGGGCCTCCTCAACACAAAAACTGCAACAAAAATGTGCTATTACACCTTGCAGCCAACTGTACTGGGGCTCCCCACACCCAATAAAATGACTGTAGGGTCCATAGCAGCTACACGCAGCTGAGCATTAAACCAGCCAGCTGTGGGGACAGCCTAGCCTCCCCAGGCACCTGCAGCAAGAGCAACCCTGCCACAACAGAAGGATGCATGAGCCCACACAGGGGACACTCCTGGAACATTTGGAACTGATGAGGAGAAGAAAGCATACTTCTGGGCCTCATAAGGTATCTCTTACAAAGGCCACCTCTCCAAGACTAGGAGCTGTGGCTGACCTACCTAATACATAGATATAAGCACAGAGAAAGAGGCAAAATGAGGAGACAAAGGAATACAATCCAAGTAAGGGAACAGGACAAAACCCCAGAAAAAGAATTAAACAAAACAGAGACAAACAAACTACCTGACAAAGAGTACAAACTAAGAGTCATAAGGATGCTCACTGATCTTTGGAGAAGAATGGATGAACTCAGTGAGAACTTCAGCAAAGAATTGGAAAATACAAAAAACAACCAATCAGAAATGAAGGATACAATATTAGAAATGAAAAATTCACTAGAGGGACTCAATAGTAGAGTAGATGATATAGAAGAACAGACTAGCAAGATGGATGAAAGACTAGAGAAAATCATCCAAGCTGAACAGACCAAAAAAAAAGAGTGAGAACAGTCAAAGGGACCTCTGGGACAACATCAAGTGCACTAACATCCATACTATAGGAGTCCCAGAAGGAGAAGAACAAGACAAAGGGGCAGAGAAGCTATAAGAAGAAATAACAGCTGAAAAATTTCCTAACCTAAGTAAGGAAACAGACATCCAGGTACAGGAAGCACAGAGAGCACCAAACAAGATAACCCAAAGAGTCTCACACCAAGACACATAATAATTAAAATGTCAAGAATTAAATATAAAGAGAAAATCCTAAAAGCTGCAAGAGAAAGGCAACAAGTTACATACAAAGGAAACCCCATAAGGCTATCAGCTGACTTCTTAGCAGAAACCTTACGGGCTAGAAGGGAGTGGCATAATATACTTAAAATGCTGAAAGGAAAACACCTACAGCCAAGAATACTCGGCAAGGTAATCATTCAGAATGGAAGGAGAGATAAAGAGTTTCCTAGACAAGCAAAAACTAAAGAAGTTTATCACCAAGAAAACAGTCATACAAGAAATGCTAAAGGTACTTACTTAAGTGGAAAAGAGAAGACTGCAAGTAAGAATAAGAAAATTACCAAAAAAAAACATTTTCCAGGATAGATCACTTATTAGGCCACAAAACAAGCCTCAATAAATCTAAGAAGACTAAAATAATACCAAGCATCTTTTCTGACCACAAACGTATGAAACTAGCAATCAACTACAGGAAGAAAATCAGAAAAGCCACAAATATGTAGAGCTTAAGAAAATGCTAATGAACAACAATGAGGTCAATGAAGAAATCAAAGGAGAAATCAAAAAATACCTGGAGATAAATGAAAATGAAAATATGACATGCCAAAATTTATGAGATACAGCAAAAGCAGTTCTAAGAGGGAAGTTTACAGCATTGCAGGCCTACCTAAACAAACAAGAAAAATCTCAAACAGACAATCTAACAGTGCACCCACAGGAACTGGAAAAAGAAGAACAAACAAAGCCCAAAACCAGTAAAAGGAAGGAAATAATAAAAACCCAAGCAGAAATAAATGAAATAGAGACTAAGAAAAATAGGAAAGCAAAAAATCAATAAAACTAAGAGCTGATTCTTTGAAAAGACAAACAAAATTGACAAACTTTTAGCTAAACTCACCAAGAAAAAGAGAGAAAAGGCTCAAATAAATAAAATCAGAAATGAAAGAGGGGAAATTAAAACAGACACCTCAGAAATACAAAAGATTATAAGAGAATACTATGAAAAGCTAGATGCCAAAAAATTGGATAATCTAAAAGAAATGGATAAACTCTTAGAATCATACAACCTTCCAAAACTGAATCAAGAAGACATAGAGAATTTGAATAGGCCAATCGCCAGTTAGGAGATCAAAAGAGTAATCAAAAACCTTCCAAAAAATAAAAGTCCAGGACCAGAAGGCTTGCCTAGTGAATTCTACCAAACATTCAAAGAAGTCTTAATACCTATCCTTCTCAAACTCTTCCAAAAAAAAGATCATACACCATGATCAAGCGGGTTTTATTCCAGGAATGCAAGGATGGTTCAACATCCGCAAATCAATCAGTGTGATACACCATATTAACAAAATGAAGGAAAAAAATCACAATCACCTCAATAGATGCAGAGAAAGCATTTGACAAGATACAGCATCCACTCACGATAAAAACTCTGAATAAACTGGGTATAGAAGGAAAATACCTCAACAAAATAAAGGTCATACATGACAAACTCACAGCAAACATCATTCTCAATGGAGAAAAACTGAAAGCTAGCCCTCTAGGGACAGGAACCAGACAAGGATGCCCACTTTCACCACTCTTATTTAATACAGTATTACAAGTCCTAGCCAGAGCAATCAGAAAAGAAAAAGAAATAAAAGGGATCCAAATTGGAAAGGAATAACTGGAAGTGTCACTATTTGCAGATGACATGATCTTATATACAGAAAACCCTAAAGAATCCACCAAAAAACTTTTAGAAATAAAAAATGAATACACTAAAGTTGAAGGATATGAAATCAACATACAAAAATCAGCTCCATTTCTATACACTAACAATGAGTAGCAGAATGAGAAATTAAGAATACAATCCCATTTACAATTGCAACAAAAAAAAATAAAATATCTAGGAATAAACTTAACCAAAGAGGTGAAAGACTAGTACACTGAAAAGTATAAAACACTCTTGAAAGAAACTGAATAACACACAAAGAAATGGAAAGACATTCCATGTTCTTGGATTGGAAGAATTAACATAGTTAAAATGTCCATACTTCCCTAAGGCAATCTACAGATTCAATGCAATCCCTATCAAAGTTCCAACGGCATTTTTTGCAAAAATAGAGCAAAGAATCCTAAAATTTATATGGAACAAGAGACCCAGAATAGCCAAAAGAATCCTGAAAAAAACGAACAAAGCTGGAGGTATCACACTCCCTGATTTCATAATATACCACAAAGCCATCGTAATCAAATCAGCACGGTACTGGCACAAAAAAAGACACACAGATCAACAGAACAGAATCAAGAGCCCAGAAATAAACCCACACATCTATGGACAGCTAATTTTCAACAAGGGAGCCAAAAACATACGATGGAGAAGGGAAACTCTCGTCAATAAATGGTATTGGGAAAACTGGACAGCCACAAGCAAAAGAATGAAAGTAGACCATTATCTTATATCATACACAAAAACTAACTCAAAATGGATTAAAGACTTGAATGTAAGCCCTGAACCCATGAAATTTCTAGAAGAAAACACAGGCAGTGCACTCTTCGACATAGGTCTTAGGCAGCATATGTTCAAGCACCATGTCTGATTGGGGAAGGGAAATAGAAAAAATAAACAGATGGACTACATAAAACTAAAAAGCTTCTGCACAGCAAAGGAAATCATCAACAAAAGGAAAAGACAACCTAACAATTGGGGGAAGATATTTGCAAACCATATATCTGATAAGGGGTTAATATCCAAAATATATAAAGAACTCATACATCTCAACAACAAAAAAACTAACAACACAATTAAAAAATGGTCAAAAGATGTGAAGAGACATTTCTCCAAAGAAGATATACAGATGGCCAAGAGGCACATGAAAAGATGTTGAACATTACTAATTATCAGGGAAATGCAAATCAAAACTACAATGAGATATCACCTCACGCCCATCAGAATGGCTATAATTAACAAGACAGGAAATAACAAGTGCTGGAGAAGATATGGAGAAAAGGGAACTCTCAAACACTGCTGATGGGAGTGCCAACTGTTGCAACCACTATGGAAAACAGCATGGAGATTCTTCAAAAAATTAAGACAAGAACTACCATATGAGCCAGCTATTCCACTGCTGTGTATTTATCCAAAGAACATGAAAATATGAATGCATAAAGATGTACGTACCCCTATGTTCGTTGCAGCCTTATTTATAGTAGCTGAGACTTGGAAGCAACCCAGATGCCCATCAAGGGACGAATGGAAAAAGAAGATGTGGTATATACACACAATGGAATACTACTCAGCCATACAAAAGGATGAAATCTGACCAACTGTGACAACATGGATGGACCTTGAGGGTATTATGGTAAGCAAAATAAGAGGCAGAATATCATACCATATGATCTCACTCATAAATAGAAGATAAAAACAACAACAAACACACACATAGAGACAGAGACTGGATTGGTGGTTACCAGAGGGGAAGGGGGGAGAGAAGAGGGTGAAATGGGTGATTGATTAGGCACATGTGTATGGTGATGGATTGTAATTAGTCTTTGGGTGGTGAACATGACATAATCTACACAGAAATCAAAATATAATGATGTACACCAGAAATTTATATAATGTTATAAACCAACGTTACTGTGATAAAAATATATATATATACACATATTATTCCCTAAAGAATGTTATTTTTAAGTATTAGTTATTTCTATATTAAAATATGTTAATGCCAAAATGTTTTTTAAAAATCACAATGTCTTCTCTCAATAAAGTTAATTTGCAATAAATGTGATTTAAGAATCACATATACAGATGTGTCAACACATGAAAGAAGCAGTACAGCTGATTCAATGAAGAGTTCAAAATAGATCTTTTAGTGAATTGACTAGTCAACTTAATAATATCAAAATTTGTCACTGCAGACACAGTCCAACTACATACTTACAAATATAACAAGTGATATAGATATTATCAAGAGAACAGACTGTGATAAGAGCATGCCAATTTTTTAAGAAACAAATTCTTGCCAAAGAGCAACACTGCATCAGAGATGTAACTATAATCTTCCTCTAAACTCTAAAAAAGACAATTTAAACCATTGTTTAAATAAAATACCACTTAAAGGTTTTCTGTATCCTACATCACTTTTCTGTAATACCTGAAAACTGAGACTTTTCTCATGAAAACATGTTCTACACCAAATTATTAATTCTACCATCACAACACATTTCATGCACTTGAGCACTTATGTGCAAAGTTCTTTTCTTGAGTTACTATAAAATGCATATAATTACTATAAAACGTATATAATTAAAGCAATACTATAATTATAGCATTATAGTATTTCTAGTTTAACAATAGCATTAAGTCCTCAGAGGTTAACATATACCTCATTTTCCTAAAGCTTATCAAATGAACTTGAAAAATATCATTGTAGACTTTAGCACAAAGTCTATAAAGGTATAAGACTTTACTGTGTGCCAAATAAAGGCTTTATCACATTTAGTCCTCACAACAGCCTTGTGAAGATGGTACCATTATTATCTCCATTTTACAGAAGAGGAAACTGAGGCTTAGAAATGTTAAATTATGTATCTAAGATCAAAGAGCTACTAAATGCCAGAACCTAGAATCAAACTCAGATACTGTCTCTAGAGTCCAAGCTTTGCACTGCTACCGATTAACTCTCCCACAAAATGACACTATTTGGAAAAGACTTCTCATCTGAATAAAAGCCAATTATCAATAATAAAATATAAATTAGAATTTTATTTTGAAACTACCTCTAACTCGGAATCCTCTGAACACATTATACTGAGATCCTAACGTCCACGGAAGATCCAATCCCTACAATTAACTCAAGGTTCTAAGGGAACCAGTAAATAAATATTGTGACCCTACTATGTTAGGCACTGCAGATATAATGGTGAATTAAAAAGATGTAGGTCCTTGCCCTCATGATTCCCAATTTTTTTCCTCAGTTCTTAGAACTTAAGCAGAGATGGGGGGAAAAAAACTAACTTCACTATCAACTAAATTGGGAGAAGGGAAAGGGAAAGAATTAAACTTTGTTTTTTTACTTAAAAAACTAACAGTGTAACAGCATTTTTATATTTAAAATAAACAGTAAATGATTAAGTCACTTCAGACACTGTCACCCATAAACCACCCAGAGACCTTCTGGAAAGGTCATGAATCACGATTTAAAAATCAAGATTCACAAGAACAAATTTGCCAATGAAGAGCTGCTTTCAGCCAGGAAGCAACTCAAAAGATACTTCTTATTCTTACCAATACAACAATACCAATTTCTATTACATGCCAATCAGGCACATCCTGGATTCTTCACACACAGACCACCTCAAAACTAAGTTTTATCTCCTATTTGGGGGGGGGGGGGAACTAGATTTGAATACATAATCCATATTTTGTACACACTGTAGTAAAATGAAGTAAAAGATGACCCACACACTTGAAAAAATTCACACAATCCTCACTTTCACAAATTATACAGTTCACTCTCTTTCATAAGCAGAACTGGTCTTTGATACATCACCCAAGAAATATTATTTTGAGTTATTTTATGGTGATGCTCGCAGCCATGAGAAAAGGCAGGGCCTCACGAAGGTGGACAGGAGTCTTTCTTAATTGGCAGTCACAGGAAAGCAGAGCATAGATGCAGCAGAAGCTCTCTCTGAACCCTACTTCTACACACCTGGCCAGCCCCTCCTCTCCCTTTTCTAACAAGCTGAAAAGGCCCTGTGAAAACCCTCACTATGAGAAGCTGAGGACTGAATTAGTTTCCTCATTTACACAGGGCCACAATCTGCACTTGAATCTCTCTTACCCACCCACCCCCAGCCTCCTATCTTTCATCTCAAGGCTTGTATTTTCTCCATTCCCACCTTTCTTATCCATCCTATCTCCACTCCCACTTCCCAGCAACAGGCCATTTTGTGTTGTAGCAGACAGCAGAGGGGCCAGGTCGGCCAGCTGAGGCCCTCTGGACTTGTGGTGGGATAGCAAAAACAAACTGAACCCTTTTCCCCACACAGGCATGTTCTAGTATAGAAGTTTAAAGGTTTAAAGTTCCAGCCTATCTGACTTTCACACAACTCCTTCAACAGAGGTCAGGGATCAGCAACACACTTCTGAGAAGGGGAAATTGACTACCCTAGTCCCTTGGAATGGTCTGCTGACCCCTCACCATCACTCCAACATCTCTCCTTAGAAAGTCACATCCCACCAGTGGACCTGAGAAGGTTCTTCCCAATCCTGTAGATTGACTAGACCAGAGGAAAACAAAGTCTACTGACCATGATGGTTTTTGATCTTCGGAAAAGGAACTCCCCCAATCCACACTATCCAATAAAATATAAAGCTATCAGTCAACATTCAGACATTCCACTATGCCTAAAATTTACAGACTGCTTTTATTTACATTTCCTATTTGATATAAAAAAGGTATTAAAACAAAATAACATTAAATCACAGGATCAGGGAAGACTCTACTAAATTTATCTTTAAATTATTTTCCAACAGATATTCTATAGTTTAACAATATTAAAGCAGATTCCCCTTGCTGAGTGCAATGACATGCTAATTAGCATAAGCAATTGATGTGGCAAGAGAAGTATTCAAATATCTACTTTCCAGATCTATCTATTCTCTAGAGAAAAAGAAAATCTGTATCAAGACTGACCCACTGCCTAATGTTATGAAACCAGGATGCATTTGTTGCTAACTCCACCATTTCTCACTTTACTAACAGGGAGTAGTAGCAAATACACTATCATTCAATAACTACTTCAGTAATCTATTTCATTAGATTCCTACTCTCTATTCTGTGTTACTGAATAGAATAAAATATTTATGGTCAAGTAACCATAAATCAAACCACCACACTTTCACATGTGTTTTCCTATATATGCTCACCTAACAAGACACAAACACACATGAACACAATACGGATACGTAGTTTGTGAATTTGCCATGCTGTTTTTGTTTGTGCCGTGGAGTCAACTCCGACTCTGTGTACAGCAGAGCAGAACCCTGCTGGATCTTTTTGCACCCTCCTCTTACCTACCAGCCCTATATCAGACAAATGCTTTTTTTCATGGCCAATGTTTGCAGAAGTAGGTGGCCAGGTCCTTCTTTCTAGTCTGTCTTAGTCTGAAAATTCTGCTGAAACCTGTCCACCATAGGTGACCCTGCTGGTATTTAAAATACAAGTGGCATAGCTTTCAGCATCACAGCAACACACAGCCACCACAGTATGACGACCAACAGGCCGTGGCTCCCTGACTAGGAAATGAACCTCAGTCCTTAGTGGTGAGAGTGCCAAATCTTAACCACTAGACCACCACGGCTGGCTGTCATGCTGTTTAACTGACTTTAAATACCAAAAAGTTCATATTGCCTACAATTAAAACCATGTAAAAGAATTAATATTGAAGGAGAAAAAAAATATATGAACTTCATGGTCCACGTCCCAGAAAAATGATTAAATGCAACAGAAAGACAGAACTCAAGACAATAAATTGATACTTAAAATAAAAAAGGTTACAATAATTAAGGTACCTTTTAGCACTAGTTGACAGTTTAGCAGCTGTTTTGCTGGATATTTTTCCCTCCTTTTTCTTGGGCTGAACTTGCTCTCTTTCTGGTTCTTGCTGAACACTTTCACGTTGGTCTCCATCAGAACTTCCTCCACTAGTACTTGGACTGTCATCAACTCTTTGTGCCTCGGTGGACATTTTAGATCCTGGATTAAAGAATCAAAAATCATTTATTCAGTTATGGGAGGACTATAGTAAGGTACCTTGAGAACAGAGAGAAAGTGACCCTCAAAGTAGAACAAGTAAAGCTGATATAAAATGAATAAGTTCATCATTTACAAAACAGCTTTGAGAGTTGTCAAAACTTTTCTTTCATCCATTCAACATGTACTGAGAGGAGAAATGAAAACATACAAGATATATAGACAAAATGTTCACAGCAACATTAGCCACAGAGCCAAACAGAAGAAACGACTCAAATGTCCACTAACAGATGATGTATCCACAGAATGGAATATCATCCAGACTCATACAGGAATGAAGTACAGTATCTACATGCTACAACATGGATGAACTTTGAAAACATTATGCCAAGTGAAAGTAGCCAATCACAAAGGACAACAAACTGTATGAATGCATTTATATGAAATGTCCAGAATAGGCATATCCAGAGACAGAAGTCGACAAGTGGTTGCCAGGGGCTAGGAGTGAGGGAAGAATGGGGAAGGCCAGCTATTGGGTATAGAGTTTCCTTTTGGTCATGAAAACATTCTTAAATTAGATAATGGTGGTGTCGCACAACTCTAAATATTCTAAAAACCACTGAGTTACACATTTTAAAAGGGTGAATTTTATAGTATGTGAATTACATGTCAATAAAGCTTTCTCAAAAAAAAAAAGATTGAGGGCCTACTCTCCACCAGACACTGTGCTAGGCCCTTTGGTCCCACAGCATGAAAAATTTGGTCTAGTGGGTAAGCCAATATACTAAGTGATATAACACAGGTTACCAAACAGCCACAGGAACAGAGAAATGGGAGACACTTTCATATCCAATGAATAAATCCTCAGGACTAGGCTAAGGTTAAAATCCTCTAAACTAGTCAACTGTTTGAAGTATCCTTTGTGATAACAGAAGAACACAGAGGCCTGTACGATTCTAAATAAAAACTGAACTGTATGATGGTGTCAGCATTGATCCAGCAATATACTAAACAACCATGTTTCACAAGAGATAGTGACTGTATTGAGACACTGAAGGATTCTTTTTTTTTTCCTTCCTGCAGTCTGGATGAAATATCCCTTAAGGCTTTCAAATTCCCTTTGCTCTGAGTTCATGCTCCCCAAGCAGCTTTGATTACCAACTCAATTTCCTCAGTACCTTGATATGTAGGTAACTGTTATAACCTAGATAGCAGACACAAAATATTCTGCTAAGTGAAAAGGGATATCCCCTCTCAACTGTCATTCTATCATAATCGATTTCTGCATTTGATTACTATACATCCCTTACAATCCAACTAGCTTAGAGTGTACTGACAAATCCAAAACCAAGCTGACAAAACCAATGCCCAGATTCTAAAGGGCCTTGTGCTTGCCATGTTACTCCCACCTAATAACCACTTCAAGCTCTGTACAGTGACATCCTCAGGCACCTCTTCATTAAAAAACAAAACTACCTTTAAGAAGTGACATTAACAACACAAAATATACCCTTAAAAATCATAGATGGGGGCTAGCCCCATGGCCGAGTGGTTAAAGTTCAGCGCGCTCTGCTTCAGCAGCCCAGGTTCACGGGTTCAGATCCTGGCACAGACCTACACCACTCATCAGCCATGCTGCAGATGTATCCCACATACAAAGTAGAGGAAGACTGGCACAGATGTTAGCTCAGGGCTAATCTTTAAGCAAAAAGAGAGGAAGATTGACAAGGGATGTTAGCTCAGGGCGAATCTTCCACACACACACACACACACACAGACAAATCAGATAAATGGAACACCTTTTGAAAAACATGCTATATTACTCAATCAAATTAAGATGTGAAATAAAACTGTATTTGATATGATCAAGAATAAGAATTAATATGTACCTCAAAGCACTGTTTTTTATTACTGTAATTAGCCCAAATGTATAGCTAGTTGACAAAAATGAAAATTCATCACCACCAAAGATTTAACTTGTAACTTGCTCTAAATCAAAGCAATTTTGTAATACAGATCTTTAATGGATTGAAATTTTTATGTAAGACAAGCCAAAAAGCATTGCAAGAGAATGGAAGAATCAGGAAGCACACAGAGGGGAAGAGTCAATAGAAAACACTCAATGCCTTCAGTGAGACATTCCACAAACACACCACCACCACCCCTCTCAACCCTAACAGCTCCCTTCCCCCATGCCAAACAAAAACAGGTCTGCCCAAACAGTTCTGAAACACACTCACAGGAAAACGTGACTGCTTTTCCACCTATTCTGTAAATGGAGAGCATCAGTCTCCACAGCTGTGACATCTTTTATGAGCACTAAAGTCACTTAATAGAATACTGGAATTTTATATCAGTATGTTTCACGTCTTACTCTAACAGTTCTAACATATTTCTTGCTTTTTTTCATTTTTATTTCACTTTAATTCTAATCCTTGGATTTAACACTGATTTTTTTTCGGCTCACTTATTTCAGATAAAATATACCACAAGTTTAAAACCTTATAAATATGCACATAAGAGCATGTTAGAAAGAACAGATGTGCAGGGAAGTAAGAAAAAGAACAATTCTCAGGGAAAGACCCTCTGACACAGCAAAATGCTGCCAGCAATATTTTAAGAAATGTGAAATGAGTGAGAAATTATTTTATACATCTTAAACCAGAAGAAATCCACTACATGAAATCTAAATGAAATAAAATTCTTTTTTACTAAAGCTGGGGCTTCAGTTTAATAAACTAAGCCTAGAGTTTCAGCTGTATATTACATTAGTTATAAAGCTACACATTCTTAATATTCTTATTTATGTACACTTACATATTAACTAATAATGCCATGAGCCTATAATTACCTAAAGGACTACTCGATGTAATCTGAGCCATTATCCAAAACCCAAATTTCATAAACAGCTTCAGAATATCAGACTAAAATTAGACTCACTACAGAATTATTAAAAATACTATTAAAAATACCCAAATAAAGGCATAATTTCTATAGTTTCACAGTAAAAAAAAAATTATTTCCACTTGTGATCTAAGATACGTTATTTCACCCAAATCTTACCTACAGATGATAAATTCATCTGAGGCCACTAATAACCAATATAGAAACTTCTGGAAACAAAGTTTTCGTATTTTTTTCAAATATCAAGAAGGAGGCAAATTTCTCCTGGTTTTGTTTTTTGAATGCCTAACCAGAGAAAAAAGTATGGGGAAAAAACTATTGTACCACTCAGGTGGCAACTAATTTTTATGAAGAAAAAGCAGCCTACAAGCATTTTAATTAGTTATAAATATGAAATTGGTGTTTTGTCTTTCTGAAGTACAAATGAATAAAATTTCCTGAATTAAAACTCTTTAAATATCTTCTAAATCAGGATTTTAAAATTATCTTGAAGATTAATTCCTAAATAGCTAATTTGATCCAATCACGCAATCTAGAGGGAAAATAAACTTAAGTCCCAAGGTTAAAAACATAGCGCTACTCTTCGATGATAGTTTCAAAGTTATTAAGATATTTAAATTTATATTTTTATTTCAGACTCAAAGTAAAACTTGGCTTCTAAGCATAAAATAGTAAGGTAGACTTTCCTCAAACATGTTTTATCTTAAGAGTTTAATTGTTTCTTCTTCAACACAAATTATCTAAGCCTGTATTAGCTGTGTGCTCTAGGTTCTGAGTACAGTCCTGGAAACGAGCAACATACAGTGAATGAAACTCACACGCTCCATAAAAATGATTCGGTTTTAAATATTACTGATAACCTAAAAGCAACTATAGTCACTCCATAAATCCGAATTACTGTCCAGATAAGCCTTATAACTATCTCATGGTATAAAACTGCGAAACCAAATGTTTGAGCTTTTACAACAAGAAAACGCTTAATTCCGTCATTTGATATCTTCTTATCTGTCTTCCTACTCACATTTCTAAACTTTTCTAACATGGAAAATAATTTATATTATATGCACATCTAGCAATAGTCAGCTTTTAACTGTAAAGATATTTATGCAGGAAATAATAGTGAAACATCCGATTTTTGAGGAAAAGGTGCTATGTCCTGGAGGAAATAGAATGGGGTTTGACAATATATGAAAACACTCCATCATCAGCATCAACCCTCAGCATCAACCCACACAAAAAACTCTAAAGAGCCAAGGAGCATCCAAACTGTATGAGTAAACACAAATATTTAGATTCCAAGGTCCAGACTGAATTATTACAAATTCAGAAACATACTTTTTAAGGAATCAGGGATAAAAAAACTAAGAAGAGCTCAAAATCTTTCTGAAGCGCGAGATAATCTGAAGGTAAACCCTAGCACTTCCCATTGTACTTTTAAATAAAAATATTCGAGTAGACTCTCAAGAATACACAATACAAAACGATAAATCTTGAAAACATGCAAATAGGTCTAACAGCCACCGAACACAGGATGATGTCTTTCTAAAGCGGCCTTAATTTCCTTAAGGGAAGATGGATTGGACATTTCTGGTTGGCCGTGGGAAAAAAAGCCACAAGAAGCTACGCTTTATCTTCATTAGAAATGGTAAAGGGCAAAAGGATCAAAACATTATGAGAGCGGGGGCGGGGGGGGGGGGGGGGCAGAGAGAGAATCCAGTTTCAAACCAGGCCAGTGGGGGCTGCAGAGGAGACCAGAGAAAAACGGGCTTCGGCTCCAAACTGTGACAAGCGCTAGGCTTCACAAAAGACCAATACAACACACACTCCACACCAGGGCACACACAAACACACCCCACAAGGTCTCCTCCAGGCGGGCCACGGGGGTGCGGCGGCGGCGGAGGAGCCAGACCCGGCACTCACCAGGAGAGACACCATGTGCAGCAATTATGCAATTAGGGAAAACAGCAAAAGATCGAGCCGGGCACTTTCCACCGTGACATTTATCCTGTACTTTTGCAACGACTTAGTTCCAGAATGCGGCTGGGAGAGGGAAGGGGCTGAGAGGGTGGTGGAGGATGGGGAACTGAGAACGGAAGGGGGCAGAAGATGGGCAGGGAGGGAAGAGGCAGAAGGGGGGGGTGGATGAGAAGGAGGGGGAGGGGTGGAAAAGGCAAGAAACCGGGGCAGGAGGCTCGTGGGAGGGGGCGCAGGGAATGGGGCACGCCGGGGAGCAGCGAGGGAGGGAACTAGGGCTCAAACGGTGTAAGCAGAGCCCTGCGACGTGGAGGGGAGGTGGCGGGGGGAGCCCACGAGGGGGAGGGCGCCCGAGGGGGGGCACCAGCGCAGCCCGGGCGAATACCTGAGGGAGGGGCGTCCGCGCAGGTCGCCGGCTCGAGCCCAAGTGTGGGAAGAGAGGGCTGCGGAGGCTGGGGGAGGGCGGCTGAAGAGGCCCCGAGGACGGGGTGCCCCCGCAGACCGTCTAGTCACCGCGAGCCGGACCCACGCACCACGCACCGGACAGCCCGGCCACGCCTGTCCCCGCCGCGCTCGCGCCCGCCCGGACTCACCCTCCGCGCCGCCGCCGCCGCCGCCCCCGGCCGTTCCAGCTCCGGCTCCCGAGGCTGCTGCCCGCGGCTGCCGCTGTGGCCGCCCCTGAGTCCTGGAAAGTGAAGCCACCGCCTCCGAGAGCTACCGCCGCCCGGCCGTCCGCGCGCGCGCCCGCGAGTGCGCGTGCCCGTGCGCCCGCCCGGGAGAGACCGCGAGAGCGCGAGCCCCACGTCGGCCGTGCCGCGCCGCGCGCCTCCCTGCCCCCCCGGCCCGCTCCGCCCCTCCTCCTCCCCGCGCGCGGCCGCGAGGGGGCGGGGGCGGGCGCGCGCACGGGCGGCTGCCCCACCGCCTGGGCGAGGGGGCGGGGAGGAAGCGAGGAAAAGTAAAGTGACAGTCGAGTCCAGCGAGCGGGCAGCGGCGTGGGTGGGCAGGGGCATCCCACGGAGAAGGGACGGCAGGGACCGGAGAGGTGAAGGAAACAGGCTGAGGGGCGGCTTGAGGGGAGGGGACGCGGGGACCTTGACAGGCACGCGCATTAAAGGGAAACGCGAGCTGGGGGAGGGAGTTGCCCTAAGACGAAGCTGGGGGCGGTGTATTACCCCCATCCACTGCGGCACTTGGCTTCACACTTGCCTCAGAGCTTTCTCGAAGTAGCTACAGGGACAGGGACTGACCCTGTTGACATACTAACCAAAACTCGACGCGTGGTAACCACATGCACCAAGATGGGAAAACTTCGCATTGGCCTGGAAAGTTCTGCCAGGCTAAGCCAGACTCTTCACCCAACACGGCAACAGGAATGTCCTGCTGCCTTTTGGCTCGCCCTGGCCCACAATGTACACTAGTAGCCGGGAGCCGAAGCTCCAGGCCATTTATTCCTGGGATATTGGGGAGAGGGGTGGGGGGAGGGGGTAGCACCACTATCAGAGCGAGGGGGGGAATTTGCCTTAATACCCATTTGAAGGGTACGGAAACAGAAGCAGTGCTGTGGGTGACCCGAGGGAACATTAGGTTCTCCTATAATGTTCACCCCAAATAACTATGAAAAAACAAAAAATTATCACTGCTATGCAGACTCAGCTTCCACAAAATTTCCCCTACCTCCACCTTCTCCCCCAACCCCTCCTACCAACTGATTGCTGCTGCTGCTGCTCCTAAACCTCTCCTGTATAGAAACTCTGGAGCTGTTACTGTATGTGGACAGAGCATCCTGCCCAGATAGGGCTGAAGACAGCCCCACAGACACCGGAGCAGATCAAGCAGCTACAGAAAGCAGTGCAATAAGACCCCAGAGGACAGGAGCAAGTTAAGATCCATACATACGTCTAGAACTGAAAAGCCTTTTACCAAATGCCTTTTATAAGAATTGACTATTACTTTATAACATCCCTGAAAACTGTAAAAAGCAGATGTTGGTTTCTAGCCTCCATAAGTCACCATTGAGCAATAAATGGGTGTGTTCTTTGTATCACTGCTGTGTATCACTCAAGGATATTATCAGGCCCTGTTGCCCTTAAACTCTAAAATATATATTGGAAGAATAGAAAGTACCATTTCCTAGGATCATCGTCAATTAGATAGCCACCTATGTCTCTCCCATAGTGCAATATATTAGTGGGAAATGATGACATAAAATGGGTCATATTTGCTTTTTTTTTTTTGAGGAAGGTTAGCCCTGAGCTAACATCCATGCCCACCTTCCTCTACTTTATATGTGGGACTCCTACCACAGCATGGCTTGCCAAGTGGTGCCATGTCCACACCCAGGATCCGAACCAGCGAACCCCGGGACGCCAAAGCGGAACTTGTGCACTTAACCGCTGCATCACCAGGCCGGCCCCACATATTTGCTTTTTAATATTTAGAATATGACCAAACTAGAGCATTTCATAGACTGCCTTGAATGTGTGCATTCTTTATTTTATCTCATGAACCTTTGTATATTAATATTTTCATTTTATTGATTGTTTTTCACTGTGTTTTGCAACTGTTTGGTGAGGATAGATGACAGAATGCCCATTTCCTAGGTCTCTATGCTCTTCTCCAAATAAACTACTCTTATGTTATACTCTTCGGTATATATCCTGTTGGTTTTTGTTTGTTTACAGTGAATATTTTCTAACAAAGGACTCTCCTATTACAGAAAGTATCAAAGTTGGTTTTTAGTCCTGGTCATTGGCAGGTGGGCGCCAAGGATGCAGCAATGTCAACTTCCAACTTTATGGAAGGATTAGAAGAAATTTCACTACTTAAATGCTGAAACTGTGGTTGCTACAGTACCTCATTTATCTCCAGATGTTTTAACTGCTGTATACTGCTTACTAAGTTAAAGAAGGGTATAATACAAATCAGTTACCCTTTTCATTGATTCAAGGAATATTTATTGAGTACCAGGGACCGTCTAGATAGTTGGGATATGACATTAAGTAAAAGAGGAAAATCCCTGTCCCTATCCTTGACCCTGCTGTTTGTTTTACAAGCTACATCCAGTTCATCAGCAAATCCTGTTGACTCTGCCTTCAAAAATATATTCTGAAAGTATCGGCTTCTTCCCACCTCCATTCCCACAGCTAATCCCCTGCCACCATCCTCCAAGCCACCGTCATCTTTCAATAAGAGCCTCCTGCCTGATCTTTCTACTTTCCCTATCCACTTCCCCACCACCACCACACCCCACCTCCCCACACATGACAGTCTGAGCAATTCTTTAAGACATTGTTCTCTCTTCTCAAAACCTCCAGTGGCTTCCCATCCTAGAGCTACAGCCAAAGTTCTTACAATGGCTACATGACCGTACAGGATCTGCGCGCCACCCCCAACCAGGACCCCTCTGACCTCATATTGTACAACTTCACCCCATCTTCATCTCCCTGCAGCCACACTAGCCTCCTTGTTATTGTGGAATACATCAAATATTTCTCAGCCTCAAGACTTAAAATTTCCTATCTCTAGAACATTCTTCCCTCCCACACCTCCCCCAGCACTTCCTATCCCCCTCCTCTGCTTTATTTTTCTTCATGGTCATCCAAATAAATCTGACATAATAGATTTTTTACTTATTTGTTTATTTTAGTCCTCCCCTTCTCCCCTACTCCTCCCTCCCTCCTTCTCCACATATAAGCACCTTGAGAACAAGGATTTTGTTGGCTGGGGTTCATTGCTATGTATATTCAATAAATAGTGGTTGAGTGAATGAAATTGACCTCTTTCAGTTGATGGCATATTAGACATTGTTCTGATTTCTTCAATAATAATAATTAGCACTTACTGTGTTCTCAGTTTGTGCCAGACTAAGTTCTAGCACCTTACATAAATTAGCTCACAAACACCCCATAAGGTTGGTCTCATTCAGTCACCCCTGCTGTACAGATGAGAGCACTGAGGTGCAGAGAAACTGAGTTACTTGCCCACAGTCACACACTAGGGAATAGCAGAGCTGGGATTTGAAATCAGCAGTTTGACTCTGGAGTCTGTGAACTTCAGGACACTTTAGCATGAGTCCAGTGTTACAAACGTAGATTTTACTTGATTTTCTCAGTTCCTTTCCCCTGAGACTCAAACTTGGTCTCCAAAACAAATAGCTCACCTTCCTTGTATTTCCTGCTCTGGTCCATCAATCTGTCATCATGAACTCATTGTCTCCTACACTTCTTATTTCTGGGCTTTAAGTTAGAGCCTACATTTTTTCCACTATAATTGGCAAATGGGAATGTTTTTTGGAGGGCTCTTCTTATAATTTATTACTGCCAACTTCATGAGTAGTTACAGTCATAATTAGTTTTCCAGTTTGACTGCAAGTGTGATCGAAAAGACTTGTTTGGGGGTAACTGCTGGATTTCAGCAAAACGCATCATACTGGCAGAGCTGCTGCTTGTTTAGGCAACTTCCATTCTTGCAGGTACCCAGTGATCAGGGGTTGTTAAATATTTGGATATGAAATATCATATTAGCTTAAGTTTACCTAAGATTAGAACCCTGAAAATGGGATGGAAGACAATCATCTTTGCTTACAGCCTGGTTTGAAAGGGGCTATAGGCACCCTGTGGTCACTCTGAATGTCTTGGATACTTAAGAAGGACAGCACTGATGTGGGAAAAGTAAAGTTCCATTACAGCTGAGACCCTAGGACCTCATTGCCTAGTATGGTACCAATACAGAGGCATCCAGCAGGTGCTTAACAAATGTTGTTGCATAAATGAATGGATGAATTCCTAACAGGGAATGGAAGAGAGCTGAGGACAAATCCCCCTGACTTCCCCACTTGGTCAGGGACTGCCACCTGAGTCGCTATGTATGAGTGTATGTGTTGCACACTGCAAAATGTCAGGGGGCAACATTCACATAAATTAAGATGCAAATTAAGAAGTCTGGCTGCTTCTCCCACCCCCATCCCCTGCCCAAGAATGGTAGTCAGTCTCTAAGATGGTCCCAATGAGCCCTGCCACCTCATCTTCACACTGTTGTGCAGTCCCCTCCCACATCACACCAGGGTTGGTAGAACACTGAAAAGTGATAGTATGTCACTTCTGAGATTAGTTTATAAAAGACATTAGAGCTTCCATCTTGGTTGCTCGCTCTCATTCTCTCTCATCACTCACTCTAGGGGAAGCTTGCTGCTATATTCTGAGTAGCCCTATGGAGAGGGCCACGTGGCTAGAAGATGAGGTCTCCCCTGACGTCCTCCTGAGTGAGGTCGGAATCAGATCCTTCCGCTTCAGCCACGCCTTTAGTTGATGCAACCCCGCTCAACATCTGCAGTGCAACTTTATGAGAGACCCTGCACCACAAACACTCAGCTAAGCCACTCTTGAACCTTGAGATAATAAATGTTTGCTGTGTTCAGCCACTAAGTTTTGAGGGTAATTTGTTATGCAGCAGTACATAATTAATACACATGCTCTCTCCTCTCTAATGATGGACTTCCCTCCTCCAGTCCTCTACATATCAAGGATGCTACTGCTGTGGTAGTTCCTGTAGGGCGAGGAGTGCCACTCACTCCTGAAATAGGCTATTACATCTAGCTTCCTAGAAATGCAAAGGGCCTTAAGCAGGTACTGAGATATGGCTAAACGGTCTGAAGAGACAGCACAGGCCAGGCATGGAAAAAAAGAAAAGTGGTTCAGAGGGGTCATCTTTAGACACCAGAGAAGTAAGAAAGGAAGGATCTGCTTGGAAAAAGACTATCAGAATAGAGGAAAGAATAATGACATGTAAGAGTCAGAGATTTGCTGAGCAATGAGACTGTAGGTAAGGTTTTCTTTGTTATAGTTATTATATTTTTATTACTACAATAAACAAAAATATTTTAAACTTAGGGAAACCTCAGAAGGAAACAAACAAAGACAAAAGGAAGGAAAGTCTTGCCCTAATTTGCATCTTTAGGCAGTACAGAGATGCTTCAGAACTGGACAGTCTGGATTCATAATCCTGGCTCTGCTTCTTCTTTCCTGTGATCATGGACAAGTTGCTTAACTTCTCACTCACTCAGATTCCTCATCTACTAATGAGACTTATTTTAATAGCTCATACTTACACAGGGTAAGAGAGAAGCTTAAATGAGCTAATATATGTAAGCAACTTAAGTAGAGCTTGAGACAAAACAAGCATCATAGAAGTGTGAGCTACTAGTCTTCCTAGTGCTTTGATAAGTGGGAGGCCATGTCACCCTCAAGTCTGGGTGTTACTGTCTCACCTGAGTTTGCCACTTTGTCTTGCACATCGTCTCCCAGTCAGTCACAGCAGCGTGTCTCCTGCATCCTTTACTGTTTAAAAGCCTATGTCCACTAGTTTGTTGTGAGCTACTCAAGGGCAGAGACCAACTTTATTTATCTCTGTGTCTACACTTTACAGAAAAGAGTAGGCATCTCATACGGGTTGGTCAAATTAATGAATATCCCTGCTTTCCAAATGCTATTTCCCCAAATTATGGAACTTTGGGAGGTAGGTGTAATTGTTCCATGTCATTCATTTGAAAACCATTTCAAAGAATACATAAGCTCTTTACTCTTTCTTATAAATTCAGAAAATATATTAATGAATATTTTCCAGAGCTTTGTGAACCCTCTAGCCCTGTCTGCAGATTCTATGAAGAAAAATTTTGAGATCTCGTTATATACAGCCACAATGAAAAAAGATGCTATTTCCTGTCTTTATCTTACTACTTTTATTTTCCTTTATAGTCATCTTAGTACTCCCTTCTATACCTAGAAATGCACAATTTTTTAATAACAGCTTTATCAAGATATAATTCACAAACCATACAATTCACCAATTTAAAATGTGTATTTCAATGGCTTTTAGTATATTCACATGTTCATGGGAGGGTATAATTTTTGTGACTACGGAAGAATAAAGACTCTTCTGCTCTTCTTCACTTTCTGTCTATTCTATTTTTCTGTTGACCAGGTCTTACTATGAGGACCCTGTAGGTAAACAATTTGTTTGGGCTCCCTGGTATTAATCTTCACACCAGGGTCAAATGAAAAGGTAGCATCATCAGAGAAGCCAAGTGTCAAGGCCCCCAGGTGGTGGCATATCTTACTTGCCTGTCTTTATTCAGGTTGAGACCTGGGACATTGGCATCCCCCCTGTATCAGTTGAATCTTCCAGGAAGCAGACACCAAGACGAAGTTAGCAGTGCAAGAGATTTAGCTATGTATCTATGAAAGAAAAAAGGAAAGGGGAGCAGGAGTAGGTATGGAAATCCTTCAGGCTACAATGCAGGTTTGACACCCGTGAAAGGAGAGAGGAAGGAAGGAGGATTGGGTAGGAAGAGCCTCAGACTGCAGCACAGCTCCGAGGAAGTCTTGTCTAGCCTAACAAAAAGCTCCAGTGCAAAGGTTGCCCCTAAAGCGGTCCCACATTGGGCAGAAATGGCCAGGTTCTAGTGCTTCCATCATGCTTAGTCATTTGTTGACACTGTCCAAGAAGAGCATGTCCTTGGCTCAACAGGTAAAATGGGTCCTGAAGGCATTTATAGCTGGCAGCTGGCAGCTAACTGATATCCTCACATCTGATAGACAAGTTCTTTCTTGAAGAATGATCCCAGCCATGCATCTCCATTCCTGCACACTCCCCTTACCTCTTTGTCATCAGAACTCCACATTCGCGAATATAGTTTGACACTAGAATTCTGTTTTTCCATCTGCCTTGGACTTGCTAACTTGGATGACCTCTTTCATTCATACTATTGCTCACCATTTCCACTTTAACCTAGGTTATAACTTCGTGCTTTTGATTATAGCTGATATCCTGTCCCTAAATCTTCTATTTGCATCTGCTTAATAGTTGATATGTTCAGTCCCGTGCTGTGCTCAACTTTCATTAGACTGGCCTCAGAAAATCAAAACAAATTCCTGAGTTCTTTGGAGGTTTAAAGTTAGAGTGAGTAGAGTATTAGCTTTCTTATTAATTCCTATCATTTCTTTCTTTTAAAGGTAAGAGAAAGAGGCCCACGGACAGATGCTCTGAAGAATACATAAAAGTTTAAAGAGTTGGCTTCTTTTTCCCCCTAATATGTTCCAAAACTACATCCTTAAGGAGTTATGCACCTCTAAGGAAAGTTCAGAAGGAAGAGCTAAATAGTGTTCTCTCTCTGCTTGTTCAGAGTGAAGGGCAGACGTATGCTCTGTCTTCCATCTATCCTCAGCATAACTTTGCCAAGGACACTCACAACAAGCTGCTTCTTAACTCATGAGTTGGAGAGTACTAATTGATACACGTGGTGTGTGAGTGTGTAAATATCTTTATAAAGTGCATATACAATTTATTCTCAATTTGATTCTCAAAATTTATAATTAGCATTGAATGAGTAATAAAAATTGTTTCACAAATACTATCAGTAAGCTGCTTGATAATTTTTTTTCCTGGTATATAGACTAGGTTTTCACCAGTGAAATCTTATGGAGGATGACCATTCACATTGTTACTGCTAAATTACCTGAGTATTTCTTTTGGTCACATTATTTATTCATATAAACATAGTATTAAATTTTCTTAATTCTCTTGAAAATTTTAATTAAGCCATTCACATCACATAGTTCTTTTCCCTTTGCCTTCCATGAAACATTTTTCATCTGTTATCTTTATTTTCCTATTCTCTGCTCTAACCACTAAGTCATAGAATCATATAGGATGGGGGCAGATAGGGGAAAGGAAAGAAGACAAGGCCACAGCTTAAGTCTAATCTGTCTCAACCCAGGATTCAGAATGTCAGGTATGTAGGAAGGTCGTAGAGCAACCCCTTAGGGAGGAGCAGGGATATTTAAATGAGGAACCAAAGAGTGTCCTGGGAAGAACTGACCACAAGGATAAAAGAGATTTGAGACCTAGAAAATTTGCTTAAGGACAGTGAGCACATCACTCTGGATAAAGGCAATTTTAAGCAAGACATAAAATCTGTTGTTCCTTGATTATTCCATTTTTTTTTTTTTTTTTTTTTTTTTTACAGATTGGCACCTGAGCTAACTGTTGCTGATCTTTTTTTCTCTTCTTTTTCTCCCCAAGTGTCCCCAGTACATAGTTGTATATTTTAATTGTGGGTCCTTCTAGTTGTGGCATGTGGGACGCTGCCTCAGCATGGCCTAAGGAGCGGTGCCATCTCCGCGCCCAGGATCCAAATCGGCGAAACCCTGAGCCACCGAAGCAGAGCATGTGAACTTAACCACTCAGCCATGGGCCAGCCCCCTCCCTGATTATTCCAACTCAGCACCTGTAGACTTTTAGTTAAGTCCAGGGAGAAGAAACATTTTGACTAAGAACTAACAGCTATTTGCCCATAAGATCTGCTTGACATCATGGGGTCCTGGCTTGACAACAGTTGCACAGTATAATGCAAAAAAGGGAAGAAGTCAGGTATTGCTGTGTTGAGGGAGTTGACAGTACAGTGGAAGTGGGACCAGTCATAAGGTAACTTGGCACAGTGGAGCAACTCTTGCCCAGGGAGGCATTAGCACAGAGCTATTTGGGGCCATCAGAGGTAGACAGCAAATTATCTCTGGGATTTCATAGGCTTCAGGAAATGCTATCGCTTACGGGAGCCAGAAGTAAAAGAATGGGCTGTATTGTGAGCACATGCGGGAGCACACCTGGGGACTCCCAGAGGCGATGGTACAGGGGACTCTGAAGGAGTTCAAAGCTCTTGGCAACAGTGAAAAGGATTTTGCAGCATGTCCAAACCTACCGCTATCTGATTTAGAATTCTTTCAAAATAATTTGCTCAAATATCTTTAGTGATGGAAATTCCCATCACTACATGATAGCCGAAGATGATAGCCAATTCCATCTTTGGACAGTTTTGACTTTCTTCACCCCTAAATTGTCTCCCAATCCTTTTCTCATTATGTTTTTGGGGCTACAGAATAATGCTAACAGCTCTTCTGCAAGAAAGCTCTTTCTTTATTTAAAAATGGCTAACATGCCCCATGAGTTGTTTCCTCCCCAAAGTAAACATTCCACTTTTCTTTATTGGTCCCTCATGTAACACAGGGTTGTGTTCCCTCATCGTTTAAGTCACTCTCTCCCTAATGTACTCTAATCTGTCTATGTTTCTCTTAAAATATGGTGTCAAGAACTGAACACAATATTCCAGGAGGAGTCGGCTTAGCTGAGAGCAGAAGGAAGTTGTCACCTGCTACCTCTGTCCGAGGAATCTGTGATTCTGAACTTTCAGATGTAATATAAATTCCCATGCTTCATGGGGATATTGCTTTTCAACTAAACATTAGATTAGGGTCAAAAGAATTTTAAAAAATTTTTTTCAGGAGGCCCATAGCCTAGGAAACAATCTTGGCATACCAGTTCAGTACCTTCTAAATCTTTATTTCTCAAATTAGCATGCACCCACCATTCCTCAGGCCTGTAGAAAATAAGGTTGTCAGCATTAAGGAATAGTCATAAATTTTACCTCTTTCAGAAACTTTTAGTCGGTTCTCTTAGATATGTGTATGTTTAGTGGGAAAAACAAAGGTATTGATGGCAGGTCAGAATTGTGTACTTTTATCCCAACAATATGGGGACTTATCGCCCACAGAAGAATTCATGTGGGTTTTTTTATTTTTGAAATTATATGATGCTTCCATTTTGTAGTAAAAACTATAAATTGATTTCTTTTGGAAATTGTCAACCTGGCCTTCATTTACAGAGCACACACAATAGTAGATTATTAGTATTTTCTTTTCAATAAGAACTTACTTTTTCCAGCAAGAAAACTTTGTTATATAAATACGTTTACTTTTATATCTAGAATGTTTTCTGGCAGAGCCATGAATAATAATTAGTCCAAGTATGGTTGACTACACACTACAATTTCATTACATTTACACTATTAATAGTTTGTTTACTAAAATTTTTTCCCTCAATGTCACAAATTCAACATTCCAAACATTTCCCATATTTTTGTTTTTATTTCTAATAGCTAAGTTATAACATAAACATCCCCTTATTTGTGTTATGTTTTAAAACACCAGGCTGTTCCATACCTTTTTACCTTTAGATATTATTCCTGGAATCTATTGAAGCATAACAAACTCCTCCAAAAGTTGGTAATTTAAACGACAGGAATCATTTATTTTGGACATCAAACTGAAATTTGGCCCAGGCTTGGTGGGAATGGCTTATCTCTGCTCCACACAGTGTCACCTGGAGCAGTTTGACAGGAGGCTAGAAGACCTGCTTCTATGATGGCTCATTCACATGGCTGGCAAGTTGGTGTTGGCTGTTGACTAGGAGTTTAATGGGAGTCCAAGGTTGGGATTTCAGTTCCTCCCCACTAGAACTTTCCATGGGCTTCTTGGCTTCTTCAAAGAATGGTGGCTGGGTTCCAAAAGCAAGCATCCCAAGACAACCAGACAAAAGCTGCATATTCTTTTCTAATCTAGCCTCATAAGTTACATAGTGTCATTTCTCCACATTGTACTTGTGGAAGCCATCATAAATCCACCCAGATTCAAGGAGAAGGGAATTAAACTTCACCTCTTGATAGGAGTGTGAAAAGCTTCTAGAAGGTTTTATGGGACTAGAGATATTGCTGCAGCCATCTTTGGAAAATACAATCTGTCACAGATAAGTCATTCCCTTTGCCTTGAATCCTCTTGCCCTCTTTGTTCTCTATGAAGCCTACTTCATCCCTCAGTGCTCTGCTCAGACATTACTCGCCTCTGCTGTGTCAGCTATGTAGTTTGTATATTCCTCTATTATTCCCCTTTATACAATGTCTTGCAATTATTTATGCCTAACTAGCCCATTAGACTATGAGTTCCTCATGAGCCAAGTAATGCAAACACTATTTGTCGGCTCACCATCAGCCATCACCAATGTGCTCAGTCGTAGGTGATGAAGGCTTGATAATTCTAAAGCAACATTTCACTTCCATAGATATCACTCCCATTCCACAGATGATTTCGGCCCTTAGCGCCAGCTCAGCGGGGCCTCTGATCTGGGCCACAGCTTTACAGTTTTGCTACTCAGTGTGGTCCACAGACTAACAGCAGAGAATCACCTGGAAGCTCGATGGAAATGCAGACCATCAGGCCTTATCTCAGACCCACTAAATCTACATTTTAACAAAATCCCTAGTGACTTGTTTGTATATTAAAGTTAAAGAAGCATTGCCTTGGAGGACACCTCTGGCTCCCTCCTGAGTAGTCACTGGGGCCAAGGGGATGAGCCCATCTGGAGCCCATGCCTCTGCTTCTAGGCCATGCCTCCGGTAAACAAAACTATGGAATTCCCTGCCCACTTGGCTCCAAGAGAGCTTTTCCCTAGCAACCTTGAGGGCTTGGGCCTCTGCCCTAGCTCTGTCCTCCTGAAAGGGGACTACGTTTCTAGTGTGCGCAGTCCTGGGTTGAAGGGGTGGCCAAGAGGGAGCTACTTGTGACAGGGCTAGGGGACAAAAGGTTGGAAGTCATACCTGTGGGCTGGGACAAATACAGACACACATACCCATACACACACACCCATGAGGCACCTCATGGTGTAAGACAGACCCAGGGGGTGGAAAGAGAAGAGAGCAGGCTGTGTCTGGGACTTGTGCCATTTGTACCCTCATCCCTGGGCCCCTTAATAGTTATGGGGCAAGCTAAGAGGGATACTCATTTTTCCAGCCTCTCTGGTAGGGTTTTGATAGGGATTACATTGAATTTATAGGTCAATATGGAGAGAAATGCCTTCTTGGCAATATTTAATCTTCCAGTGCATGAACATGAAATGTCCTTCCATTTATTTAGGTCCTCTTTAATTTCTTTCAATGATGTTTTATCATTTGCAGTGTGTAAGTCTTGCATTTCTTCTGTTAAGTTTATTTCTAAGTATTTTATTTTCTTTGCTGTTATTGTGAAGGAATTGTTTTCTTAATTTCAATTTCTGATTATTCATTGCTAGCATATAGAGATACAATTAATTTTTGTATTTTGATCTTGCAATCTTGCTAAAGTCCTTTATTAGTTCTAGTAAAATTTCTGTTATTCCTTTGTATCTTCATATAGGATCATGTCATCTGCAAATAAAAACAGTTTTACTTCTTTTTTTCCAATGTGGATGCCCCCAATTTAAAAAAGAAATTTTTTGTATGTGTGTGGGGAAGATTGGCCCTGAGCTAAAACCTGTTGCCAATCTTCCTCTTTTTGCTTGAGGAAGATTTTTCCTGAGCTAACATCCATGCCGATCTTCCTCTACTTTATATGTGGGACACTGCCACAGCATGGCTTGATGAGTGGTGTGTAGGTCTGTGCCCAGGATCTGAACCCATGAACCCTGGGCCACTGAAGCAGAGCATGTGAACTTAACCACCACACCACTGGGTTGGCCCCTAAAAAAGAAATTTTTTTTTTATTGCACAAGTTTTAGAAACTCTCCAGTACAAGGTAGAATAAAATTGGTGAAAGCAGATATTTTTGCCTTAGCTTTGTTCCGACGTGAGATGTAAGAACAACTAGTAGCCTTGTTCTGATGTGAGAAGGAAAGCATTCAGTCTTTGAGCATTAAGTATGATGTTAGCTGTAGGTTTTTCATAGATGCCCTTTATCAGGTTGAGGAAGTTCTCTTCTATTCTTAGTTTGAGGGTTTTTATTATGAATGAATGTTGGATTTTTTCAAATGCTTTTTCTGTGTCTATTGAGATGATCATGTGCTTTTTGTCTTTTATTATATTAATCTAATACATCTTAATTCTTTCTTTCTTTTTCATTTAATATGTGCTTTCAGGAATTTTAAGGGCTTCCTGAAGTTCAAGGCCAAAAGTTGTTAAAGTTTCACTTCCTCTGTTTGTCTTTGAGGCAACTAATTTTCTGTCCTGAAATAAAATAATCTGACTGTCAAATGTTACTCCCAGCCTCATGCTGGGATGAGTCTGCTTTCGCTTCCCTCGTTTGAGCTTTAAGTTATCTCAGGATTTGTTAAAATATTCTAAAAAGAATCAGACTTCCAAGGAACAAATGGGTATAATTTGATACAAAATGTAAAACTAATTAAGTAAAAGCTACCTTCATGATACCTCTTTTTCTACCATTGCTTTTACAAATCACCTGAGAGCAATAGGAAAGTAAGTCTCCAGACACTGCTTATCTAGAAAATAGTTGTAGAAATAGAATTGAGGACTGGAGGAGAGATGATGCTGTATAGATAAGGATCCTGGAAAGAATGTGGTTGGGTGAGCACCTTAATGAACAAAACTCTGATTCTTCATCCTGATAATAGCAAACATTGACTGAATGCTTGCTCTGTATTTGGACTGTTCAAAGTGTTTAAATGACCTCATTTAAATATCACAGCAACCCTATGAGGTAAGCATTGCCCCATTTTACAGCGGAGGAAACTGAGGCAGATTGGTTGGGCACCTTGCCCAATGTCATGCATTTAGTAAGTGGTGGGGCCAGTATGTGAACCCAGGCTAAGTGATTCCAGTCTGTGTGCCTAATCACTGTGTTATATGAAAACAAAGCAGGGCCAAATTAACACTGGATTCCAGTACTTTGCAGCTTATATAGGGTAAAGTTCCACCTCCCATATACAAAAACAGATTCCAACATTTACCACTATGTCTGATGCCTACCATCAGAATCTATCTTTTGAGTTCAGTATTAAAAGTATCCTATGTGTGTAACAAGGTAAATAACCTATTTAAAATGGGAAAAAGATTTTTAACAGGTATTTCAGAAAAAAAACTATATGAATGGGAATAAAAAGCACATGAAAAGATGCTCATCATCATTAGTCATCAGAGAAACGCAAATAAAATCACAATGAGATACCACTATACACCTAGCCAAATGGCTAAAATTGAAAAGGTTGACAGTACAGGTTTGTGAGGATGTGGTACAAATGGAACTCTCATACATTGCTGGTAGGAATGTAAAATGATATAACCACTTTGGCCAACTGTTTGGCAGCTTCTTATAAAGTTAAATATAAACCTACCATATGAACAGTAATGCCGCTCTAAGGTATGTACCCGAGAGAAATGAAAATATATGTCCAAGAAAGAATTGTACGCAATGGTGATAACAGCTTTGTTCATAACAGTTCCAAAGTGAAAAGAGCCCAAATGTCCATCCACAGGAGAATGGATAAACAAACTGTGGTATATCCATACAGGCAACAACATGGATAAACTCAAAAGCATTATGTTGAGAGAAAAAAAGCCTGACACAAAAAGTACCCATGATATGATTCCATTTATATGAAACTCTAGAGGAGGCAAAATTCGTCTATAGTGACCAAAGGCAAATCAGTACTTGCCTGGGTCTGGGAGGTCAGGTGTGGGGTGAGAGGAACTGCAAAGGGGCAGGAGGAAACTCTTTAGGGTGATGAGCAGTGTTACATGCCTTGATTGTGGAGATATTTGCACATTTGTATTGTATTGTCAAAACTCTTTACACTGTACACTTAAGATGGGTGAGTTTTACTCCATGTGATTATTCTTCAAAGAAGTTGATTTAAAAAGAAAAGCTATATGCACAATGAGAAATACCAAAATAGAAAATTTTCTTGGTGATTACTTTGTTGTTTGTTTTGTTCACCTGGAAGGCAGAACAGAAGAGTTTTTATGGGAAGAAGGAAAAAACAAAAGATATGGTTGCTGAGATGCATTGTTCCCAAAGGAAATTTGGGTGACCTGCTATTTAGGGGATATCCTTTGGGTGACTGGATGGCTTGAGGAGAGGAGCAAGTGCGACAGGGGAGGTGGGAATGGAGGGAGGCGAAAATAGACAACCTGCTGTGCAAGTGCCCCTGCTGGTATCTGGTGGAGAGCCATTCATACTACTGTTACATTTCTACTCGAATTATTTTGTCTTTAGTCTTTCAATTTGTTGAACTTCACTCTCCTAAAGGGAGTGAGAAAGAGAATGTCAGGAGAAAATCGAAAGGTGGAATGGGATAGGATGAGAGGCCAGAAACATTTAGACAATGACTGCTTAATTCTGTTGTAAATAATTTACTGCTGAGAAAGAAGGATGAGAAAGCCCTTGAAGGAGTAGGAAGGAGGGAGCTGGGATGACCCAGAGGCCGGGGAAGCTTGTGTCACCCCTCCACTTAATCTTGTATTTTTCTTTTTTCTCAGGTGTCAGATACCTCTTGGAATGGCTGTAATTTGGTTTATTTACTTTATCATTTAAATCATATATGACAAACTGTAGCAATGACTTTCAAACTTAAATGTGCACAAGACTCTGGTGGTGAGATGCAGATTTCTGGGCCCCCTCCCTAAGGCTCTGCTTCAATTGGTTTAGCATCTGCATTTTATCCAAGATGGTTTGGATACACTCTCTCCGTGGACTACACTTTGAGAAATACTGACCGAAAAGATTATAGGTGAGAATGAGAAAGCATAATTTTGATGACCATATTCACTCCAGAGATAGGAAAGACAGAATGATCAAAAGAAATCTTAGATTAAGAAAATCAGTAGTATTTATTTCAGTTAGGAGTGTGTGTGTGTGTGTTTAGTAAGAGAGAGCTAAGAGAGCTATGTAACGTATTAGGTAGGAGGTTTGGGGCCTTCAAATGAAAGGAACGTATGCCTTGGTACTTATCACACTGACCCAGACCTGGCTTTAAGGATTCTTCTCTTTATTAGCATAGGCCTCAAAACCTGTTTTTCCAAAGCCCATCAAATCAGTAGCAAATGTGAAACATTTGCTGGCCTGTCTGCCTAATCCATCATAGTACAATACAAAAAGATACGAAGAGACTGGGGTGGATAAAGGAAATCAATACCTGTTTCCTGTTCTTTGCCTTGAAATCCTTTATCTGGTTTCAGTATGTCTTCAACAGAATAAGAGACTGGAATTCCCAATCAAAATCAGATAAAACACAGGTGATAAGACATTGTGTCTCTCCTTTCTGAAGATAAGAAATTTGAGTTATAACAGGTCCAAATTGTCTGAGCCCACTGCAGTTTTTTAGTGATTAATTTTCTTGTGTGTGTGTTACATAGTAATTTATAAGCGTAATCATAGGATATTTAGAAACAAAGCAAATATTCTAACAACAGAATGTTAAGAAAATTGAGCAAAAAATTTAATTCTCCAGTGACAGGTAATCTTATATAACTTCCAATTTAAATTGTAATCTTTCTTGTAAAATCCCTGAATAGTGTAAAACTGTATGTAGCTGACCAAATATAAATATATTTATGCTTTCCACAATTTACCTGTTGGGCAACATAAACAAGCTAGTTCATTAGTAATTTCTAACATGATGGCCTCAGAAAATAGACTTTGCAAAATGTTTTATAAATTGCTTTTAGTTTAAATGGTCTATGATTTTTTATATCATGTTTTTAGTAAGTGTATATAGATCTCTCATCTAGACACTTAGAAAACTGCATGCTTATTATATAGATACTACATTTATCAAGTAAATTATAATAAGGGTTAAGTAAAATATCAACAGAGCATTTCATTCTCAGTGTGACATCGAAGTTGCTACTTGATATCATAACCTAGGTCATTTCTTCAAAACGGTCATATAGTGAAAGAGAATAAACCCTTTTCCTTCACCTTTGTATAGAAATGCATTTAGTGTTGTACTTGTAGACAGGATCAATAAAGTTATAGGAGACCCTAAGAAAAAGGTGGAGAAAGAAAGTCTATTTATAGCAGGTCCCATAAAGCTGGTGTGCCTGCCTAAAAACCTACTTTTGCCACTTGCACATGGGCACCAACACTTAAGTGTGGTTAATGTTGCCTTCCTTTCATTTTGTTTATCGTTGTAAAGCAGGAGTTGTGCCCCCAAATTGTCCCCCATAAAAAAGGGAGTTGTCTCATATCCAGGTCCTTACAGTGTTTCCTATTATGAGGCTCTCTTTCAGTTTTTAAATTTGGAACAACAAACCTGATTTGGGAATGAGGTATTAGCCTGAAATGACCCTCCTTAACATGAGTCTTACAGGCTGACAGAAGTCGCCTGATGAAAGAAGTTAATTTTTAAAGGAGGCAAAGAAATTTAACACAGCTATAATAATTATTACTGGGAGTATGACCTCATAAATACTTGTATTGGATATCATTGTAAAAAGCTCTTTAAAATCACTTCTAAAAGCAATTCAGAAAGTTACTGCATTGAGGAGATCACTAGTATACACTTACAGGATGGACTAAACAGAAACTTTCCCAGTAAAGCCAGCTTCTGTGTCTGTTGAAGAGTTGCCCAAGTGACTGGAATCCAATTTGCCTACACTTCGGGGAGTTGGGGAAGCCTGGGAACTTAAGTTCTCCCGGAGGAAGTCCCTAACCAACGGCTGAGGGATGCCCGGCGGTGGGGGTGGGGGATTAAATATGCAAGCTCCCTTGCCCCCTGCTGGGGACAACGCTGAGGAAGTAGCTATGCTGTTTTCAAAGCTTGCCTGTAGAACTGAGCCAAAGTGACCAGCTGTAGGACTTTGCTTGATACTCTTGCTGACCTCCTTCCTTTCCTGGTCTCATTTCTCTACTGGTTTGTTCTGGGAACATTTCCTAACAAATCACTTTAACAGGAATCCCCATCTCAGGGTCTGTTTCTAGGGCGGCCCTCACTAAGACAGGTGGTTCATTATGGACTCTTACAATTGCCTTGGCTGGGTCGTAGAGGTCAGCCCACACACCTGAATGAAATGGATACTACCCCTGGAGCAGGACATGAGATGGGTTTTCCTCTCTATAGCAGATCTTTCCTTCAAGGCCCAGCCACTCATTGCCCCAGCAGCTCGCATCCTTCTCTGTGAATTGCCATTAGCAAAGGACAGCACTCATGGTATGGCTGTTCAATTGGGAGTTCAAAGGCCAGGCCCCCTTGTCTCCATTTGGGACATCTTTGAAGAGCTACCCAACTCCAGAGCTCCCACGGTATTAGCTGAGGACTCTGTTGTAATTCATTGTACCCCAATTTCTCCCTCTGCCCAACCCTGCTTTTCTGACTTCCCATGGGTATTCTCAAGGGCATTCTTCCATAAAACTCTTGCTAGTAAATCTCTGTCTTAGAGTCTGTTTCTGGAGAAACTGACCTAAGATATTCCCAGAGAGGGAAGGGAGGGAGACCTGAACTCTGAGGTTTAGAGATGTCTGAAAACAAAGGCTCAGAGAAGTGGCTTGCCCCAGGTCACACAGTCTGTAAGGATTGACAGAGTCTGATTCAAAGCACCTGGGTTTGAATCTGGATCCTTTTCCATTTGCACATAAAACTCCAAAATATGTGGCTAAATATTTTCAAAGATAAGTAGTGAGTTGTTTTTATTTTCATTATTATTTTAATAGTATATTAAACTACTTTATTTGTTTTTGTTTTCTTCTAATGAAAACAGCACTAACTAAATACTCTTCAGGATGATGGACCATATTAACCTTTTCTCTACCAAGTCTACTTCTCTTTATTTGTGCTCTCACCAAGATTAAAAAAGGAGTATTCTGGCAGTCAAGACTCAGAACAACATCTAAAGCAATACTGTGTGCTCTTAAGATAAGCTTCTGTAAATTGGAAGAAAGTTTCCATCATGTACTAATGATAACATTTCCCTTTGGAGCTGAGGCCCAAGAGAATAGCAGCTTAATGAGAGAACTTTCATTAACTGCCCAGACAAGTTTCTATCAACTACAATTAATCACAAAAGATATACATGGGTGTGAACACTGTGCAATACACACACACACATAAAATGGATCCTCTTTTCTCTTCACTATCTCGTGTCGGGTTCTACCAACCTATGAGCAAATAGGACTAAGTGAAAAATGTTCATTAGGTTATCTATTGTGCCTAGCTGTGCTATGGCTGCAGAAAATGAATAGGATTATGACTGGGGTTTTTCCAGATATGATATAGTATTAATAAAAAGAAAGGCATAATCTCCTCTGCTGTGAAGACTTAGAAAAAAATAAATTCTGAAGAAAGAATTCTTGATAATATTGAAAATTAGGTCTACAATGTTTTATTGATATTTACTAAATACATTTCATTAGTACTGTTGAGATGAGAGAGGAAGTAGTAAAAGAGAAAAATGAAATGTGGGAATGCAGATTGGGTGGCAAGAATGAGGGTGAGATTGATAAAGGGGACATATCTGCTGTTGATTGGTTTTCCCCAATTTAATTGGTTTTCCCCAATTTAATTGGTTTTCTGACCTACTGTGGCAATTTTTCTCTCTTGATTTTAAGTACAAGGAATTAATAA
This sequence comes from Equus przewalskii, assembly GCF_037783145.1. Lineage (NCBI taxonomy): Eukaryota > Metazoa > Chordata > Mammalia > Perissodactyla > Equidae > Equus > Equus przewalskii. Next base: position 61,271,429 of record NC_091845.1, read on the forward strand.
TAATGTTCTGCTGCTGTTCAATAGAACTTTCTTATATCTGCCATGTCCAATATGATAGTCACTAGCCACATGTGGCTCCTGAGCACTTGAAATGTGACTAGTGCAACTGAGGAACTGAATCTTAATTTTAATTAGTTAAAATTAAAATTTAAATAGCTACATATGGCCAGTGGCTACTGCATTGGACAGTGAAACCTGCAATTATGTAACAAGGTGAAAATTTTATTTCTTAACATTTATCATCAGAATTCCTTTTGGGTATGAAAATGTCTTTCTTTGGGATGACCTGTGCTAAGCCCATTTGGGATATGTATTCCACTTTATATATTAGCTTATTTAATTTCCAGTTTAGCTCAATGAGATATTTACTATTATTTTCCTTATTTTAGAGCAATGTGTCTCAAGCATGAAGAGATTAAGTAGCTTGTCAAGAGTCATATAGTAATTAGAGATCCAAAGATGTGGCTGTCTTTGGGTGTCAGTGTGTGCTAAGGGATCATGGTAGAAGGACAAACTACTTGGCATGAATTAAGGGGAGGTATGAAAAGATGATGATAAAAGTGAGAAAGATGGACAGTCTTGGACTTGATAGGGTAAAACGCCCATGAGGCTACAGGGATGAGACTAGAGCTGTGCTATAAATATGGTAGCTACTAGCCACATAAGGCTCTTTAAATTTAAATATATTAAAATTAAGTAAATCTAAAGTTCAATTACTCAGTCACACAGGCCACATTTCAAGTTTTCAAAAGCCACATATGGATAGTAATGACTGTGTTAGACAGTGTAGAAGTAGGATATTTCCATCATCATAGAAAGTTCTATTGGATGATACTGAGTCAAAGGATAGTTCGGGATGGCTGTATCTACTGACCATGGCAGGTGGTTTTCACTGATATAAAGTCAACCTCTCTTTCATCTTTCTCCCAAATTACCAGCAAAGCCCATTTATTTCACGAATGCTCTGTAGGGGTAAGTGTAAATTGGAGAAAGGGCTGAATTTCTTGCCTAGATCAATATGACACGGTATATGGGATGTACTTCAAAAGCAACAGGCTGTAGTCTGAGGTGGTCCCACAAAGTTGCAAAAAATATTGTTAGGGTGGGGGGGGGCCTTAAACTCTCGTACACTGTGGAATTTGGGGAGTGATGGTGGTTTGAACCAATTTTTACTAAGATTTGTGGATACTGTGACCCTCTAGCTGACAGTATTCATATGACCACTGTTATAATGTGAAAAGGAGAATTATATTCTACTCTGTTCTTGATCTTGGAGTCTTTGAAATATTAGTTGAGGTTTTTTGAAAGGAGCAATTTGTAGTCAGTTTGTATCTAGTCAACCTGTTATTGATTTTAAGTCTCCACACAGGTGACATTTCTGGCTCTAAATAATAATAGTGGTTAGTAATATAAGTGCCAGTTTTAAGCATTTTATATGTATTAAATTTATTTAACCCTCAGATTAACTCACTGAGATAGTTACTATTATTATCCCCGTTTTTGAGGTAATGAATCCAAGGTGCAAGAGATTAGGGAACTTGCCACGAGTTGCACAGAATTGAGAGAGGCAGGATTTTAATGAATTTGTCCCTAGATGCCAATAAACATCTTTCTTATGTTTCAATAGGCAGATAACCAGAGTGCCTTTATTGCTTGTTGACTTGGTCCCTGAATCTCACCCTTATATGTTGCCTTCAGGATACGTGATGGCAAGAAGAGCTGGCTCTGCAAGTGAATTTAAGACTTTAATTAATTTAAGAAATTAATCCGTGTGCCTATGACCTCTTGGAGTGTGGAGTCAGAGAACTGAAGAACATGAGGGACATCCTGAACTATTTGCAGCTCTGAAGGTACCAACCTCCACCCTTTGGGTGGAAAAGAGAAGTAATCCTGACAAATAGTGCAGCTGTCTGAAGGATTTGGCTGCCACGCTACTGAGAATGGATGTTCTCTGAACATCTGGTTGGCACCATTGCACAAGCCATGTTAGAGAGAGAAGAACAAGGAGTAGTGATATAAGCAATCTATAATTAGTTGCACATTATAAACTTACAGAATGGTCATGCTGGGATCGACTTCAGCAGTCATCTCAATAGCTGGGCTGTAGACCATGCTTCAGAATCATTCAGGAATATTTTTAACTATGCAGAGGCCAGGTCCTACCTCTGGTGACTCTGATTCAGTAGGTCTGTTGTAGGGTCTGGGCATCTGTACTTTAAGGAGATGCCCATTAAAAAGAAATTAATTGGTCACCTTTGGAGAATGTTAGAGAAACAATTCATTATTTTAAAATCTGCCAAATAAAAGAGAAAATAAAGCATTCAACTGGCTTTTCATTCACCAATGCTATCAGGGAAATTAAATAGCTATTTAGGAACAATTTCTCTTTATAGAAGTATTGCAGCTAGTCAGTAAAGAAAGAATGTTAGCAAATCGCCGTTCTGTCACTCTTGATGAATCAATGGATCTAGGCAATGATCATCAATAGCTGCGAACAACACAAAATGGGCCTCCTGATGGAACTACACAACAGCACACGTAAAGAATTCTATCCCCAAACTTAAACTGGAATCTCATGAAGTCTCTATAACTCACTTTCAGTTCACAGGAGATATGGAGAACAGAGGATTCAATAATCAAAATCAAGACCATGAGAAACTCTGTAGGTCAAATAATCCAGTTTATTCATCAAATATATTGAAAGGGGCAGGAGGGAAGAGGAGGAGCCCATGGAGTAAAAGAGACTTAAGAGACTAACCAATCAATTGAAAGTGGGTCATGTTAGGCTCCTGATTCCATCACACACATTAAAAAATATATATTGTTAGTTTTGTTAGATGTGGTAATTATACTGCAGTTACGTTTTTAGAGATACCAAAATATTCACAGGTGAAGTGAATATGAATATTTATGAATAAAGTAAAAGGATTTGCTTTAAAATAATTCAGAAGAAGGGAGGTGAGTAAGGAGTTGATGAAACAGGATTAGCCCTAAGTTGATAACTGTTGAAACTGTCAGAGAGATGATGGACAGTGAGAAGTCACTGTACTATTCTTTCAACTTTTGCATATGATTGAAGTTGCCTATCAGATAAAGTTAAACATAAAAAATTGTGTCCAAAAATGCAAAAGATTTGGCTCATGCCAGGGGTTGGCCTACTATGGCCCTCAGGTTAAATCCAGTCTGCTGCTTGTTTTTGTAAATAAAATTTTATCAGAACAAATAAACTACACCTGTTCATTTATATATTGTCCATGGCTGCTTTTATACGACAATGAAAGAATCAAGTAGTTGCAACCAAGACTGTGTGGCCTGTGAAGTCTAAAATATTTGCCATCTGGCCATTTACAGAAAATGTTTGACAACCTCTGGCTTAGATGAAGTTGTAAATTAAAAATAGAATCAAGTGGGGCCAGCCTGGTGACAGAATGGTTAAGTTTGCTTACTCTGCTTTGGTGGCCCAGGCTTTGTGGGTTTGGGTCCTGGGCACCAACCCACGTAACGCTCATCAAGCCATGCTGTGGTGGCATCTCTGATATAAAATAGAAGAAGATTGGCACAGATATTAGCCCAGGGGCGATCTTCCTCACCAAAAAAAAAAAGTACTAATGTTTTGTGTTTAGTTATTGTTATGAATATCATTTCTTATGTGTGTGTTTTTAAATTTTTTCTGCTTTTTGAATAGTGTTAGAAGGAATATTAGAATTAGAATATTGCCATTCTGTAACTCCTAATGAGTCAATGGAGGTAGACAGTGGTCATCAATAGCAATAGATCTAGGCATTGGTCATCAGTGAATAATACATAAGAATATTGATGTAATGTGCAAGACCACATATACTATTAAACTACTGTCCTAAAAAATGATTTCCAGGTGATTCCCATGACTGATTCAACTTGAGAACATTAATCTTGCTCCCCTTCATTATTCATATGAGAAAACAAACAGTTAAGTCATGGTACAGATACCAAAATAAGGCACCCACTGAGAGACCCAACATGTTTCATCATGCAAGCTCTTTCTCCCTCTTATAGAATACCGGAGTGCTTTTTTTAAAAAAACCAAACCAAACCAAAACAGTGCATGAATCCTAGCAAGACATGCTTTACATCAGTTTTTTCTATCTTAATTCTGGTAATTTCTACAGACCATTTTGGTCAGTAAAATATTATGTCTTGAAGCATCATTGCCCGCCAAGTGGAGGGAGAAAGGAAGGTAGTTAATGTAATTACTGTTCCTACAGTGATGGTCCATATATTATCTATCTAATCTTCTAAAGAACTGGGTGGTACAGAGGGTGGAGTATGTTGTAATATTCCAAAGGCTAGCTTTTCTGAAGGACAGTTATATTGCTGATTTAGGCAGTGGTTGAAGTTGAGAAGTGGAAGGGGAATGGTAGGAAAAACCACTTTAAGGAATCCAGGGCTCTCCCAAGCTTGAGGGAAGTAACGCTGGAGTAGTTGAAAGGATTGGAGCTGGAAGACTTGGTTCAATCCCTGGCTTTTCTTGTATTACAAGGTGACTTTGGACAAGCCACTTAACCTCTCTAAATCTCAGTTTCCGCTGATGTAGCAGGCTAACTTCACAAGATTGTTGTGGAGATTAAATAGAGTAATGTATGTGAAAGAATTTTGTAAACTCTGTAAGACTAGCTAAGTATATAAGGGGACATTACCTAGGCTCAGTCATTCCGCCAATGAACTAGATCCATCTTTGACAATTCCAAGTTCAGGAATGTTAAAAGAAGCATTTGGCTTTCTTGCAGATGGGTGATTTTCACTGAATCTAGGCTGTAGCACCTTCTTCTTCCCTGGCTAGACAAATCATGATGTCTTTTTAGAACAAATAGATTAATTTCTATTTATTCTCTTGCCCCTAGGGAGTATAAAAGGAAGAGGGCTGGCTGGGGTATCATGGAGAGGAAGCACAGGATGAAAGGAGAGGCAGGAGTTTAGGATGCCATGGAGAGGAAGAGTGAAACAAACAGACAAGTAGCATGTGATAGAAAATAGAACTGAGAAGGGAGGAGTGAGGAAGGCAAAGAAGGCAGACATGTTTCCAGATTGACATGGGTTGGGGTCCTCCATAGCAAGACACTCCACAGCCAAGTACAGTTTTTTGATTTTGTGCTCTGATCTCTGATGTCCTACCAGCCTACTTACCTCTCTGGGTTCTATACAGTACCTAACAAAGTGCTATGCACATCGCAAGAACTCAATAAATATTTGTGCAATGAATAGTCCTTCCATTAAAGCTGAACCTTGAGAGTTGGCTAGACATATTTCTTTCCTTCTGTAAAAGGACTTGATAGCTCAGAGGAGGGCTGAGCCATTAAAACAACATTGAGAATTCAGTCCAGGTTTGAGGTGATTAATTATCATCCTGTTTTCTCTGGCTTGGCCAGACACCATAACTACTTTTAAATGTTCTGTACAGCCAGCATACAGCTAGAAGCTACTGACAGACTGAAGAACAGCCTAGGAAACTACTATTGTTGTCTAAACATTTTACAGAGATATACTTTTCATCCTCTGTTAGCAGCCAAATTCTTGCTCGTGTATACAGTCTAATTACTACTCCAAGCAGAATATTTTTAATTGGTGCATCCTTTCTACCTTGCTCACTTCTAAATACATGAGGGAAATCTTTTGCTACTTAATAAAATAAGAGTAAGAGATTTCTCTAGAAGGTCATTGCTACATTAAGATCCTCTGATGTCTTAAATATTACATGACGTTATGGATATTAAATAATGTTATAGCTATGAAATAAATTTTTATACATTATATATAAAATACTGAGCAGGATAGCATCAATTTCTGGGGTTTAATGCAGGTGACACAGGCAGTAATCGTTCTTTTAAAGAAATTTCTTGCTTAGGACTTAAGTCAGGTTGGTTCAAAGCAGAGCCCAGGATGTGGATTCTTGTTTGAATGATTTATTGGGGGAATGTTCCCCGAAGACGGGGAGCATGGAAGCAGAGAAGGGATGGCAAGGAGCTTAGCTTAGCAAGGATGTGGTCTCAGCTGGAGCCTGGCTTCAACCTGATCCCGAGGGGCACCAATAGCACACACTACACGGCTCCTTTTAAATGGTAAAAGGAGTTTGAAAGCTCAGTGAGTTTTGCAGTCATTTTACTTGATTAATGATACATCATATGAAGGAGAAAAAAGTTCTGGAAGCTCAGGTAATATAGCATTTCCTGTCTCTGAAAGTAGAATTTCTACTCTTCATGCACTTTCTTTGGTTAAAATAATCTAGAAATAATATTTTTAACCTCTTGTTCTTTAGATTTTTTAAAAAAGAAATTGATGAATGTGGGAGAATTGACTACACTGAAGAATACTGCTTCAATTACTACTCTGGAAAGAATTTATAGAAACTAATAACACTTGTGACACGTAGATAGATCCGGAAACTTGAGTTTATATATTCAACTTTTTAGTTCATATTAAAAAATAAACTGTCAAATTGAAAAATAATCTATGGTTTATTTGTTACATAAAGGATGGCAATTAAGTAGCAGCTCACCAGATGCATACAGAAAAATTTTTTACCAACATCAATATGACAAATATTATAAGGGCCTAACTAGGAAATTCTACTAACCTGAGTGGACTGAGTGTTGCATGAAACTTCTTACTTGAATACAGTTGGTGACAATTATTTGAGTGTGTGTGGGGGGAGGGGCATTGGTGAGCATGGGATACGGTTACAAGAATGATGGGGTAGATTGGTAGATTTATCTACAGCTAAATAGAGAATACATATATTCTCTGTACAGCTAAATAGAGAATATATATATTCTCTCCCTATATATATTAAATATAATAGTAAATTTACAGCTAAGTAGAGAATATATATATTTTATAGGGATATATATATCCCCATAGTGTCATTTCACATCCATTTCACTGCTAGCACCGAAATGGAAATAGCATTTTTTAAATCTAAATTGGGTTAAGGGAAAAATAGATTAGAATCCCTACAACATTTTGCATGTGATAATGTGATGAAATTTGCCAAAATTACAGATTATCTTTTCTCTTCTTACCTCTTTTTAATTTGTAAAAATAACCCAATAATTTATGCTATCTCCAAAGGTATTATTTATTGTTTTTTACTTCTTATTCTTCCACTGATTATTTTTTATTATTCCACAATTCTCTGCTTATACATGTGCACAAAAAGGTATGAAAGAGCTATATGAAACAAACAAAAAATCTTAAGTATGTATAACACAATTCAAAATACCATATATCCAAGGAAAAAGAAAGACATATATCTGGAACCAGAATAAAAGATACATTTCCTTATAAGAACTACAAAAATATTCTCAAGGATAGAGGAGAAGGAGAGTTGGGAGATTTTGAAGACAAGCTGGAATATATAAAATATTAACAAGAGTCCCAGCATAAGGGTAGCTTGGAAAAGCTCAGAAAGATGGTGGTTTTTTTAAGGGTAAGCAGAATTATGTGAGATAACCTCAGGGAATTAGTAAAGTGCTGGGATCAAAAGGGAGTATCAATATGGAAAGATGGGAACTGAGGGCATCAAGAAGACTCAATGGGTAGAAAAGAGTTCAGAAAATTTTAAGGGAACAGAGTTTAAGCCAAATTCAAGAGGAAGTCCTTACTGCCACTGCACAACCTCCTGTACTTCCTAACCAGAATCCTGGTTGCTTACTTAACAAAATATGATAAGTAAATAACAATCCTCTCCCAGAACTGGAGCCTTGACTTGGTTCCATCTACTGGGCCCTCACCAAGACCAATCCTTCAAGGACTGCTGCTTCCGAATGCTGCAGATGCCCACTCTCTGGTCCTTGCTCTCTGGTCTTGACTTCATCCAGAGACACGAGACCCTTTGAAAGGATGACTCCCACTTGAGGCACAGAGACATCATCCCTCTCACATGCCTCACTCCCACTGCCCAGGAAAAGTAATCAGAATTTTGTGTTTCAAGTGTAAAAGAAGGGAAACTGCCATGTAGTGTGGGTTCCTCGAGAACATCCAGGGGTTTCTGAAGGTCTAAAGAGAGTCAGTGGGACCTTGAAGGGGCAGAGGGTGGTAAAGAGAAAGCAGCTGGCGTGGGCATCTGAGCCTGGCCTGACTGAAATTGGGACAGGTCTGCAGAGCAGAGAGTGGACAAAACAGTGGTCTCCAGGTGCACATACACTCCCAGGGCGGTATGAGAGACGACCCCCTGGAAGGTGGCAGAAAATGAGAGCTTCTGATTTTTTTCATCTAAAATTAAGCTTTACTAGTGATGAATACACATATTCACACTGGTACTGTGTGTATCAGATGGTTACACGTTTCATTTAGCCTTTGAAGCGTCTTAAGGCAAAAGTGGGAGCTCCACCATGTGTGTATGTGGTGAGAAAGCTTGACCTTGGGACCTTCACTTATTTGCTTTCAGAGTACTGTGATTGATGTTTTGTAGGTTACTTGCACCACATTAATTGCATCTATGAATTATTATATCTACTTGAACTAACCCTTACAAGATGAACAAGTGGATTAGGCAGATTCCTACGAAGAAACTGTTTGAAGACTAAACTGAATGCAAGCAAGAGCAAACCACAAGAAAGCAACAGAGCCGCTGCCACTTCTCCTACTAGACAAATGCTTCGTCAGTCGCTTAAGAGGTAAAAATATTGATGATCTAACTAGGTCTGACAAGTTCAGCCAAAGTAGATTGTCATGATCAAGATGACTATGTGAAATAGATACATGTCTATTTTCATTAACAATCGTCCTTACCTTATGTGAATATGGAGCACTGAGATATTAGTCTAACTGTTTTTAAGAATGGGGTGAACTTAGTGGAACAAACTCAGGTGGAACAAGACAATGAGGAATTGGTTTTGTTTTTCTCTAAACATTGTTCTCAACGAGGACTGTCTTAGTCCGTTCCGGCTGCTATAACAAAATACCACACTGGGTGGCTTATAAACAACATTTATTTCTCACAGTTCTGGAGGCTGGGAAGTCCAAGATCATGGTGACAGCATGGTTGTATTCTTTGGTGAGGGCCCTCCTCCTGGTTGACAGCTGGCGCCTGTTTGCTATATCCTTACATGTGGAAGGGACTAGGGAGCTCTGTGAGGTCTCTTTTATAAGAGCATTAATCTCATTCGTGAGGACTCTACCCTTATGCTCTAAGCACCTCCAAAGGCTCCATCTCCTAATACCTCACATCAAACATTAGGATTTCAACATAGGAATTTTTTTAGCGGAGGGACACAAACATTTAGACCATAGCAATGCACACCCCTTCCCTCTCATTGTTGGACCAATCTTGCGTAGATTCCACTCTAGTCACTTTCAGTTATGCAAACAGTCTCATTTAGGCAATTATAACTCATTTTTGGGTTTTAGAAGATTCAGCTCAGCTTAATATCAAAACAGCAATCCCACGTCCAGGGGACCTACACTGTTGGAAGAGTCTCTCCCTCTTTTTCAATTAGTTGAAGAGACGCGAGTCTTTTGCCACTGGTGCTGCTATTGTTCTATCCTGGTTAGTACTGTCCGGCTCTTTCATGGGACATTCGTGTGTTTTTTTGGAATTCATTCCGGTGGGAAGTGACACAGGTGATACATTCAAATACTGACTTCTGGGCCCAGACTCTCAGCTCTTGCCTTTTGCAGTCTATCTCACAGACTCTAACTCCTGAGTTTCCCTTTCCCCACAGGCCACTCTCTTAGGCAGGTCCCATGAAGACAGCTTGAGCATGCTTACCTTCCGTTGCATCTGTGAGTCGGTGGGAAGCACTTGCATCCTCGCCACCCAGAAGTCTAGATTGCTCCAGTTCAGCTCTCTCTTTACCTTCATGGCAAATGGCTGCACCTGGCCTCCTGCTTGCTATAGTCACCAGCTGGTAAGCAGATCCTAGTCTTCGTGTTTACCTTTTCTTCGTCCAATCAATCTCCAGGTTATTCTGATTTTACCTTCTAAATACTTCTCTTTTTTTTTGCCAGCATTTTGCTAGCGAAATCTTTCACTTATTTTCCTTTCTGACTTATCTTGTCCTCTTAAAACCTACCCTGTGAACAGGTGCCAGAATGACCTATCAAAAATGGAAATTGGATCACATTACTACCCTGCATAAAGTGTGCTGATAGTTCTTCATGGGCTTTGCCTACAGGATAAATTCCAAATTTCTTAACTTGGCTTAAAAATTTCTACCTGATCTGATTCCTGTTGGGCTTTCCTGTCACCACCTGTACCTGCCAAGCTACGTCCTGGCTGCCTTGATTTTTGCTGTCCTTCTTCTGTGGGATACGTTTTTTACCCACCATGCTGTCCTTCCCCCTACTAGCTCATTCATTAAGACTCAGCTTACTTTAATCTCCTTCACAAAGTTTTCCCTGAGACCTCACCCCAACCTGCACTCCCACTGCCCCTGAGCTGGGTTAGGAGCCCCTCTTCCGCCCCTCTTTAGTCTCCTCCGTCACTGTCATTTCTATTACTATACTTACCGTACACGTTCCAGTATGCACGTGTCTGTCCCCCCCAGTTAGACTGAGCATCTGGGAGGAAGGACAGCATCTTTTTTATTTGAGACCTGCCTTGTGCCTGGCACATGATAGGCACTAAATAAATATTTGCTGAGGGAATAAATGAAGAAATGAAAGAATAAAATAGACTTTAGGCTAACAAAGGGCAAGAGATCAGATTGCGAGAGATGCTTCCCTCCCTTCTTTCCCCTCTATGATTCCTGCTGCTGTTCTGAATCACCACCAAGTGGGCTTTCTCAAAAGCAATGGGGAGTGCCATTACTTTTTTCCTGCTTAAGAAAGTACAGGGTAAGAGAAGGTGATCACTACTTTTACTTGCAGCAGTGAGATTCCTCACCCCAGGGAATCATGATGGTTTGCCCAGTACTAGGGAAAAAACAAAACAAAACTGAGCTGGTGCTTGTGGGTTTTCCTTTTGGATTCCAGACATGTGGTGGGTTGGGTCAAACTTGTGAGTAGTCATAGTGGGGCATTTCTGAGATGTTTCTAGATTTCTGAGGTAGGGTCTGAAGATCCCCATCCTCCCAAAGCATTTTCACAAACTTCTCATGATGGCAGCCGCCAACAGGAGGGGATGAGGTTTCTGGAGAGTAGTACTGGGCAGGATGACAGGCAGCTAGGGGAAGCAGGGACCAGGATGGGTGGAAGATCTGGAAACAGAGTGTTCAAGTTGGTGCCATCTGATGGGGCCCCTGAATAGCAGGCTGGGGAGGCAGAGAAAGGCAGGAACATGGTGGCCCTGATGGCACACTTTGTTCCTGTCTGTATTTACCTAGTGGCTAGCACTGAATCTGGGAAATATCAGACATCTGCTAAGGGGAAGGTGACACAGGACTCAGCAGTGTCTAGAATTATTTAAAAAAAAATTGTCCTCAACCATGGCAGTCATTGAAAGTAGCTTACTCTTGCAAAAGTATGGACTTTCTAAATTAAGAGAAATGGTTTTTGGCCTTCACTTCTTGCATATTCCTAAGATAGTTGTTATATAAGCAGTAAGACTCTCTCCTATGAAACTCTGAAGAAACACCAGTTTGCTTTTGCAGCCTACTCAGCATCCTTTTCCCTTTTTCTGATAAAAGAGCCCCAATTTTTCTTTTGGGGAATCATCTTTCTCTGCAATAAGTCCATGTAGGGTCCAATTCATCTTTTGTCTCCAGGAGTGGACATGTGTAAGACCAAAGAGTAGACAATAAGAACACTGCATCCCCTGGCTGTGGTGATTTGTTCAGGGGAGAGGACAGAAGTCAGGCCAAGGAGACAGGCCTGGAACTTATCTGGGAATGTTTGTCAAAGACGCTCTCTCTGATGGGCTGCTAATGTGAGAAAACGAGGGCATATCTGGGGAAAGCCTGCCTGGAAATGATGCCAAGTCAGAGGAAAGCAGAGTCTACTGATGGAGAAAATCAGATTCCTGATAAACACTATATATGTACCTAGATCAAGCCAGACCTGAAATCAACATAACTGTGGACTTTTATATTCCACAGCTAATAAGTTTCCTTCACTCCCTTGTTTAAGGCAGTCTTACTGGTTTTTCTATTAATGCCTACCCAAAGAGTTCTGACATCCTAGTCCCTGGAATTCTGCTTAGAGTGGCTGGATCCTCCTCTTCTTTTTCTGTCTGGGATGTACTTGTTATTTATGCCCTTCAGGTTCAAACAGAAACAGTACAGAAGCCCAAACTATGGAAAATGCCAGGCGTTCTTAGGACAGAAGCTTGTCCTATTTACCTTTCTTTATAGGTAGATATGCAAGGAGAAGAAACATTGGCTTGAGAAATTACACATATTTTCAAGATAACTATGAAATTTTGAACACTTTCAAAAGGGGAAATAATTTTCCAGTTTTCCCTTACCCTCTATTTCTTTTCTGAGGACAGTGGTAAGAAAAGCTCTTCTACTTCAAATCTCTCATTTTGTCTCTATCTCCCCTTCCTTCCAGCCCATCTCCCTTGTCCATTCCCCTTCCACAGGCCTCACGCACTGCCATGCTTTAGACTCATCACCATGATCCGCAGCATCACTAAGAGCTCCAATTCTGAAATAGTTCTCTTTGACATCATTATCTTGACTTCGCATCTCTTCCACTTTCTTGTTTCCACTGAACTCAATTCTGTCCTCATTTATTTCACAAATATTTATCGAGCACCTGCTATTTGATAAGCACAGTTTTAGGCACTTCAGATACATCAGTGAACCAAATTCAGAGAACAGGAGTTCTCGAAGGACTTACGTTCTAGGGGTGGTGGGGAGAGGGACAGACAGTAAATAATAAATATTACAAACAGGTAAATTATATAGTGTTTTAGAAGGGTCATGAGAAAAAAAAAAAGAAAAAAAGAGAGCAGAAAAAATAGAATAAGGGCGGGGGGCAGCCTGGTGGTGTAGTGGTTAAATTTTCCGGCTCTGCTTTGGCATCCCAGGGTTGGCTGGTTCAGACACCAGGTGTGGACCTACACACCGCTCATCAAGCCATGCTGTGGCAGCGTCCCACATGCAAAATAGAGGAAGACTGGCACAGATGTTAGCTCAGTGACAATCTTCCTTAAGCAAAAAGAGGAAGATTGGCAACAGATGTTAGTTCAGGGCGAATCTTCCTCACCAAAAACAAACAAACAAACAAACTAAAAAACCAAACTAGAGTAAGGGGGATTAGGGTTCCCGGGAGAAAGAGGTGGTTGCAATTTTAAATAGGCCAGATTGAGAAAGTGAAATCTGAGTAAAGACTTGGAGGGAGGAAGGGAGTTAGCCACTAAATCTGGGGGAAGAGTTTCCGAGCAAAGGCAAAAGCCAGTACAAAGTCCCCAATGTAACAACGTGCCTGGCAGCACTGATGGAATGGCAGAGAGGTCATTGTGGCTGGGTGATGAGAGGAGAGGGGAGAGAAGGAGGAGGCAGGATGAGGAAGCGAGCCATGGGAGGCGAGGTAATAGGATTAGTAAGTATCCCGTGGGACTTAGGTTTTTACTTTGAGTAAAATGGGGAATCATTGGAGGGTTTCAGCAGAAAGGGACGTGATCTGAGTCAGGTTTTAAAGTAATTACTCTGGCTGCAGAGTTGAAAAAAAGCTCCAGAGGAGCAAGGGTGGAAGAAGAGAGTGTAATCAATTTCAGAGGCTCTGGATCTTGGAGCAGGGTTATGGCACTGGAGGTGGTGAAAAGTGGCTGGGTTTATTTTAAAGACTGAGCCATCAAGATTTGCTGACAGATTAGCTGGGGAACAGGTGGGAAGAGCAGAGGGAGAGACTTGGCTGAAGCATTTGCAAGGATAGAGTTGCCATCAGCTGAGAAGGGGACAAGTGAAGGGGAGGCATGCTTGAGGGCAATAGTAATAGTTCAATTTAGGACAGCTAAGGAGGAGGGCAGAGATGTTGGGTAGGCAGCTGGGTTTCAGGAGATAGGTGTGGCCTGGAAAGATAAACTTGGGAGTTGTTACTGGCTAGATAGTACTTAAAACCTATAGTAAATTGTAGGTCCTTATCCAATAGGCCTATTACCTCCCTAACTTTACTTGCAGAGAGAAGTGGAGAGTGTGACACATGGGAAAAACCCATATGGGTTTTGGAGTGGCACAGATCTACATCAGAATACTGGTGTTACCACCTTGCTAGTCGTGTGGCTTTGGGCAAGTTCCTTATCTCTCTGAGTTGCAATTTCCTTATCTGAAAAATTGGTTGACAATACTGACTTCCTAGGGTTGTTGAACTCATGACATTAAATAATGCCTGTGAAACTCGTGGCACATGGTAGGTACTCAACAATTAAGTTTCTTCTCCCTTTTTTATCTAGTCTTGATGCTCACCAATAATTGCAGCTCTGTTCTTAGTTCTCTGGACCAGCGCTACTCAAAGTGTGGTCTCTGGACCAGCAGCATCAGCATCACCTGGGAGCTTGTTAGAAATGCAGATTCAGAAGCCCCACCCTCCCAGACCTACTGAATCAGAAATTCCGGGCTGGGCCCCAAGCCCTCCAAATGATTCGGATAGAATTTCGCTAGACTTGGAGAACCACAGCTTTAGTGTCTGTCCATTCACAAGCTTCCAGCTGACCCCTGAGCATACCTGTCTTTGCTCATGATCCTGCACAGCTGGTTGTTGTCAGAAAAAGTGGTATTAAGCAAGTCAAATGGCTTTACTACACATTCATTCTATTGATCCTTTTGCCCTGACCTCTCAGTTGGGTCCAGACTTGCACTTCCAATTCTCCCTGCATTAAATAAAGCTCTTCTGGAAGATACTCAAACTCAACATGATTACAACAACTCACTCTTCCTTGTCCTCAGCCCCTTCAAAAACCAAAAACTAACTATAAGACAAACAACTCTCTCTCTCTCCCTAGCTTCCCTATTTTGATAACAGAGAAAGTTATTAGCTGAACACTGACTCTATGTGCCACATTACATGTATCATTTCATTGAGTTCTCCCTATAACTCCATAAGGTAGGAATAACATGAGCTCCCATTTAACAGACAAGGAAATTGAGGATTAAGAAAATTAAATAATTAACTCACGGTGCCTAGGTTGTGCCAAAGAGGGGCACAGGAGGGAGATTATCAGGCTGGAGTGGGAAGAAGAATTTGCTCTCTCCTGCTTTGCTTGGAATCACATTTCTTCATGCAGAAAGATAGTGGGCTTGCTTGTGGGTGTGTTTATGTCTGTTTCCCCCAGGTTCAAGAAGACTGAATTAAGCAATCTCGTGGCAGCGAATTAGGCATGAATCAAAGGTCTTTAATTTCTCTTTTTAGGGTCCTACCATAGACCTTTCCTCCCATGTTTTTGAGGAAAACTGGGCCACTTTTGTTTCCACATAACAATCAATGGAGCTTCATAAATAGGTTGTCTGTCACTTTTTATTATTGTTAGTTTATTTCTATATAATTGACTTTGGGATATGGAAATGAAGATGTGTTTTCCTCATTACTTGGGAAAATGAGACTTTATTTTTTGATTTCAATTCTTTAAATATATAAAATGAAATTATTTAAGAAACAAGTAGGAGTTTTCATAAGGAGGGTTATGTGATAGAATAAATTCAGAGACATGTAGGAGAGGATAAGTGTAGCCAAAAAAAAGCTGTAGCGAATAGTCAGAACATCTGGAGCGTAGACTTTGGTAATTTTTGGTATTATCATTTGCATTTTAAATGGGTGAGCAATAAAACAGCAGCTATTCATGTATATATCTCTACCCAGCCTGACTTAGAGTACACAATTATGATTTCACCCTGAAAGCTGACCAGGTTTTCAGAGCACCATACTGTCTACTTCTCTGCCTCTGACATACTGTATTAGGGTAAAGCAGAGGCTCTGGGAGGCCAGTCGCTGCAGAGCAGCAACCACGTAAAGCGCTGCGACTGGAGAACGCGTGCTTGAGTCGTTTTACCTCCGCAAAGGTGAGATCTTTGTTGCCTGTCACAGTCAGTTGGGCTCCGTAGACTGACGAGAACAGGACAGGGCATTTGGAAACGGATGGTTCTCCTTCTTACTTGTCAGATTATATTTTTCCCTTTCTTCTCAATGCACTGAAAGCTTATTCTTTGGACAGCAGATGTCCCAGGAGAATATGATCTAACCCTAATTACTCATTTGAGAGATTCTTTAAAGTAAGAGTGTTCCTTAAAATAGGAGGATTTTCACTTTAAGGGCAAAAAGGTTTTCCCTTCTTATCCTTAGTCACAGAGGTTGTTCCGTCCCTGACACATCCTTCCTTCCCGTTCTGCTTCCTGACTCATTAAAAAAATACCAGGGAATAGACTTCATTATTTAAAACATTTTCTCCATGCATTTGATTAAAGACTGGTATTTTCTGTTCATGAAAAAATTTAGGACTGTAGTAGTCCAGTGTAGATGCTGCTTATGGAGTATATCTATGGACAGGTCGACATATTCAAAGTGATGGTGAAAAGCCTGCTGGCTCTTGCTTGTGGTGAAGAAGTAACCTCAGCAGATTAGCTTCACAGCTCACAACCGTGTTAGAGGGTGTTTCCTGGACAGCCTTCCATAAACTTCTCTGCCCATGGGAATACTGTGGAAAACTGTCTAGTTACTTACATCGCCAAGACTTGGTTTATTCTCCTGGCCTTTCTCGTGCACTTATCAAATGTACTTAGCCTCCTTTCTCCTTATTCTCATGTCTGCTTCCTGGCTCCAATTAGCTCTGCAGGATCTGGAAGTTCTTTTCACATCCTCGGACTTTGGTTTCTTTCACAGTGTTGGGTACACTATCTTTAAAATCTTCCTCAGCTCAAAAATTCTTGAGTTCCTTATCTATGCTTCTATGTTCTAACGCATTTGACTCTGGTCTTAATTTTTAAGCTAATCTTGGTATTTAGCTCTCATTTGAGATAAATGTCGTAAGCAGAGATGGGAGGAAATAGTATCTTGGTATCTTAAGTACAGGAATTAAAGCTCATGAATTACAATGAACCTTAAATTAATTGGTGGCGAAGTTACCTTTATATCATTTTGCCTCAGATGACTCCTGTTTAAAAGGCAGTTGATATTATTTGGAGGTCAAAGAAAGAATACTAGGGGATGTAATTATGAATCCTATACAAATAGATAATGCAAGGACAGTGGTAACATTTAGCATTGACTATTATATGATAACCAGTCTTGGAATTGTATTGCCTCTTATTAAGGGTAAAACATAGTGGGTGTTTTGCTAGATGTCTGTGTGTACTCATACTGGACATCCTGGAATAAACTCCATCATGAATTAAAAGCAAGGATATCGTTTATTCTAGGGGCTTCTGTAAACCCAACTATAATTATCGCTTGTTTTCGTTTAAAATTTTGTGTCCTAAGAAAATTTATATAACACTCTGGCAGCATTGCCATTCAACTCTGCAGTACTTTTAAAATCAGGACAAATTTCCAGTTAAAAAATTACTTAGATTAATGGTAAGATTTGAAAGAGAAAAATAATTTTTAGATGAAAGGGAAAATGATCTCTTTAGTTGACTTTTTGCTCCATTATTGCCTTCAAATAACCCTATTGATTTTATTTTATAATGATAGAACATTAGAGAATAATTGATAGAGTCTGGAAAATTTTATAAACATTAAGACAAGTTGAGACAGTTATTTTGACTAATGTCTATATCTAATCATAAATTAAAATACTGAAAGGAAATTACATAAACATTAAGACAAGTTGAGACATTTATTTTGACTAATGTCTGTACTTAATCATAAATTAAAATACTGAAAGAAAATATAAACAAGGGTTCTGTCTTTAATGCAGGACATTATAGGCTGCTTGACAATCAGAAAACCACAGGTCTATCTGCAAAGTAAGTTGTAGTGATTGCTAAGGTCACTGGTTCATGTTTTAAACGATCTGAGAATGTCGTATGTGTTTACCAAGCCAGTGTTTAAAAACCTTCATAAATATGTATTCCCAGGATATAGCTGTTAGAGAAAGTCTTGTCAACTTTCATGCACTTTTATGACAGATTGTTTTTCATTTTCACACAAAGGATACATGGCTGATTCAAAGCTCAGAGCAGTTCAATAGCAGTTATATGATACCATGACAAGTTCTATCTAAGCTTGTTTAAAAATATTCCTCAGGGAATGCTTCAAAGAATGGCACACAGTGACAACTGGAAGAAAACTGCTTTATTAATAGTTGGCAATTCTTACCAATTCCAGACATGTTGCAAAGCGTCTGCTCAGCCAGGTCATCTATTATAGTTCACGTCCGTCTCTAAAGCAAATGCTTAAATTTTGTACAAGTGTTAAGAAATATTTTCATGCAAACTAAGCTTTAGCTTACATAAAATAAATCCATATTAAACAAACAGAAACAATGTGAAATACAAGGAACTGTCCTTTCTGATTAAGAACTTAATATTCCCTTTCACTGAAAGGTAAATCAGGTGGTTCCAGCTCAGGGGCTTTTCAATAACCCTCCAGGTGAGAGAGTATTTTTAATCTCCCATTTTCCTCCTCTGCCCCATTACCATTTCCCCTTCCTTCCCTTTTCTTAACGTCTGGTCTATTTTCTTTCCCATTGACATTCTCTTTCTCCTTCCTCACTTGTTTCCTCCTCTCTTTTCCCTCTTCATTCTTTTCACCCTCTTTGCATTCACTTTCTTCCCTCCATATTTTCAATTCTCCCTTTTGTCTCCCCTCCAATGTTGAAATCATTACATGTTAATCGAGCCAAGTAACTTGCAACTGCAAAGACGTGATCTGATGTCTACCACAGAAAATTTATAAATTATGAATTTTCTTTGTTTATACAGGCAATTACAAGAAATTAAATGTTAACTTTTTAAAGTCATGCCTTAATCAGAGGTATATTTATACAAAGCCATTACATGTGAAATGCAGAGTGGAATTAGATTTTCTTTTCAAAAACAAATACTACTTCATTTACTCATGGCCACTATTTAGACTTAACCTATTAAGTTAACAAGCAAATAGCTCAGTTGATTCAAGTATAAGTAGCAGATAATTCATGAATAAGTAAATTATATTTTCTTGCTATGTTATATTAACATGAAGCTTTTAAAGTAGCAATATCTCAGATCTATAACAAATTTGTTTCCTTTAAAGCAAAACAAATATAGAAAAGCAAGGCCTGAGGTCATGCTATGCAAACCAACCCCTGGGATCCATCTGGTCCAACAACCTCAGCTCATTGAGAAAAGGTATAGCTGGCCTGCAAAGGTAAGCTGTCTGACTATTGAGAAAGCAATAGGTTATATTCTGTATACACTAGTCCTTAGGAAGCAAATATTGAAATAAAAATGTTCTGATATCAGCCGCTGTATTTCCATATGAGCTAAAGGACACTAAGTTTTTATAGGGCATGAAATATTTAATTCTGTATTCTTTTCCCTCAGAATCTCAACATTAGTGTTTAAGTAAAGGTAAGCACTAATAATGTGAAATTAAAAAGATACTACCATTGGGTCTCAAGACATCATTCTGAAATAAGAAAAAGAAATGTGATATAATTTTAAGAGAAATGCAACTAAAATATTTATTTCAAACCTATAAAGGCTGCTGATTAGACACCCCAATATTTTTTTCGATCACTAACTGGGTCTTCCTTGCAAGGCTCCAGGAAGACACCAACGAATCCACGGCACATTGCGAAGTCATCACTAGTTATGAAATAGACTCTACTCTATTGATTGTATTACAGTTTGTAACCTATTGTATTAAAACTACTTTAGTAAGTGGCCTTATAAATATTAAATAACGAAGTTGTTTAACCAAAATTAGTTTGCTCACCTTTTTTAGATCTGAATTAAAATGAATTTCTAGTTTATTTTGATATTAACCTATATTATTTTGGGCTAACCTAAACCATTTTTTCCTGTCTTTCCTAAATCAGTTTGGTAGCTTATTGTTTTTTAAAAAATTAATTTTTATTTGGAAATAATTTCAAGGGACTGAAAAGTTTCAAGAATAAGAATAGTACAAAGAAGATCTGTATATTCTTCACCCACGTTCATCTATTGTTAACATTTTATCTCATTTGCTTTATTTGTGCATACTCTCTCTTTCTGTGTATGTGTATAACGTGTGTATATGTAGATATAAGTACATATTTTTTGCTGAATCATTTGAGAGTCAGTTGCATACACCATGGCCCCTTTCCCCTAAATACACAGCATGTATTTCCCAAGAATGGGGGTAGTCTCTTACCTAACCACAGTGCCGTTAAAACTTTGCTAAATGTATTGATACTTTTATTTCATCTGTATTCTCACTTTGTCTGTAGATGAGTAATGTCCTTTTTAGCTCCTCTTCTTACTCCTCAGCCTGGCTCCCAGTGCAGGTTCCAGTCAAGAAAAGGATATTGCATCACGTTGTCATGTCTCCTTAATTTCCTTCAATCTGAAACATTTCTGTAACCTTTCTTTGTCTTTTATGTCCAAAGTTCCTTATTTTGGGTTTGCCTGATGTTTCCTAGGGATTAGATTTAGGTCATGCATTCCCGGCTGAAATCTTACACAAGTGATATTGGATACCTTGTTAGGGGGTCACTTGGATGCCCACAATATTGATCTGCTCCACATTAGTGATGCTAATTCTGATCACTCGGTCAAGTGTTTTCCTATGACTCCATTGTACAGTTACTATTTCTTTCTCTTGTAACTAATGAGCAATCTATGGGAAACACATTAAGATCATGCAAGTATTCAGGCCCTCATCCAACTTCCTCCTAGATTTAGTATCCAGTGATGATTCTTGCTCAAACTAATTTTCTCTATGATGGTTGCAAAATATGCAAAACTCCTTTGTTTCACATTTACCACTGGCACTTGACATTCTACTGTAAATAAGACCCCTCCTTTCTCCCACATTTCTTTATGTATTTGTTAGTGGTAAGGACTTATGGGTTCCCTTTTTATTCCAGTGGTTTATAATTAGTTACTATCCTTAAACATTTTGGTGTCAAATTGTCCCAGGTTTGGCCAGTGGAACCGGTTCAAGCTGACTCTTACGTCTTTATGACTTGGCCTCACATTTTTTGTGAGCACTTCCTCATAAGATATCCCAGGCTCATCTTGTATCTACCTTGCCCTAGCCCCAGAATTGGCCATTTTTATGAGGACCCCTGTTTCCTTTTAGTGGGGAATAGTATTAAAAATGAAGAAATGTGTGCTGGCTGTGTTCATTGCTACTGAGGTATATTTGTTTCTAGGACCTTTCAGCAGACACGGCTAATAAATATATGCATGCAGGTACACATATACAAACACATACTTATATATACACATACATGCATATGTGTGTATACATATGTGCATAAGCATGCATATATACATGCATAGACAAATATATATTTTAAAAATCATGGTTCATCAGTTCCTTCAAATCCAATCCATCTCCAAAGGGTTCTTTCTCAACTTCTTCCATTCTGTATTTGTGTGTCCCTTCTTTCCTAATGAGAACCCTGGCTCCCAACAATATCAACACATGTATTCCTTGATTGCCATAGTTTACCCTAGATAGTTTCGGAATTACTTTGCCCACACCACTACAATAAACAAACCCACAAAAAAAGAGTTTAGGTTTTGTGTGCAGTTTCCCCCCTGCTCCACAACCTTGCACAAGACTGAAGATAAATATTTGAAATCGAGTACTCTGCCCATGTTTCTTAGATTAGTTTTCTTCTTTTTCCTTTCCTATGAATATGGCATTCATCTGAAATATAATTGGATTTATTATTTTGGTCTGCTTTCCATTTTAGGTTTTTAAATTTTTTCCCTTCCCATCTTTGTTGGTTTAATTTTATTTGATTTTTTGAATATCTAGAACAGTGTCATGCTTCCCAAATTCAAAACTATACAAAAAGATATTCAGAAGGATCATTTTCTTCTATATCTTCTCCAACTCATCCTTCCTATGCTTGTTTTGTGATCTTATTCTTTCTTTGTTTCTTACTGTAAAGATAACAGATAAATATATATTATCTTATTTCCCCCTTTTTTTTCCCTTAGAGGGACATTCTGTCTATCTATCTATTTACCTACTTTATTACATTTTACCTTTAAACATTTTTTTTTTTCTTAACAGTATCTCCTGGAAATACCTTTACATCAGTTCATAGAGATTCTCCTCTTTCTTTTTACATCTTCATAGTACACAACTGTGATAATAAACCAATCTTCTATGCTTGGTTGTTTACACAGTTTCTGATATTTTGCAATTACAAATAGTGTTGCAAAGATTAACCTTGTGCATGTGTATTTTCACATTATTGGAGATATAATCTTCAGGATAAGTTCCTAGAAGTCAGATTGCATATGTGGTTTTGTTAAATAGTGCCAAAGTCGTGCCAAAGGGGAATTCTTCATTTTGCATTCCCACCAGCAATGTATGACCCAGTCTGTTTCCCCACAGCCTTACCAACCGAGTATGTCATCAAGCTTCTCAGTGTTTGCCAATCAATAGATGAGAAATGGTATCTCACTATAGTTTTAATTTTCACTTTTTTATTGTGAATACAATGGTACATCTTTTATATGTATAAGGGACATTTTTATATCCTAAAAATTTTGGTCTGTGTCTTTATCTATATTTCTTTAGGATTTTTGTCTTTTCCCTTTCAATTTTAGGTAGGTATGGTATGTTTAGGTTTATGTAGGTTTATTTGCTCCTTATCTGTGTAATAAGTTGCAATTGTTTTCTCCCAGTTTGACTTTATTTATGTTTTTTTATTGGCCATGCAAACATCCTTTATTTTTATATAGTCAAACTTATTAGGCCTCTCTTTTACTGCATCTGGGTTTTGAGTCATAGAAGCCTTTCCCTACACACAAGTTAAAGAGAATTTCACTTGTTTTCCTCTAGTATTTGTACAGTTTTATTTTTTACATTAGGTTCTCATCCGTTTGGAGTTTATGCTTGTGAATGGTTTGAGGAATTAATCTAATTTTGTCTTTTTTTCCCAAATGGTCATCCAGTTATCTCAACACCATTTATTAAAAGACCAACTTCATCCCAGTGATCTGAGACGCCACTTTGATCATATGCTAGATTGTTGCATTTTGTTGGCTCTGTTTCTGGACTTCGTTTTACTCCACTGGGATGCCTGTCTGTTCATGTACCAGTGCCATACTGTTTTAATTATCAAGGCTTTGTAGAATGCTTCAGTGAGCGACGGAACAGTCCCTCCTCAAAGCTCTTTCTTGTCAGTGTTTTCTAGCTGTTCTTTCATGGTTTTTTTTCTCTATGTGAATTTTAGGATCAGTTTGTCTAGCTCCATAAATAGCTTCTTGATATTTTTATTGGGATCCCATTAAATCAATAAATTCACTTAGAACTAGTGTGTTGATGATGTTGAGATGTCCTAACCAAGAACAAAGAATGTCTTTGCATTTGCTCAAGTCTCCTTTTGGACTGCCCATTCTTAATTAAAGTGAATAACGATGTTAGGTACCCTTTAATTTTTTTCTGGTATGGTTCAATTTAAAATATATGATGGAATAAATAAGAAATTTCAATGGCTCTGGGAAAAGGAAAGTAACACCTTCTAGATGTCACTTACCGTGCAAAGTATTGTTTAATTCTCAAAACAATTATGATGTTATTGATTTTGCTTTCTACGTGTTGTAGAGGGGAGTACTCTTTCAAGGAGCTTATCTTACGTCCCTGAGAACAGTTAATGACTAGCAAGAGCGAGACTCAGATCCTGTTCTATGTGCCATCAATGCACATTTTCTTTAAGTTAAAAACCAACCTGTTAAAAACCAACATTGTATCACCCTTATTGCAGCAAATGTATACATTGTATTCATCGTCTTATTTGATCTTTAGAAGTACCTGTGAAGTCAGTAAGGCATGGGCTGTTATTACCCTAATTTTGCAAATAAGGAAATTCAGGCTCAGGAGAGGTTAAGTGTCCCGATTATGGTTAATAAATGTCTCAGTCGATTCTAGAGCACTAACCCTGATCTTTTGAGCATACCACGCCCAGCCTAAAAGTTCAAAGGAAAACAATTATACCTCTCCCTGTCAATCTTAGACATGGAGGATTTAAAAAGGAATCCTTTGCAGTAGAAGAGCACTGCACTCCACCCTTGCCCCCATGGCGGGCGGAAGCCTGCATTCGTTCATCGTGGGTCAGAGGGTAGCAGGCACTGCTCCTAGTACTCTAAGTCTTGTTCTTATTGCTACTTGCTGTCTTACCAACAGCATAGAAGAGCTGGACTTGAATCAGTGGAGCACAACCTTCTCTGTAGACTCGAATCACCAAGAAGTTTCAAAAAATACGGATAGCAGGGTCATCTCCCCAAAGATGATTATTTAATTGGTCCAGAGTATGACTTGGTCTTCGGGATCTTATAAAAACTACTTATGATGCTAATGTGCATCCAAGGTTGAAAACCACTGGCCTAGATGATTTTTAAGGTAATTTCAATCTTAATATTCTATGATTCTGAGATTTCTTGTTCTGTAGTAGTTAAGAGTGCAAACTCTGGAATTAGCTTCTTTTTCCTTACAGCAGTTGGATCTTAGGTATATTACTCAATCTTTTTAATCCTTAATTTCCTTGTTTATGAGGTTATGTGGCACATAACTTCACAGAGTGAATGGGCACAGTTGTTCATAGAGTTTTTGTAAAGAAAATATATGGTAATGTTATTAAAACACAACACGTAGATTTGCACATAATTAGTGCTCAAAAAGTGTTAGCTATTATTTTTCTCTCCAGCACCTGGTTTCTCCTTCAAATGCTGATTTTGAAGGAAGGAGAGTGAATCCCAAATTAGAGGAGAAATCATGGGATTTTATGTGGCCTGTGATATACCTGGAGTCAGGCTATACTATCTTAACAGAACCTTGAACCTGTAGATAGTAAGCAATAGAAAGTACCCACTGGGAGAAGCTGCAGAGAGAGACAGCTGACTGGAGGGAGGCCTGCTCCTGCCCTGGGTGATAAGGCTGATGGGAAGAGCAGGGGAGGAAATGTTACAGGATTCACTTCGGATGTTGGTGTGTATGTGCCCCTGGGAGTGTGAAAATGCACGTCTAAGTGAAATTCTCTACGTGTCAGGAAACAGGAGACTATGAGAGGGGAAAAAAGACAAGGAATTAAGGAAATGAAGAAAGAAAAGTACGTGGGAAGAGAAGAGAAATACTTTTTTGTTTCCCTGCTTTCTCCTTTCCTTTACCACCCACAAAATCTTGGCTCATTTTTGTGTACTCCCATGTGCATATTTTTTCTTGGCCACTGTTGGAAGAATGAGAGAAAAATATGGACTTTTAAAACTCTGGGATAGCTTTGAAACCACAGAGTTTTAATAACCAAACTCTCCTCTCCTTCCTTCTTTCCTTTCTTCTTTCCTTCCTTCCTAAACATTGAGTCAGACTCATTTAGTACTCTGTAAATGTTTATTGAATTAATGCATTAGACGTTGGGTTTACAGGAACCTAAAAAATTAAAAGACAGGGCTTGTGTCCTTGAGAAGCTCATAATTTCCAAATTTTGGGATGGGGCCACTCATTGGATTGATAGTATAATAGGCTCGTTTTCCTCACTGATGTCTATTACAGCTGTTCTCACACTTTTCTGTGCATCAGAGTCACCTGGCCGGCTTGTTAAAACACAGATTGCTGGGCCCACCTCCAATTTCTGACTCAGTAAGTCTGGTGTGGGGCCCAAGAATTTGCATTTCTAGCAAGTTCCCAGGTTCCCACTTTCCCTCTTAATTGTCATCAGAGAATGCGGCATAACGCAGGCATCTTCAGGAAATAGTTTTGCTGGGTGGTAGTGGTGAAGGGTGTTGGGGGCATGGCTGGGTGATTCTTGTGTCTGTGAAGCGCTGACTGAGCTAAGGGGGATCAGTGGAGATGAGTCAGATCTTTCTTTTTCTTCAGAGCTGCCATGCTCTTCTGGCTCAGATGGTGCAATGAGCCATGACTGTATTTTGCATAACAGCTCACCACTGCTGCATTTAGCGGAAATCTCTCTAGATTGTGACACATAATATTCTTTCAACCTAGAGCAGTTATTAATATGTTTTTTTTTTTAGTGGGTCTGTTTCCACAGGTACTTGGAAAAAGACATTCCAGTTATTGTAGGAAAGCAACTTACCATTTTTAGCCTCCCTCTAAAAATAGGACACTATCAGATGTTAATTCGATGGTAGTGAAATAGGCAAAAAGCTTTAAGAACCAGTCCTTTATTAGAGCCCAAACCACTGACATGCAGGTAACTTTAAAATAGATATCTTATGTCCAGATTTCTCCAAGCTCTAGAATCTCTCCTTGAATTTTCCATGTGTACTTCAAGCTCATCATAGTCAACCTAGAAGTCAACATCTTTCTTCCCAAGTTCTCTTTCTACCTCTGTTTTCTATTTTGGTGACTTGTACCATCATCTAACCAGTTTCCCAAGCCTGAATCCTCCCACATCCCTCACTTTCCACGTCATGCAGAATCTTAACAGATTTGGTTGCTCTGCCCATCTCTCCATTCTCTCAGCCATCACCTCAGCTAGGCCTTTACTTGTCTGAATTATCATGGTGGCCTCTCAGTTGGTCTTCCTGCCTCTCATTTGGTGCCTTCGCTGCAAGTTCCTCTCCACAAAGCTGCTGAAGTACTCTTTTTAAAATGCAAATTGGATATCATCACTCCTTTACTCCACAAGGCCTTCAGGATGAACGTAACATTTTTCAGCTAAGAACAAGGCCTGTTGAGAATTTACCTTTGCTTGCCTCTCTGCCCTCAGAGCTCACCACTTTCCATTTTATATGATTCACATTAGTCATATAGAAGCAACTGAAGGTGACTGAAGGCATTATTGTATTTTGAATATTAGTACAAAAAAATCTTTGCTTGGAAATGATTTCAAACTTAGGGAAAAATTGCAAGACTGGTATAAAAAACCCCCATATATTCTTCACCTAGATTCATCAATTGTTAACATTTTACCACATTTGCTTTACCATTCTTCTTATCTATTTATTTACCTGTCTACATAGTATTATTTGTTTCCTGAACCATTTGAGAGTAAATCATAGACATTACACCCTTTTATCTCTAAATAATTAAGTATATATTTCCTAAGTATAAAGGCATCCACTTATACAAACACAGGGCAGTTATCAAACACAAGAAATTTGACATTAATAAAATAGGATTACCTAACCTAAAACCTTATTCAAATTTCGCCAATTTTTATAGCACTTTTTTTGTTGTTCCCTGTGATCACCCCTTGCATGTAATTGCCATGTCCCATGTCCTGGTAGTCCCCTTTAATGCAGATGGTCAGTTTTTTATGCCTCCATGGCTTCTTCCAGTCTCCTGTCTGCCTGTAATACTCTTTTCCTCTTCTTCATCCAACTAACTCTTACTTCTTCAAAACTAGCACTTACAAGCACTTGTCCAGACATGTTTACCAGACCTCCCAAGCTGATTTTCCCAAATCTCCTCCCCTGTTGCACCACGTGAAAACCTTCATTCTTGTACTAATCACACTGTTTTTCTTACTTGATTTGTAAGACATTCAAGGATGAGGATCAGGCTTTAACTTTTTATCGCCAGTGCCCAGCAAAGCGCTCAGTACAAGTTTGTGCCCCGTATGCGTACTTTTGATATCTTAATATGTGCTGCTCCGCTGAATGAGTGTTTAACATTTTAGGGGTCAGTATTCATGATGCCCCAAGTGCTCCTCAGATTGATAAAAGTGTGCGGAAATGGGCTGGTAGGAGTGTGAATTGCTATCCCCTATTGGGAAGATAATCTGGCAGTAGCTAACACAATTAAAAATTTAAAGAATTAAAAAATCCTGTTTTGGGGGCTACATCCTGTGATGAAACAAGTACCAGTTCATAAAGACATGAGTGCAAGGAAGCTTAATGTATCATCATTTATTGTAATTAAACAAATTCCAGAAAAATTTAATGTTTGTCAGTGGAAGAACACTTGAAGATATTATGGAAAATTTATACAATTAAAAAGGAACAAATATTGTGGTACATCCATGTAATAAAATGGAATGAACACACAGCTATTATGCTGAACAGAAGATACCACACACAAAAAGAAGCAAACTTTCTGATTTGTTGGTTGGAAATTATGAAACAGGCAAAATCAGATCAATGGTTGATTGGGGTGGGGGGCGGGTTTGACTAGAAAGGGGCACAAGGGAACTTTCTGGGGTGAGAGAAATGTTCTGTATCTTCATAGGGGTGGCAGTTCCATGGGTATATGCACTTGTCAAGACTGATTCAACTGTACACTTAAGGTCTGTGTCTCAATAATATTGTTAATTTAAAAAAATTTGCACATTCTGGAGCTAATTGCTCTGTTTTGGGGGCTACACCTTATTGTGAAAGAAGTATGTGTCCAGAAGGGTATGTGTGCAAGGAAATTTGTTGTAATAGTATTTATCATAGTAAAACAACCCAAAACTTGGACACACCTAAATGTTCATCTCTAGAGGAATAAATATGTTTTGATATAGGTATAATGGAAAATGATGTAGTGACTTAAAAGAATAAGTACAATCTAAATGAACCGATCTGGAGAAATATCATGATTTATTTTTAAGTGACAAAATACAAATTGTTGAATAGAGTGTGTAGTACATTATTTTTATAAAAAGTGGGAAAAACTTTCATGTAATTATAAATGTTTGTATAGCATATGGAAGAAGCTATGAAAGAGTTCACACCAAACAACACATAGAATCTAGTGAGTATGTATTTCTAGAGTTTGTATATATTACTGTTATGAGTTTGAAAAAAAAACACTAAAATGAATTTGGTCACAAAAATTTATGCAAGGAAACAAAGTAAATAAACCTGAAATAAAACTAGCTGGGAAATTACATATATTATTAGACTGAAGATATAGTTTATGTTTGGCTCAATTCCCATTGTCATTCCATTCCAACTATCATTTGCCTTTTGTCCTTTGTCTAATTGTCTTTGGCTGAATAATACTGTGGAAGGAATAATATGAATGAGTGATATGAAGAGCTCCTGCAAAAATCAGATGGCAAAAATTACATTGTGGTCCCAGTGAAGTTAGGCATGGGAGTGAACTAGTAGTTAAGACTGGTGAACCACCAATTTGGCAAATTTAACAACATTTGGTAAATATGATTTATGTTGTGGGGATGAGGCAGAGATGTTTTCATGTGTCTTATATTTATTTGACCAAACATTTTTTGAGGGATGCACAATTATGATGTACACAGAATGGACAAAATGAAAAAAAATGTCTGTGTAGTCAGGCTTATCCTTCTGGCTAAACCAGTCCACAGACCAACACACCCAATCCTCTCTCTGTTTCTATGGAGGCAGTGTGCTGCAGGAGAAAGGGAATTTAAAAAAAAGAAAATAACTAAAAGAAAAAGCTCAAGCTTTAGGGTAGGAGAGGCAGGGGTTTGAATAATGCTGCCTCCACTTAAGAGAGAACTATGGGGAAGTGTCTAACTTCTCTGACCTTCTCTTTCCTTGTCAGAGGTGAATGTGAGGTTTGCTGTATTTAGAAAGACAGCACAGCACAGTGCCTGGCATGTATGAGGTACTCAATATATTAATGTACTTTCCTTTCTGCTTGCGATGTTAAAGGTTTACCTGCCCGACAACATCCTAATATTTTTCTTTTGGCAATTCTGCTCCTAGGAGTGAACCTAGCTCAGAGACAAAGAGATTTATCTAGCCATATAGGTAACTTTCCATACTCCGCCTACACTTGACATCTCTACCTCTCACTATAGATTCTGCAACTACTCATCATGAAGTTGACTTTCCTCTGCCCTCACTTCCACCTTTTTGTCTTGAGCTGTACAGTTTTAGCAGGATAGGATCCTTAAGTCTGCATTTGTGATAAAGGAGACAGCAGCTTATACTAAAGTGGCTTTCTCTATATGTTGAGTCTGTCTGACTGATAACAGATCAGAAACAGTGAGTGGCCTTTGAAATTGAAACACTGACTGTAGTGGGGAAAATGAAAGGATCTTACGTTTTTGATCAAAGGATGATATCTTCCAACTTGGAAAAGGGGGTTATTCTGCCTGCCAAGGCCTTTGATACTGCAACCTACTTACCCTAGGGAAGAAGATTCAATTTCATAGCTATTATATTGCTACATACTTAGAAAATATATTTATAGATATACATTTCCTCAGTCACTTTTCTTTTGTTTTTCCAACTCCTGTCTTCCAATCTGGCCTCCAGGCAAACTGCCCTGTGATTCTTAATCTAAACATCATTTAGACAATTCTTTGGATCTGTGATCCTTAATGAACATTCACTACTAAAGAGATGACAAACTTTAAATAAAGGGAGGGCATTAAATAAAAAGAAGGATGTCATGTTGAACAGTAGGTAGTTAGTGGGATAATTTCTGGCCTCGTTCCACAGGATGTGGTTTTGTGTCATTAATAAAATTCGTGGAGGGAGAGGTGTGGGTATGAGAAAGACAAAGGCGGTACCAAAGTGTCCAAGATCAGTGTGTTTGCCGTGGGTATCCAAAATGAGGAGCGAATGAGGAGAAAGGGGTCATAGATGTTAGACCGGAGAGGAGATTGTACATCACTGAGAACTGGGCACAGCATGACTGGAAATTAGACAAGGGATAGACAGATGGGAGACAACCTGGAATTAAGTCCCCGAAGACTATTTCTATTATAGACAGCCTAAGGCATTTTGTGGGGGAGATGTTAAATCTTTATTGATGTTAAATTATGCTAGTTGCTGGCCTACCAATCATGAATGCTGAATCTGTTTGCACCCAGTACATATGTGTGTGTGTACACACACACACACACACAAAGATACACACTCATATAGATTTATGTTGTCTTATTTCAATGCAGATCTGGCTTCTGCTTGTCAATCCTATTATTTGTTTCTCATCAACTACTCAAGATAGATCCCAAACCACAGGTATTCTAGATTTTTCCCTCTTGTTAAATACCTAATCTCCATTCATATCCTCATTCTTTCTCACCCCTCCTACCAATAGCTCTTTAAGCCTGCATTGTCCAATATGGAGCCACTAGCCACATGTGGTTATTAAACACCTGAAATGTGGCTGGTCCAAATTAAGATGGGCTGTTGGTTTAAAATACACAACGAATTTCAAAAACTTAGTATGAAAAAAGGAAAGTGAAATATCTCAGCAATTGATACAATATTGTTAAAATAATATTATAATATTAATTATAATATTTAAATTATAATATTTTGGATACATTGAGTTTAATTAAAATAATTTCACCTGTTTATTTTTATTATTTTTATTTTTATTTTGTCTTTGAGGAGGATTAGCTCCACTGCCAATCCTCCTCTTCTTGCTGAGGAAGATTGGCCTTGAGCTAACATCTGTGCCCATCTTCCTCTATTTTATATATGGGATGTCTGCCATAGCATGGTTTGATAAGTGGTGCATAGGTTTGTGCCCAGTATGCAAACTGGCGGACCCTGGGCCACTGAAGTGGAGCGCACATACGTAATTGCTATGCCACTGGGCTGGCCCCTCTTTTTATTTTTTAAATGTGGCTACTAGAAAATTTAAATTGAGATATGTGACCTGCATTTCCGGGGCACATTATGTTTCTGTTGGACAGCACTTCTCTAGGCCTTCCTACCCCTTCATGTAAGGAAAAAAATTGGGACTACCCAGAGTGAGTTCCCAGATGGCTTACCCAAGTCTTCCTACTGACATGCCATCAATCTATCTTTGTCCTTTCATAGACAGTGGCAGGGAGTGGTCGAGAGCACAGCGCTAGAACCAGACTGTCTGCGTTCAAACTCTGGCTCTGTTGCTTGCTATCCGTCTGACTTTGGGCAAGTTACTACATCTCTCTGTGCCACACTTTCCTCATCTGTTAAATAGGATATTCACAGAAACTACTTCATAGGATTAGTATGAGGATTGAGTCAATGTATGTAGCACTTTGAACTGTGTGTAGCTCAAAGAAAATAATTAATGTTTGCTACTTTATTGTTCCTTAAAATCTTGGAGGAAGGCAGACTTTTACCCTACTTCTTAGGGGATTTGGGTGTCATATTTATGTTCTCTTCTAGCATCTTCCTTCTATTTTTCTCTCTCCCCTTCCCTTCTATCTTTAAACAAGCTCCACCAAACCCAGTGTAAAAATTCTCTCTGGTCTCTTTGACTTTCAACTGACTTCTCTGTTCACCTTCTTATGTACTTCCTCTCTTTAAAATTCCTTGCACTCTGTTTTTCTACAAGAATATATACAATATACATTCTGGCATGTGGTTCCTGACCTGGACTGGGAGACAGAGAGGATCAGGCTCATTTCTAAGGGCTGGGGCGCAGGGAAACCAAATCCCAGGTCTGGAACAAAGGTCGTGCCAGAGAGAAGGGGATCACTCATCAAATCCAATGGGGGGTAAGCAGAGGGCAGGAAACTCTTCTAGGGTCTGTGACTGGGGATGAGGAAGAGGAGAAAGCTGGTTTTGGTAGAGTCCCATCCCCGGGGCCCTGCTATACAGAGCTAGGCCTACTGTTTGAAGGCAACATTGGTTCATATGTAGCTGTGGAGCAAATGCGCCAGTTTGTCTGAGTAATTACAAAAGCCAGAGTAAGTGACCTTTTCTCATCTTCCTTGGCCTTTTGACATTTAGCTAACATCCTCATTTTAGGCTTTCACATTATTCCTTCTCTCCTCTTGTCACGTGACAGGTGAAGTAGCCTCCAAGCATTCTGGGACCTCAGCAGTTTAGGCTAGTAGAAAACCAGAGGGAGACTAACCTGTCAGGCAGAACTGAGTTTGTAGGAACCACTGGATGCTGAATCTACTGAGGGAGGTTGTCTGTACTCAAACAAGGGACACAGTGGGTGTGGGACATTGAGACCTGTCTTGGCTAGGCATTTAATGTGTAGCTAGGGATGAATCTGTTGATCATTCTATAGATTGAGTCCTAGGTGGGACTAGCAATGGAAACCAAAAAGAAGTGACCCATGAGGTAGAATGAAACCCCAGAGGAAGAATGTCCTACAGCCAAGTGAAGAAAATGTTTTAATGAGGAAAGAGGGATCAGTTGGGATTGAAGATAGATCATTGTGGACTTTGACAAGAACAGTTTTGGAAGGGTGGTTAGGGTAAAAGCCTGGCTAGAGTGGGTTCAAGAGAGAATGGAAGGAGAAGAATTGGACACAGTGAGTATGGATAAATCTTGTAAGGAGTTTAGCTGGAAAGAGAAGGAAAGAAATAGAGCAGTGGCTAGAAGGGTAAGCAGAGTTCAGAGAAGGTTTATAAAAAAGTGGGAGTGTGCTGGAGTACTGATGGGAAAAATCCAGGAGACAGGGAAAAATTGATGATGTCAGATAGAGAAGAGAAGTTGTTGGGGTAATAAACTTGAGTAGGTGAGAAGAGATAGGATCTACTGTGCCTGTGGTGAAATTAACCTTTGCTAGAAGCATCAGTAGTTTCTCTGTAGTGATGGGAGAGAATGCAGAACATACAGGCACAGATGCAAGAAGGCAAGTAGATGTGGTGGGGTCTTTAGAAATTTTCTTCTGACTGACTGCTTCTGTTTTTCTATGAAATAGGAAGCAAAGTCATTGACTGAGAGTGAGGATTATGGAGGAAGTGTTGGAGATTTGAAAAGTGATGATAAGGTGTGAAATAGTTGCTTGGGAGGGTAGGAGAGAGAATGGACAGGAGAAACACAATATAATTTAAGGGCAGCATTAAGAGCCCATATATTTCTAGTAAGATTAGTTACCATGGTGGCAGAGAGTTGTATTTAAACAGTGTTGCAGTTTTCCTCACTAAGAGCATGAGATGAGAGAGGGACAAGAGAGTTGAGGGTGTGTGCAAGGGAGTGATCAACACAATAGACCATGAATCTTAGGCTGGGTAAGAAGAGAGTGACAACATGAGGTAGATGAGGTTCTGGTTGAGTCAAAGCACTGTTGGAATTGGACTAAATGTGAGCTGGAAAGATAGGAAGTGGCGACTAGAGTGGGATGCTTGGAACTGAGATCACAGAGGGGATGAGTTATTGGTCGTTACAAGATCTAGGATACGACCATGGCAGTGAGTGGTCAAGGTTAGGGGCATGATTGGAGCAAAGGAGATCAAGGAACTGAGAGATCAGGTTATTTAAAAGATCAAATGTATATGGAAATCCTGAAGAATTATAACAATGGTGCTGTGAAACAGATAAAATCTTTGGGTAGGAGTGGGTGGATGACTATTATAAGGAGAGGAAATAGACGTTAGAGTGTGATGAGGGTCAAAGCTTGGAGTTTTCAGGAGGAAGGAGGGAGAATGGGCTGGAAGGGGTAAAGAGGAGCATGAAGGACACTTACTCCAACTTCAGGCCCACTGGCATGAGGGTCACCACTTAGACTCCTAAAGCTAGAGCCTTCAGTTGCAACAGGAAGGTGAAGCAAACATTGAGAGAGGAGATTGAGGTTTTAGGGGATTTTGCTGATGATAGATCTTGAATTCCAGAGGGCCTGATAGAAGTGAGGTCAGGAGCTGGGGGAGTATAGAAGATAGTGTCAGAAAACGGGGTACACAGGTCTGTATAGGGATTAGAATCCTAGGGAGGAAGTCATGATAAAATCAGTGTTGATAGTCAAAGTGAAAATAATAGTTTAGGGCTGTGAATTTTGAGGGAGGAGCAAGTAGGGGAGTCTTGCCAGAAATAAACAGGGCTCAGGGGCTCCCATTGGACCCTGCCAACGAAGGCACAAGACCAGTAGAGGGCATTCTTACTTGACTGTGAGGGTGGACCACCGCCTCCTTCGTAGGAGGGAACAGAGCCAGTGAGAATGAATGGGGTGAGCCTGACCAAGTGAGCCAGTGGGACACAGTGGTGATTACCTCAAGATCATACCCAGAAGGGCCAGAGGGGGGATGACCCAGCAACAATTGGGCCTTCCTGTAGGACAGTGGTTCTCAAATCTTAGCACACACCAGAATCACCTGGAGGCTTTGTGAACACCGTATTGCTATCCCCTGTCTGCAGAATTCCTGAGTCAGTAGGTCTGGGATAGGGTCAAGAATTTGCATTTCTAACAAGTTCCCACATGATATTGATGCTACTGATCCCAGTACAACACTCTCAGAAGCATTCTTGAGCTCTAAGTGTGCTCTCAAGAGTGCAGCCTTATGGTAGAACAGCTAAAACCTCCAGAAGAGGTGGTTGATTATCCCTCTCTCCAATCAAGTTCACGGACCTGCAAGTGCAGAGCACCTGAAAGTAATTGCCAACCCTCATCTGATGGAGCTGCAGGTCTAGCCCCTTGCTTGGCTGGATCTAGTGTTTCCTGGGAGAGGCAGACAATGTAGACAGCTGCCTACTCACTTGGAACAGTTGGGGTGAGCATCAGACTGGTTAGTTAGTCTGGTTACGGGAAGGTTACAGCTTGGTGGTCTTTTGGATATCTAGTAGTCACCCTGGGCACCCTGCAGACCAAGCCTTTGCCCAGAGGAATAGCTCTAGGCATCCTGGTTGGATCTACTGTTGTTGATACTCTTAGTTGGAATTAGCTCAGGTGATCGTCGGAAACAGGGGGCATAGCCTCCAGCGCTGAGAAGGGTCGGAGCAGCTTGACCACACTCATAGCTCAACCTTCTCTCTTTTGGTGGCTCTCACCTACCCCCATCCTAACACTGGATACCTCCAGACTCTTTTCCTGGTTCCAGTGCTTGACCCCATCTTCCTTCTCTCACTTTCACAGCTTCACATTTTGCCCTCTCTACTTTTTTCCTCCCTTGTCCTATTCCTCTCTCTACCTATGCCCATATTCAATTCTTCCCTCCTAAACAAATTCCCCGAGAAACTCTCAAGCTATTACTTTCACTTGCATCTTCCTGTTTCCATTCAGAGTTGTCCCATGGGGAAGGCTTACTTTTTATCTTTTCTTTTTTTCATGAAAGCAAAGAATCTGGCTGTTTTTGTCTAAATCTATTTTGGGAGAAAGGCCCAACTCCTCTAGAAGTGAGGATACCAAATGATGGCTTAGGATGGCTTTAGCCTGTCTATAATTTCCATCAGCTTCCCAAAGCCACCCCACTTAAACATACAGTCAAGTACAAAGAGTGAGTTTGCTACCCAGTAAAGTTGTGAGACAAATTCCTTTGCTCTTACTTATAATGAGATTGCATCCCTAAGTCCTTCTAGGGAGAAATTTGGGAGCTGGCACTGATTTGTCTGTGGCTTGGGGATGTCCCCTAGGCCTATATGTAGGCCGACACTTTCAAGCTTCTGGATCTTGTATGTCCAGCACACGTCCCAGGGACAAGGGCTCCCCAGTGTAGCAATTGTTGAGGCCACTGGAAACATCCCACTGATTTCTGAAGCTCCTACATCAAATATCTCCTAAACATTCCTGATGATAGGAATGATCTGGATGCTTATTAAAAAGCAAATAAGCAAGCTTTATACTTCTCCTGTAACTTGGGTTTAGTAAGTCTGGAGGTTGGGCTCAGAAATCTTGCTTTTAACAAGTATCCTAAGTGGGATTTTGAGAATATCCTTTAGCATTAAAGACAGTATCTGGTAAAACAACTGTACTCAATAAATATCTGCTGACTGGATTTAATTTACTTATTTCCATTATGTTACTTTGTTTCAAAACGACTTGTGCTTTTATATTTTCAGTGAACTTTATTTTTCTGTGTTAAAGGGTCATACCACTATGACTCTTTTAAGTATGCTAGCCCTGCATATTGTGTCAACTTGAACACTGAATATTGGAGTTCGATACTCAGGTTTTATGGTAGAATTCGCCTGTAGGTTTCCATATTGGCTGTACTCAAAGTCTTCACCATCATCTGTAAGATCACTTATTGCCTGACCTTGCTGGGGAAACTTTGTTTCATTGATGTAAATGGAATATTTCATTATTTACTGATGATGAACTGTGTTTGCAATTTACCCTGGAAGCGTATGCTTTATTAAAATCATGATATTAGATGTACTTTCGAAATCATTTTATGAAGCTAATGTGACATTAATGTCAAACCTCACACAGTATTAAAACTCAAACACCATTGACTAATTTCTCCCACAAACAGATGCAGAATTCTTAAGTAAAATACTGGCAAGTCAAATACAGGATTATATTAAAATAACAATGTGTAATTAACCAATAACTTCCAGAAATTCAGAGATGACTTGATCTGAGAAACCGTATTAATGGAATTAATCATATTAATAGTTGAAAGGAGAAAAATAATGAGATGCTGAAAAGGATTCAAGAAAAATAAACATCTATTTTTTTTTAAAGACTTTTACTAAACTTGGCACAGAAAGCTACTTCCTATCAACATCTTGGAATGCTTATTTCAAACTAACAGTTTACATGAAATTTAATGTCTACCACCTGAGGCATCCTTGTCACAGTCAGAGTCAAAAAGAAGGATCCTGACTAGCACCTCTCCTCTTTCACATTCTTCTGGAACATTTAATCAATGTCATTAGATTGGGAAAAGAAACAAGAAGGATAGGCCAGATTATTCTTTAATGGTGATTTGATTACTGACTCTGAAGAATCAATCAAAAAAATTTTTTTTAAATCATTGAGAATCATAGAAAATCAATAGCTTTCCTATAGATTAATAATAAACAGATAGAAAATGTATTGTAATGATTCCAATCACAATAATAAAAGAAATATAAGCAACTTAGTT
The DNA here is from genome assembly GCF_037783145.1 of Equus przewalskii. Classification (NCBI taxonomy): domain Eukaryota; kingdom Metazoa; phylum Chordata; class Mammalia; order Perissodactyla; family Equidae; genus Equus; species Equus przewalskii. Next base: position 61,309,062 of record NC_091845.1, read on the forward strand.
AAAAACATAATAAGATATGTGTAGGGGCTGGTCCCATGGCCGAGTGGTTAAGTTCAGGTGCTCTGCTTCTGCAGCCCAGGGTTTTGCTGGTTGGGCTACCGGGCATGGACCTAGCACCACTCATCAAACCATGGTGAGGTGGCATCCCACATAGCAGAACTAGAAGGACCTACAACTAGAATATACAACTATGTATTGGGGGGCTTTGGGGAGAAGAAGAAGAAAAAAATGATATGTGTAAAACTCATGTAAACTTTGTTAAAGGGAAAAATTAAGTTGAGATAAATTATATTATGGGTTTTGATCAAAAGACTCAATATTAGAATGTCAATTGGCCCCACATTATTTTATAAGTTTGATGTAATCCTCCTGAAATATTATTGGTAGCTTTAGGGGAGAATGGGACTAATGGATTCATTAAAATGTTCATATGGAAAAATAAATGAACAGAGTAGCTGAGAAAATTTTGAGAAACAATGTGTGAGTGTGTGTGAGAGTGTGTGTGTAGTTAAGTGTAGAAACGAAAGCATATTTTAGAGTTATAATACATAAAACAATAGGGTGCTGGTGAAGCACAGATGAACAGATGATCAGAATAGAATAGAGCGGCTAGAACAGACCCAAGTCAGGTAAATAATACAACATAGTAGGGACATTTCAAATCTGTGGGGGAAAAAAATAAATGATTTGCAAATGGTGCTCTGTGAGGTCTTGCAGACTGATGCAGAAAATCCCCTCCTTGAATCATTATTTTGCACATCTGAAACTAACATTATATTGTATGTCAACTATACTTCAATTAAAAAGAAAAAAAGAGGGGCCAGTACAGTGGCTTAGTGGTTAAGTCTGCAGGCTCCACTTCAGTGGCTCAGGACTCACAGGTTCAGATCCTGGGCATGGATATACACACTGCTTATCAAGCCATGCTGTGGTGGCATCCCACACACAAAATAGAGGAAGATTGGCACAGATGTTAGCTCAGGGCTAATCTTCCTCAAGCAAAAAGAGGAAGATTGGCAATGGATGTTAGCTCAGGGTCAATCTTCCTCACCAAAAAAGAAAAAAGAAGAAGAAGAAGAAAAAAAAGCATCCCCCTGCCGTCCCCTTCTTCCCACTTCTCATTGAATGGACATAGCTCCACTTTTATTTGTAATACATCCAATGGCTTGTCCTGTAAGATTTTGTTTGGAGAAAGATTTCCACTGCTTTAAAAAGGAGTTTTAAAAATCACAGAAATAGAACATATTTGATCAAGTGTTGAGTTATATGAAAAGGAATAAAGTTAAAATTTTATAATGCTAAAATAAATTCCACATGGATGATGGACTAAATGTCAAAAATGAACTCATTAAAGAACTTAAAGAAGAGAATGTAGGTAAGTATTTATACGATCTTGGACGTGGGAAAAGCCTTTCTAAGCAAAGTTAAAAAGCATAAAAGAAAATATTGATAGGTTTAACTATATAAAAGATAGAAAAATCTGTATGTCAAAAGCACCATACAGATAATCAAAACTGTAGAGATAAACTAGATAAAAACATCTGTAATACATTATTTTAAAAGTCTTAATAATCTATATAGGATGTTCTCATAATAGGAAAAATTGAACAGCCCAGTACAAAAATTGTCAGGTAATTTGCAAAATAAGAAATCCACATGGCCAACAAGTATGAAGAAATAGCATGACTAGTAGTTGGTTAAATGAAAATACAAATGGATACCCTTATCTCTTTATCAATTTGGCAATAATTAGAAATAACAAAGCCAACGTTATCAGTGACACTAGGAAATAAACTCATTTATGTTAAAGGGAGGAGGGCAAGTATAAGTTGGAGCAACTATTTTGGAAAGCAATTTGGCAACATGTAACAAAAGGTTTAAATTTGTATACCCTTTCATATAGCAATGTTACTTTTAAAAATAAAACTTAAGGAAATAGTCATGGTTGTGCACAAAGATATATTTAAAAGGAAATTTATTAGAGTATTATGCCCAATAAGGAGAAATTGGAAATAAACTATATATCTAACAATAGGGGATTAGTAAACTAAATTGTAGTATATTCTTATAATGAAATACTCTGTAATCAATAAAAATAATGCTATAAAGGAATATTCAATGACATGAAGAAATTTTAAGAGAAAAAAGCAGTTTATAAAAATATTAAGTATACTATGGCTCCTCAATTTAAAAAATGCATGTATATGCCTAGAAAAACGACTGGAAGAACGTATACTCAGATCGTTTTGTCTAGCATTGAATGTTAGGCTTTGGGGTATTTCTTTTTTATTTAAAAATTTCTTTTTGGTGTTTTTCTATGTTTTCCAAAATTTCTGCCACAAGCATTTGCTATAGTTTTAATCATAAAAAACAAGTAATTTTGGAAATTGCTTAGATTTGTCAAGTTTTAGCTCTTAATTAATCCCAAGGTGATTTTGGATTGAAATTCAGCTTTTGGTCCTATTTCTTTACTTTTCTCTCCTCTATTTTCATTATTAACATTTTCTTCATACAGGGTAGATGGCATTTTAATTTGCTGAGACAAATGTGGAGCAAATAATTTACGTCTGTGTTTACAACTTTGCGTTGTTGTATGCTTTTGGGAAAATAAAAAAAAACGATTTTCATTCTTTTTATTAGCTTCATAATTACTTCCTGTAGTATTCTGCCATGATAGCAGAAAACTTGAAAATGTAATTAAGAAATTCTCAAGTGCAGCAGGAGTTTTTACTGGAAAAGAGAACCTTAAATATGAAACTCAGCGATCCAGAGAAACTGGGGCTTGAAGGCTGCTTCTACACCTTGACATCTGAGGGAGAGGGGATAAAAAGCTGCATCACTTCAAATCTGCGCTGATTATAGTAAAAAATGTTTGCCTTTTTATCACTGCCTTGTTACTTGATATAGCTATTGCATTGGTGACTTCCATATTATTTTTCCCTTGGATAGTTGAGTTTGTCTCATTTTATGTTGCGACGTCTACCTGTTGTACCGTCTCAGGGAATCCAAGAGGCACAATTGACTAATCCTTTGAAATTTGAGGGTTATTGACTAATCCCTTGAAATTTGAGGGTTCATTTAATCAAGGCAAGGATTAGAGTCAGGAGCTTGTCCTCACCAGTGGCTACATACAATTGATAGGTTTGGAGCTGATGTATGCTCAAATCCCTATGTGTCCAAGTTTCTTTATTTTAACCTTGTCTGGCCAATAAGAACGTGCTTCTTCCTTGTTTCTTGCTAGAAACTTATTAGGACTTAATCTTGTCCTGAATCTCAGCCATTGATAAATCTGTTTTTGCTGAGATGGGGACCCTGTTCTCCATGGTCCCTACTGTTAGCTGGAATCTTTTTCCAAACCAGATGGACCATGTAGGTCCACGATATTGTTACCCCTTGACTTCCTGAGTCAAGTGTTGCTGTAGACTCCTTGGGTATCCACGTCAGCCACATGAAATTCACTCTCTTCTTGTGGAATCTGTAGCTTGGACTGCTGACCGTCAGCTTTAGTGCTCCCCCTCTGGGCTGAGGCACTTCCCCTGCCTTGGTTCTGTCTGACTCAGGGAGCATCACCTTCCCCATCAGCCTATGTCTAGAGCTGATTCTGCCTGAATTATGACCCCATTTTTTCAGGATATGTAGTTTAAAAAGGAACAATTGGTAAAGGTTTAGAGAGAATTTTCTATTCTTTTCTTTAAAATAAATTATGTAGTATTTTGCTATGCGTAATAGAGGTTAAATAAATCTGAGTAGCCTTTACCTTATTTAGAAGTGGGGTCAGATTGACCTCATAATCTTTGGGATAAATTCAATTCTCACTATTTTAGCTCCTGTGGAGGGCATGGGGGAAATAGGTCATTTAAGACAATTTTATTTCATAAAATAACAAGTGTGATAGTTAAATAACTGTTTTAGATAAAGTCTGCACATTTCAATGGACAAATAAATAGATAATGTCAGAGACGTATTTATTACACAAATCTATCCTCATATTTTATTTAGTCAGAGGCATTTATAACCCTAAGAAAAAAATTGCCAGCTTGAAATATTCATAAAATAACAAACAAATACCCTTGGGCAAAGAGTCTACCCACATAAATTGATTTCTAAAGATTCAATTTAGATTTAAAAGTCTTGTATGCACCCAGAGGTATCTATTACATCTGTAATTTCCTTGTGGGGTTCTGGTGCCTGATTCTGCTGTCATCAACTTCTTATTAGTTGCTTTCACGTGGAAGAAGCAAAGCTTCCAATTAGCACAATTTTTAAATGAACATGTGTTGGAAATCGTTGTCCCCATATATCACCTTTCTTAAATTGATTTAGTCCTCTCTTTTTTTTTTTGGAGGAAGATTAGCCCTGAGCTAACATCTGCTGCCAATCCTCCTCTTTTTGCTGAGGAAGACTGGCCCTGAGCTAACATCCATGCCCATCTTCCTTTACTTTATATGTGGGACGCCTACCATAGCATGGCTTGCCAAGCGGTGCCGTGTTCGTACCTGGGATCCGAACTAGCGAACCCGGGCTGCTAAAGCAGAATGTGTGCACTTAACTGCTGTGCCACGGGGCTGATCCACCTTTCTGCCTCTATTGTCTGGGATCACCTAGTTAGTTTTGGGTTATGATACACATGAGATAAAATTTAAATAGTGGAAAATTTTTCTTTTTTTCTACTTATTGGGAAATGTCATGATAACCTCAGATACTGGTTATATTAAAATTTAAAAACACACATGTATTATCAAACATTATGTTCAGTTTTGTAGTTAACCTTCCAGACCACTGAGAGTGCCAGTGATGTTGGGAGCATGCTCAGAAGAACAGCACCAGGAGTGAGGGCTTCCACTTTTAGCCTGGCCTCTCTTGAATGTCCTGTTGTGGAGAACCACAGAGATTGCAATGCACATGATCAGTCGTTTTGTAGCAGCAGTGCGTTCATATGGGGCACATTTTCTTGCTCATCACTCTAAATTTATCAGGAATAACAATAATGTCCTCATAGGCATCTATGCCATTTTTCCCCCTTGACATCAGCCCTGGACTAGTTGAACTAAATATTTTTCTTACTCATAATCATGCACTTCCAATTTATTAACATAACCCAGAAGTGCAGCTGTCCTTTTGTCTGCTTGACTGAGTCTAACCCTGCATAAATCTTTGACTTAACCTGGTCTCTTCGCCGATTTCCACAAGAAATCGAATTGCACCCAGCATATGCCGGGTTTTGTAATTTTGTGGAAGATGGGCGGGGTTTCTGGCAGAAGTCATATTACAGGGCATTTCATTTGGGAAATTCTCATCCCACTTTCTCCTCCTGAGTCTTTCTTCTGCCTGCCTCAGTGCCACCCATGTGTTCCTTTCTGCCCTTTACTCAACTCGGCTACTCTTTTTCCAAATCCCATTCTATTCATGTATTTATGACTCCACAGACAGTCACAATGAACTTGAAGGCAGGGACGTTTCCTCGGGATTTGTCTGTGGATGCCTGGAAGAGTAATTAGTACAGTGTAGTGAGCTCTCAATAAATATTTGAGAAATAAATAAATAAACAAAAGGTACCATTAATTATGAAGAGTTATTTTTATTTTGCAAGGGAGTAGAGTTTATTCTTTGGCTTTCTTTCTTTTTTTATCCCTATCATTACCAATGTTTATGGTAGTAAGGTGAAATGGAAAAGTGAAGCAATTAAAAAATGTAAATAGCAAATCTATCATTTTAATTCTGAGGGAGAGCATTCATTCGGTCAGTCAGTCAATAATTTTTGAGAGCCTACTATGTGCTGGAAAAATCTCTCTCCTTGGGGGCCGGCCCAGTGGGGCAGCGGTTAAGTTCACATGTTCTGCTTTGGTGGCCTGGGGTTCACTGGTTTGGATCCCAGGTGCAGACATGGCACCACTTGGCAAGCCATGCTGTGGCAGGTGTCCTGCATATAAAGTAGAGGAAGATGGGCATGGATGTTAGCTCAGGGCCAGTCTTCCTCAGCAAAAAGAGGAGGATTGGCAGCAGATATTAGTTTAGGGCTAATCTTCCTTAAAAAAAGGAAAACAAAAAAGAATAAAGAACTCTCCTTGACCAAACTTTAGACTCCTCTGAGCCCTCTTTTTGACTAGGCTTCAACCTTCGTCCCCATTCTGTCTTTGGTCTCCAGCCTAGTCTTAGCAAAGAATCCTGCTAAGTCATCCCCCATACCCTTGACATCTGATCACCCTGGACTGCCTTTAGCAAGAATCTTGTTAGGTCAGTTTAGCAAGAATCCCCCTACCCTTGACATCTCTGAGCAACTTTCCATCTACTATTCCCCACTTCCAGCATGCTCATTGGCTATAAATCCCCAGCTGTCTTTGCTATATTTGGAGTTAAGCTCCATCTCTCTCCCCTACTGCAAACTCCCTATTGCAACAGTCTTGAATAAAAAGTCTTCCTTACTGTTTTAACAAACGTCAGATTAATTTCTTCTTTAACAGTGCCAGGCACAAAACAGATAAATTACTAGTTTTCATGGAGCTTAAATTCTAGCTAGTGTAGAGAGAAAATAAGCAAAAAACCCTCCCAAAACAAAAACAAAAACAACCATACATGAAAAATAACAAATATGTTAAGGCTTCCCCTTATGTAGATAGAGGGCTCCTTCAGTTTGAGTGGTCAGAGAGGACCACTCTGGGGGAAGACCTTCAAGCTGAGATCTGAAAGACAAATACATCATACTGAGATGAGGGAAAGGGCACTGCAGGCAGAGGGCACAGCTGGTGCAACAACCTGGAGGCTGGAGCAAGTGAAGGGAGTTCTACGTACACGCTGGGACATAGTGGGTGAGGAGGAGGGTGGCACAAGGGTGAGGCCAAGAAGGGAACAACAGCCAGGTTGTGATGAATTTTGTAAGCTGGGTGAAGAGTTTGGAGTTTATTTCATGTAAAATTGGTACCTTGGGCTTGTAGGGGAGGAAGACATTTCCTCTACCCACTCTGGGTTCTTCTGGCCAGAGAATGGATTAAATTCACATGAGACAGAATAACAGGAGAAAATTACACAAAGCTTTATAACATGTATACATGGGAGAGGCTCAGGCAATGTGAGCAACTCACCAAAATGGCTGAAGCCACCACCTTAAATATCATCCTCAGCTAAAGACAAAGGAGGATGTTGGGGATGGTGGGAATCAGTTGCAGGAGGTTACCAGACAAGCACAGTAAACGAGAGTAAGATTATTATGCAGATTTAAGTCGTTGCCTTGCACATTGATTTATCAAGGTTTTCTAGAGATAAGGTCATCCCCCTTCTTCCTGGTACAGAGAAGGAGACATCTTTACAGATGGAGATTTCCTTTACAATGTAAATGTCTCTTAACAAAGGGTAAGTAAATTCTACTTTTCAAAGTTTTTTCCTGTCTGCAGTTTTTAAAAGTAACCAGCCCAAAATAATCCTCATGCCAAAGAGACATATCTTGGAGTGGCCAATTCCAGTCCCCCACAGGCTCAAAATGCTTGGATCTTGTCTGAGTTTTTCATGTTGCATTGCTGTTGTTGGCAGCTCTGAGAAACTGTCAAACAATTTCCTATCCTTACTCTCATTTAAGCTTCCCTCTCCCTGGAATTATTATTTTGATAAGATGACTGAAAAGTAGGGAATTATCGTTGCTCTGAGCTACTACTCTTTTGTTTCCTTGAATGCTCAGAGATAAAGAAAAAAAAATCCTGGAAAATAGCCAGTCTGCTGTATGCGTTTGGTTACTTTTAATTATTTCTTATAACATCAGCTCCTCTCTGGGAGACCTTACCTCCTGGCAGGTCTTGCAACATATAAAGAAAAGCTAGACCTGCTTAATCGTTTTCTCTTTGTTTGGATAGTCCCAACTGACAAGAGAAAAGGTTCAATGTTTTAAGTCATCCTCACGAAGTTTCCCAACCTGGTCGTTTAAAAAATGTAGTCCATTCTCTCACACTCTTAATTCTTCCTAATTATTGTTCTAAAAGATTGTCTCCTTACTGTGTTCTTCTTTGAAGAATCTATGTATTTAAATTTGTGATGCTCGGGGGCCGGCCCCGTGGCCGAGTGGTTAAGTTCGTGCGCTCCCCTTTCAGCGGCCCAGGGTTCGGATCCTGGGTGCGGACATGGCACCGCTCGTTAGGCCATGCTGAGGTGGCATCCCACATGCCACAACTAGAAGAACTCACAACTAAAATACACAACTATGTACCAGGGGGCTTTGGGGAGAAAAAAAAAGAAAGATTGGCAACAGTTGTTAGCTCAGGTGCTAATCTTTAAAAAAAAAATTTGTGATGCTATCATCATTTGATACTTAATATTACTTCCCCCAAATTTTCAGAATACTTATGATAGCATTTTATTTGAAGGGCTATACCATAATTGACTGTTGTGTTATATTTTTGTGAAGCATTGTGATTCTAATAGTCACATACTGTTTGGATTATAGGAGGGGTATTATGTTTGTTTCACTTTATAAGAAACTGCCAAACAGTTTTTCAAAGTAGGACCATATTTTCCTTCCATCAGCAACGTCTGAAAGTTCTAGTAACACCACATCTTTTTTCAAGGACAAGTTATAGAGCTGTCTGGGGTAAAATTATTTCTACAGTGTGCCAGTGTATTGACCCATAAGACTCTAAGTCGTCCTAAATTTTTTTTAAATAATTCTTTTCTACTGTTTTAAATAATATAGTCAGAGGAACTAAGAATGACCTTATGTCTAATCTCATATGAAGTGCTGGAAGAGGGGCAAAGAAAATGCTCTTTCTCTTTGGCTCACCAATACCTCGATGAGTCCTTCCAGATTAGAAGGGAGAGAATCAAATTCATGTTTGGTTTACTGTGATTTTTTTTTCACCTGGCATTTTGTCATGCACAGGAATGAGGTTGGCAGAAGGTTAGAAGTAATTATACTGAGAACTACAATAGATGCCAAGCTTTAGTCATCATTGTATTTAGGGCTAGAAGTACTCTGGGAGGTTGACTTAAACCACTTGCTTTTACAGTTGAGGAAAATAAAACCCAGAGAAGAAAGTAACTTGTCAAGGTCATTCATCTTGCTAGTTAACCCAGTCAAGGTTAGAACTCAGATTCTGACCTGTTTAGTGCTACTTTTCATTTTGCTTAAGACTATCCATTATCAGTTCTCTGAATAAGCCTGGATGTTTTCTTCCTATTTCTTTGTGAAAAACATGTTTTTGTTCAGAGTTACAGGTGGTGAAATATATAAATTGTTCAAATAGATTCTTTAAAATTGTTGTAAAATAAAAAGACACTTGTAAAATAGTTTCATGAAGTAACTGGGTCTGAAAGGTTTTGAATTTTTTCCCCTTTTGAAGTTTTTATTCTGCGGTTGTCATGGGAGAGCACATGATAGGTGCTAAAAACCTAACACAGGTCTTGGATATTAAGCAGGTAAGATTAAGTCACAGAGTTCAGTTCTTGTAGAACGAAATGTAGCATCCGTTTGATGTACCACCTCTGTGCTGGAAAACTGCTACTGATGTTCTTTCCACGCAGCTGGCAAACTTAAACACCTTCATTGTTCTACTGAGATGAAAGAGTAGTTTTCTAATGTCAATGCCTCTTGGAACCCTAAAAGTGGTCTTCCAAGAAGACTCAAAAAGCAATCCTTCAGGCTAGAACTTTTCAAACACTATTTATTTTCATATCAAGACCGTCGTTTGCGGTCTCTGAATAAATGAATGCCATTTGATTTTCTCACACTGTTGACTGCGTGGCTCAAATGTACTATAACCACAGAATCAGGAAGTGGATTGCGAATGATTTTATTTTTTTCCCCAAGAGCTCATGGGCTTTGAAATAAAACCAATGAATACTTAATACTTCAAATAGTGTTCAAATCTTATTAGAACAGCTCTAGAAACTAAACCATGAACCATTTTCTGATGTAGAATGAAGTCTTGTATAATCTTACTTATATTTAACTACCTATCCCATTCAACTATCTATCTGGATTTTTGGCCTTTTAAAAACAGTTAGTGAGGAAAACTAGTTTTTCCCTCCAGGAATCTCCTATAGTTCCATCAGGGCAGCGTGCCTTTGCTCTGGAGGGCTGATGTGTTAGCCTTCACCATGGTATGGACATTCCTTTCCAATGCAAAAAAAAATTAGGCATTTTATAGATGCCTAATGAATAAATAAGCTGAATTTTATCTTTTAGGAATAAATATGAATACATGCACTAATATGTAAGTCTACTAAGACTGTCATAAATTTGGATCATGTTTTCTCCAGGTCAATCTAGATATGAAAGACCAGATAGCAAATATTTCTGGCTCTGCTGGCTGTGCAGTCTCTGTCACAAATACTCACCTCTGTTGTTGTAGTGCAAAAGCAGCCATAGACAATATGTAAACACATGCATGTGGCTGTGTTCCAATGAAACTTTATTTACAAAAACAGGCAGCACACCCACAGGCTGTAGTTCGCTGACACACGGTCTAGCTACACAAGATTGTGCTGAATATGAGAGCAGATTATGGACGAAGGACACAAGTATCAAAAGCCCTTTTTTCGGGCCAGCCCTGTGGCATAGTGGTTATGTTTGGCATGCTCCACTTTGATGGCCCAAGTTCGCAGGCTCAGATCCTGGGCAGGACCTACACCGCTTGTCAGCCATGCTGTGGCAGCGATCCACATACAAAATAGAGGAAGACTGGCACAGATGTTAGCTCAGGGCAAATATGCCTCAGCAAAAAAAGAAAAAGTCCTTTTGGCTGTTATTTTGGTATTTTTCTGCCTTTGTCCACAGAGTCAAGGTCTTTCTACCTAAAATTCTTACACAGAGGTAGTGTTGTAAAAGGCTCTTTCATTTTTGTTAAGGAAAGCACGACACTTTAGTGGTAATCCACGTCTGTCTATGCTATGTTCTTTAGAGCTTAGCATACCGCCTAGGATTAATAAATGCTAAATAAGAATCGTTTTTCATTTCACCATCATACCCTTTACCGTGTCTCCTTTGGCCCCCTCAGAGGTGTTAACCTGTAGCTTTCACAGCATTCTGTTACACATTGTCAGCAGCACCTTGCTGACTAAATCACACTCGAGAGAGAGAGTTAACTGCAAGGCTGTAAGTATTCCTGACAGGTTGGTTGTTCTTGCACGGGTTTGGTTTCTCTTATATAAAGATTAAAAATCTTGTCACAGCTGGTAAAAAAATGAAGAACGTGTAAAACCATGGAGCATCCACAACTCACAAAAGGCATGTCCCTAGGAGTCAGAATTCGGATGAGGAGGCTGCATGATCTGAAGTGAGATCTGACTGTGAAGTGATGATGAGGTATTTCGTAGTACTCATAGTACTCATAGTACTGGGTCTTTCATAGTACTGGGTGGAGTGATGGCAAATCCTTTTGTGGGTGTTCGTGCAGGGGGAGTGTCTTCTCATACGTGTAAAGCTTTCTTTCATGATTAACCGAACAATTTCATGTTTATAACTTCCTTTACACGGATCCAAACTAGTAGTCCTATTTTTTGAATTTGCTCTGAAGATGAGCTTTTTTTCACCATGAACCGAATTTTTCTTTTCCACTGTCCTTAGCGCAATGGTTTTAAAATTGTCTTTTTGCTCCCCTTCCAGAGTCTTTGCTTAAACTGGACTTGTGCCCAAAGCAGCGGGAGATGTCCCACAAAGCCAGAACATTTTATAAGTACTGGCAGCGAAGGTTTATTGCTTCATTCCCAAAACAGCGCAGAGAGCCGCTGCGGAGGTGTAGACGAGGGGAGCGCCGAAGCTACATCGGGGGGGAAGCGCCGGCTGTCACGGTGCTGACTCAGTCCCCGGCTGGGTTGCCTTCGAGGCTTCGTGCCTTGAGTGGTGACGAGCAGAAGGGGCCGTGGGAATTTTGGTGCTGCAGGTCACGGTGAAGTGACTAGCTAGGAGATACTCCTATCAACCAGGCGAGGCTGGGGCCGGTCAGGAAGACTCTAGGCTTTGAATTGAGAGAGGTCATTTTGACAGTCTTAGTAAACAGTAATCAATCAGTGTGACCGATAAAGTCTTTTAATTAGAATATATTAAAAGGTGTATAAATACCAGAAAAAGTCATAGGCGTCTGTGTTTTTGTCACTCAGAATCAGTCATTATTAAGAGTTTGTTGTATTTGTGTCAAGTCCTTTTTTATAAATGACAGAGAGAGAACATTAAACATCTACTTGAAGTTTTCTATTGCCCACCCCTCATTGCTTTTCCCTCTCTCGCCCCAAAAAGTAACTGCTATAATTTAGTGGGCATATCAGTCAGGGTCCTGCAAGGAAAGAGACGTTACACTCAAGATGGATAATTTGTGGAGCATTCAGTAAAGAGACCATTTACACAGCTGTGGGCAGGATGTAGGGAAATCACATGGATATCAGGGTGTGAACACCCCTAGACCCAAAGGGCAGAAGGGAGGGAGCAGTTCCTGGATTCTGGAGAAGAGAATGATGTGGGTCAGCCTGTTTAGGTAGGAGCTATGCCCTTTGGTTGAGGGACATAACCTGCCTAAGACAGCGCTGCAGGGAAGGAGCAGGCAAAGAAACCCCAATCTCAGTTCCCTCACACTCTCTGATGGCTAGTCAGTGCTCCTACTGGCCACCGCCAGCCAGGAGCCAGAGGCACCTGATGTGGTCCATACAGACCAGTCTCTCATGGTGAGGAGAGAGTTGGGAAATGTTCCCAGAGGGGTGCAAGAGGAAGACATCCAGCACAGTGGATATCCTGAGACTGTTATTTATATTTGTCCCTATGCATACTGGTATAATAAATAGTATGTAGCAGGGGTCAGCAAACGTTTTCTATAATGGGCCAGAGAGTAAAATTTTAGGTTTTGTTTTTGTTTTGATGAAGATTAGCCCTGAGCTCACATCTGCCACCAGGATAATCTGCCTCCTTTTGCTGAGGAAGATTAGCCCTGAGCTAACATCCGTGCCCATCTTCCTCTACTTTATATATGGGACGCCTACCACAGCATGGCGTGCCAAGTGGTGCCATGTCTACACCCGGGATCCGAACCAGCGAACCCCAGGCCTCCGAAGCAGAATGTGCGCACTTAACTGCTGTGCCACCGGGCCAGCTCCCAAACATTTTAGGTCTTGTGAGCCACATACAATCTCTGCCATATATTCTTCTTTTTAAATTATTACAAACCTTTAAAAAACATAAAAACCATTTTTACCTTACGGGTTGTTTAAAAACAGGTCACAGGCTTGATTTATCCTATGGGCTGCAGTTTGCTGACCTCTAGCACATATTATCAGTTTTGTATATTTAAAAAATTTGTATCACATTCTAGTTGTTTTCTAATGCTGTGTAACAAATTATAACACACTTAATGGCTTACAAGAACACCCATTTATTATCACATAGTTCTGTAGGTCAAAATTCCAGGTGGGCTCACAAATGATTACTTAGGTAGGAGTAACCAGTATCTTGGTTAGTGTGTTACACTGCCTTGGCTTTGACAGTGGAAATCTAGTAGAGATATTTTTGTCCATGGGACTTCCCATGGTCCTCAGATTTGCTGACAACAATTTATTGAACTCAGCTACAGGGCTGAATTTAGCCATTGTCAGGAATGAATGTGTTGCTTCAATATGAGGAAGAATATCTCCTATTCAAATGGGTACCAGTAACTGACTTGAAACCAGTGTAATATGATCCTTGTCCTGGGTGACTTACAGTCAGTGGTAGAAAAGGCATTTTGTTGGTCTCTGACTATGACTGAAACAGGTGATAACAGAGAAGTGGGAAGTGGAATGTCTTCTCTTTGGTTAGGATGATAGGGCACCCATAAGGCAATGAGGATACACTGAAACTGGTCTAAACAGATAAAGCATTTTTATCTCATACAGCAGGAAGTTCAGGGGTAGGATGGCTTCAGGATGGGTTGATTCAACAGCTTGACCATGTTATCAAGGACCCAGTTACTCTCTATCTCTTCATTCTACCATCCTCAGTGTTGTTTTTTCCTCAGGTTTCAGCAGGATGTCTGGAGTAGTTCCAGACATCATGTTCAGATGGAAAAACTTCAGGCATACTGGACTGCCTCTCTTTTAGGAGGGAAGGAACTGTCTCCAGAACACCCCTCCCCCACTCCCCCCATAGCATTCTTTTCATATTTTACGGGTCAGAATTCAGTTGTATGCCAATTTCTGAACCAACCGCGGCCAAAGGGAATGATATCAACACTAGACCCATAAGATTTATTTCTAGAACGGGGGTCAGTTTCCCCCAAGGCACATGGCTGCTTGGGGAAGGGGTGGGTATCTGAACAAAATCAGAGCCTCGTTAGGAAAAAACAGGAGGTGGGGAGAATGAAGACTGGAGGCCAATAATAGTTCCCACTGCGTCCTGACAATCTAAACCCTTTCAAATATATCAAAAGGTATCCACAGCCACATTAAAAATAATTTCTCTGCAACTATGTAAAAGTTGAGGTGCAGTCATATAGGTAATATAACTTTATGTTTTGAAGACATTTAATTAACCAGTTTTTCACTACAGTTTTGTAGCTTTCTTTTCATGTTTTGGAATCAAGAAATGTTTCATCAAGTCTCAGACATTTCAGAGACCCTTGTGAAGCTGGTAGACCCTCGACCCCATGACTGTGGGGCCACTCGCTAGCTGAAGTGGGAAAATGAAGCCAGGACTCTCGTCATTTGTGAGTGAAACATATAGGTCATCTATCTGTGGCATGATTTCAGGTTCATGGAGAGGGGCTGTTTTCTTGTTCAGAAAACAAATCTTTTATTGCACAATTCTTGATAAAGCTCAAAATACAAAATTCTTGAGGTAACACTTCAAGTTTCACTGAAACCATGTCGGCAGCTTTTAAAAGTGGGAAGATGAGAGCAAGCGCCATGGACACAACAGGAGTAGGCAGGGAGAGCCTGGGACACCAGAAACCAGATTCTCTTGCACAGCTATTCTGTAGTGGCGGGTCTTCTGTCAAATATACTGTCCTCATTAATTCCATAAATATTTACTGAACACTGCTATGTAGCAACATACCTGAAGGACATGGTGAGGGATTTCAAAAGCCTGTAATTTGGGGCTGGCCCCTTGGTGTTGTGGTTAAGTCCAGCGCGCTCCACCTCGGCAGCCTGGGTTTGCGGGTTTGGGTTTGTGGACCTACACCACTTGTCAAGCCAGGTTGTGGCGGTGACTCACATGCAATGTAGAGGAAGATTGGCACAGATGTTAGCTCAGAGAGAATCTTCCTCACCAAAAAAAACTCCCAAATACATGTAACTAAAAACTGTCTTGTCTAAGGAGGCTCTCATCTTGGAAGGAGAAGGATGCGGAGTTCATCGTCATGGATTTAAAGTATCAGGGTATTATTGGCGCTATTTAATGTCCAAAATAAGTTAAAACTTTCGGCTATAGGCCTATGTTTTGCAAATAGTTCTTGTTTTCTGCTCTTAGAACCTTCTATTTGTACAGTAGTAACTTTGAGACACCTCTCTCTCCCTGACTCATCTGTAAACTCTTTGAGGGCAAGGATGATGTCGTTCATATGTTGAATCTCTGTGGTGCCTAGCATAGCACCCTGCGCAGAGATATCATTAAGCCTATGTTAAATGCATGGAAACTAATGATGCCTGGCTCCAAAAACAAACAAGCAAATAAACCCAAATAAAATAACCAAAAAGAAACCTAACACTTTTTATTTCTTCCTCTGTGCAGATTTCTTAGGAAACTGAACTGACATTAAAGAGCCCTTGGTTTTATTTTTAACTCTCCGGCTGTTGGAGTTTGGACATGTTGGGTTTTCTATCCTGGAGCAAACCTTTTGCGATCCACAAGGTGAAATCCGTCACGGGGTGTAAGGGACAACAACATGTCACAAAGTGAGTTTAAGCGGAAGAACACCCCTTGCCCCAAGCTGTGCATGCTCCATGTGTTTCCTCTCTGTTCTTTTCCCTGGGCTTTGTATGTAGAAATTGTTACAGCAGTTTGTTTCATGCTGAGCTAGAATCAATTTAAAGCAGATTTTACATATTTATTTAAAAGTGGCCTGTAATGTATTTGAGAGTCAGTATTGATTTCCCCTCTCTGTGTGATTACATCTCTGACTGGTGTTTTTGTTATGTTGCAATTGCACAGTAAAGTAATAGGCTCAGAGATTCTATCAGTGCCTACTCTTCTTATGTTGCAATTGCTGGATAATAATTCGATTGTATCTCTGCCTGATGTTTTAATACTCCTGTCTTCCAGATTGCTCTTACTGGGGAGGCATTTGCCCCAGTGGGTGGCTATACTCTAATAAAAAGAAACAAAGCAGGAAAACATGTGGTTGCACACACTTCTTTGTGTGGCACTTGTCTGGGCTGACACTGTGGCTCAGGCTGACTTTTACAGATACTGTATGTTCCAGTTATCTATTGCTGTGTAACAAACCACCCAAAATTTAGTGGCATAAAACAACAGTCATTTTATTATTCTCAAGGATTTTATGGGTCAGGGATTTACACAGTGCAGAGTGAGGAGTGCTTGTCTGTACTCCATGAGGTCTGGGGCCTCTGCTAGGAAGACTCAAACAACTTGGAATGACATTAATAGCTGAGGGCTGGAATTATCTAGAAGCTTCTTCAATCACGTGTCTTGCTCAAAGGCTGGGATGACCTGAAAACCGGGCTCCACTGGGTCTGTCTACCCAAGTGCCTGCCGTGTGGCCTCTTCATGTGGCTTGGGCTTCCTCACAGCATGGTGGCCTTACGGTAGTTACACTTCCTACATTCGGGGCTCTGTGAGTGACTGTTCTAGTGAAGAAGATGGAAGCTGCCTGACTTTTCTGATCTGGCCTCAGAAGTCATGCAGTATTACTTCTGTGTTATCTTGGTTACAAGTGAACCACTAAGACTGATCCAGATTCAACCTGAAGGAAATCAGACCCCACATCTTGATGGGAGGAGTATCAAAGAATTTGTTGCTATCTTTAAAATATTTACAATGAATGCTTTATCCTTTTGTCAAATCTGATTTCTATGATTTTTTGTGTGTGTGAGGAAGATTCACCCTGAGGTAACATTTGTTGCCAGTCCTCCTCTTTCTTTGTTTGAAGAAGATTAGCTCTGAGCTGACATGTGTGCTAGTCTGCCTCCATTTTATATGTAGGATGCTGCCATAGCATGGATGATGAGTGGTGTAGGTCCGTGCCTGGGATCTGAACCTGCAAACCCAGGCTGCTGAAGTGGAGCATGCGAACTTTTAACCACTGTGCCATGGGGCCAGCCCTCCAAGTTTCCATCGTTTTTGAATGGAAAGAAAGGATTTGTTGGTTAAGGGGCGAATTCATTAAGCACCTATTAAAATATGTGGAGGCATGATAAGGAGTAAAGTAAAAGAAAGAAAAAAACTTCCTTTCTTACAAACAAGCTTGCAATTTAATCAGAAAGGTGGTATGCAAATATATAAAAACCTGAATAGCATATTTACAAAGTAAAGTACCAAGAAGTGCAAATCAATGTGCCCTAGAACTTTGCAGTAATAGTTGTGGAATTTTTATAATATGCAAATATTTTGGATCTCATCCAAGGGAATAAATCTAACATAACTATGCACAGTAGCAAGTATCAGCCAAGCAACCATTGCAAAGCTCAGGAGTCTATGAAAGGAGGAGTCAGATGAACCTAGAATGTTAGAGATGGACGGAACTTTAGAGATTACTTATGCCAGCTCTTTCAATATGTGGATGAGGAACTGAAGGCCCCAAATGTAAAATCAGGCGGTCCAGAAAGGGGGTGAGAATACTGGCTTATTCAGCTGGGTCACCGTAAGCACGTGAGGCATAACTTCTATTAGGAGTTTCAGTTAAAGCTTAAATTATGTCAGTCTGATTGTGTCAATCGGCTTAGGCTGTTATGCTTTAGTAACAAATCACCCCCAAATCGCAGTGATTTACAAACAAGGTTTATTTCCTGCTTATGCTACAGGTCCGTCGTGGGTCAGGTGTGGCTCTCCCTGGGACTGGGCTGACAGAGCAGCCTGTTTGGGATATTGCTGGTTGACACAAGGGCAAAGAGATCATGATAAAGCAAATATTGGCTCTTAAAGCTTCACCTTGAAGTCACAGGCTAAGCCTGACATCAAAGGAACAAAAAATATGATCTTTCCTGGGGGAAGGGCTTACCCACAGGGAGGAGAAGCATTTTGAACAAGAGCCAGTTCATCACAGGGATGCTGGTAAAAGCACTCAGTGAACAGTAGAACTCCAGTGAACACAAGTTGCTCTTGGTCTGCTGCCTAAAGTCCACCGGCCAATCAATGGTGGGACTCCAAACCCAGCCCAGCGTTCTTTTCTCTGGAACGATTCACTGACGCCTTTCTATTTTACTGCTCCACAGAACATTCATTTTAGAATTGTCAATCAACATAGTCTCTTTCCCAGATATAAGGATTATTTTCCTAAGGATGATCCTCCTTTTTTTTTTTTTTGGGTTATAGTTGTTCTAAAGAGCTATTGCAGCTTTCACTTTGATTGATAATTTCACACTACGTGCTAGAAAGCCTTGCCGTGAGTATCTTAAATCAGCCATTTGGACCTTATGTGTTTTATTTGTGAAGAGACTTCCATTGTAAACATTTTTTTTCTAACAGAATTTGTCCTTAAAAATATGTAAATTCCGTTACTAGCTATGTAACTCTCCCATAATTTCCTTATTCATCTCTGAATTATGCTTAGAGGAGGCAAGATGGATGATACATGCTTTCTAGTGTTTTATAGAAGAGTGAGATGGAGACATTTTGTAAACTGTTACTCTCTTCTTTTTCAACCAATACAGGCGTCAAAACTCAGGGAAACTCACTTGCTGTAGAAGCTGATCTGCAGAATCCATCGGACTGTTCGCCAGACTAAAAGAGCTGTGATGTTTTGATCCCTAGAGCTTTTTTGGGTAACCTTTCATGTACTGTCACCAGTTACTTCCAGGTTTAATGTGCTTTCATCAATGGGCTTTTGAAGCCAGCCTCCACTCCACTCTCACTTTATTTATATAGTGTTGGAGGGTGGAATTGACATCCTCTTTCAGACGGAAAGTAAATTGAGTTCTCTCTTTTAGCTATGGATTATTGAGCAGGTTGCAATAGAATTGTAATGCCACTGGTGGTGACCTTTGTGTAGGAATTTTTGTGTATTTTGCAAAGCAAAAATAAATTCAATGAAGCTTAGTCATGGCCAAAATCCAAACTGAGAAAACCTTTGAAAGGTAGATTAAAAAGCCATAGCAGCATTCATTTCATAGAAATTAATGAATTATAAAAGTGAGAGATATTAAATTTGAATAGCCCAGCTCTCCCTCCACCCCCAGATGTGCAAAAAAGGCAAGTTCTTGGTAGAATGCCATTATTTTCACAAGGTAAAAAGCCAGGGATAATGTAACAGGATATTTCCTGGTTAAAAAAATAATAAGTTCCATATTGACCCATTCGATCATTAGCTTCCATCTCAGTTCACACTTCAAAATGTTCTCTCAAATGGTTATGCATTGGACACATGGGAAGAAAATCTGAGGTGATAGCCTAAGCTTTTAGAGTAAACCAAACCCATTGAGTGGCAAGTTAATGTACAATAGCGTCCATAAGGCATGTTAACTGGCTGATTAATGACATACTGCAATTGTCTAGACCCAAGTGTGCATACATCCAGAAGGATACTATAGTCTTTGGGAGCCTAGGAAATCATTACTGTAACCATTTTCCTATATCCTTGCAGGAAAAGGAAGACCAAAATATGCCAGAATTCTGTGATATGATCCAGAGTACATATTTATGAAAAAATTCTAGGAGACAAATGTAAAATAAATGTTTGGATATTACAGCACACATTAACCTGATTGCAAATTAGTGGGCATCTTTAGAATATAACTGGCACGTGTGAGAATGAATTTTAAATTTGATCTAAGATCTCTAGGGTAATTTCGCTTCTGTTTTATATTGTCTAGGAGGAAAGGAACAAAAATGATAACTTTGATTCTTCCTTTTGTGCATGTGAATGCGTGGAGACCGTTGCCCTTCTGTTTCTTATAGTCTTTATTCAGCTTATCGTCAGTTTATATAAATACGCCTGAGCTTATCCTCAGATGATGGGAAATTAGGAGACTAGCTCTAGATTCTGTGCTTCTGGATTTATTTTACATAGCACCCATCAAGAGAGTGCTTTACCTCTACTTGTATATAAAATTTTACACAATATATACATTAATTTGTATATGTAATTTCTAACAACTGGGCATGTGGAGTGCTCAAAGCATGCAAGTAAAACCTCAGGAGCTTCCCCAAATCCTGAAACCATGGAATGGGCGAGGAGCCATTTTTCTAATGTGCTACTTCTCCAGAATGTACCATAGTGTATAGGAGCAGGGCTTCCTGGCAATGAAATGGGACAAAATCCTGAGAAGCAGAATTTAAAATAAAAGAAAAATAAAAGGGGTGGGATAGTGTGAGCAGTTAGCTTCTGTTGTGTAGCAAACAAAGAGAAAATTTCAGCCAAGGCTGCTCTGCTGAGCTCAGATGGGCAGGCCTGGGCTTGGGCCAAGGCTGCGGGCTCCATTCAGGTCTGACCTGTGTGATGCTCAATCTTCTGGGGCCAGTGGGCTTCCCAGGACTTGTTCCTCTCATGATGATGGCAGAAGCTCAAGGGCATAGCCCACCTGTTTCAGCCTCTGCCTACATCATGTTTGCCAGAGTCCCATTGGCTGAAGCAAGTCACATGGCCATGTGCTAAGTCAAGGGGGTGGGTATATAGTTCTCCCGTGGGTGGAGAGAAGGGAGTGGGTATTTTCTGAACAATGATCTAATCTACCACAAATGATTTGCATAAAATCTTGAATATGTTGCTCTTTTATTGTGTGGTAGGAGGCTGGCTTGACAACTTGGTTGTTCAGATGAGGCTGGAGAGGTAGAGAGGGACCAGTAGGTCATGTTAACATAATAATACTAACAATAATAACAATGACACAACATTTATAAGGGCAGGATGATGTAGGTCATGCTAATAATAAACAATGACAGCAGAAGTAGCATATACACTATGGCTTAGACATTGTTCTGAGAACTTTACAAAAATTAACATATTTAATCCTCACAGCAACCCTATGAAGTAGATGCTATTATTATCTCAATTTTTAGATGAGGAAACTGGGGCACATAGAAATTAGATGGCTTGCCCAGGGTCACGTAACTCTAGTAAGTGGTGAGCAGAGATTTAAATTCAGGTGGTCTGGCTCCAGAGTCCATATTCTGAACATTCCCACTTCCTTCAGTTATTTTATGGGCTGAGGGCTGATGCCACCTAATTTACATTTTCTTTTCTTTCCTTTTTTTTTTTTTTAAAGATTGGCACCTAGGCTAACAACTGTTGCCAATCTTCCTTTTTTTTTCTTTTAAGGATTGCCACCTGAGCTAACGACTGTTGTCAATCTTTTTTTTTTTTTTCTGCTTTATTTCCCAACCCCCCCAGTACAAAGTTGTATATCTTAGTTGCAGGTCCTTCTAGTTGTGGGATGTGGGATGCTGCCACAACATGGCCTGACGAGTGGTGCCATGTCCGTGCCCAGGATCCAAACCCTGTGCCGCCGCAGTGGAGCACGCAAACTTAACCACTCGGCCACGGAGCCGGCCCCCCTAATTTACATTTTCAAAGGTCATTCTGGACTTCTGGTAGAAAGAATGGAAGAAATTGTGGAAATGATGATATTCATTAGAACAGTGTTTCTCAAAGTGTGATCCATTGCTTCTTGGTCTTTTGGCTAAGATCAAGTGTAGTATCAAAGTGTGATCCATGGACTGTTACTATTACTATTTGCTCCCAGTCCATGACAAAGTAACTACAGAAATTGAAAGGAAGCATTTAGAATTTCTTATAATACTTAACATTGTTTCAAGGTCAAAGTGTGAGATCATTTTCCTAGTAACTCATTTTTACTGTATGTTACAAAAGTATTGGTTCATAATGGACTGGAAATTAAACACAACACAAAATAAAACAAAAAGAAAAATAAACGGCTGTCCTTTCATCACAGATAGCTTGAGAAATCTTGAGGAGAAGATCAGTACAATAATCCAGGCTTGTGTTTATCAATAATGCCTTAAATTAGGGTGATACTCGTAGAGATAGAAAGAAGTAGATGGATTTGGTAAAAAGTTTGAGGGTAGGTTGATCCTAATTATGAACATCTCACAGAGATTAAGAGGGAGAAGAGGAAGATTACTAGGCAGGTTTAAAAGAAGCATTCAAAGATGCTCCTCTCCCCCATTTATTCAGTGCGTACGTGCTGTCTGCAATAACAGTTTTAAGGAAAAATCACAAAGGAATACAAGTCTATTTGAAACCAAGGAAATAGAAACTTAGAGGAAACTTCTGGTGATTTTCAGGGTAGGTGCATGTTTGATTACTATTTTAGAGTGGTTGACTCATCGTGGTTTGCCTGGGACTTTCCCAGTGTTAGCACTGCAAGTTCCACATCCTGAAAGTCCCTTCAAGTCCCAGGCAAACCAAAGTGGTTGGTCACCGTCTATTTTATATGGTAAATACTGTTTGATATTATACTAGTGGTACTCATGCTTGTGCAGATGTTTTTACACTTTGCCATCAGCCAGCCCAACTGGGGAGGTTCTACGTTCCTGGAATACTGGCTTGTGGGAGTGTGATATCGATGCTCAGACAAAATGGAGGATTTGAGCGAGGATTTATTGGAAGAGATTTCAAAAGTGGTAAAGAAATAAGTGCTAGGAATAAAATGAGATGTTAATTATTCAGACAGCTCCTGGAATTTTTTTCTGCAACCTGGAATTTCTCACAAATTCCTGACTTTGCTGACTTTATTTTTCCTTGGGATGGAGAAAGTAGTAAAGGAAGCTACTATATCCTAGTCAATAGGGAAGAACTGGTTGGGAGCATGGGAGTATCAGAAACTTAAAGAGGATGTGATTGTTTTGTCTTAGGGTACATAAAATGAAGGGATAGAATATGATGGCAGGTACCCTTTATCCCACCTCCCCCCAAGAACATAGATATCAACCTTTCAGAGAATTGATTGTAATGATTCCACAAACACAAGAGGTAAAAGGAAATCCAGATCAAGGGAGGCAGTAGATGTTTAAAAAATGAAATTCATACTTTGAAAACAAATAATGCTTAGAGGGAAAATGGGGAAAGCATTTGTTGGTGCAAACATGAGATTTTCACTTAGGAAACTCAATCTTGAGTCTTTCTTATCCATGGCAGGAAGTGCATTTGGAGCTTCCATCCCACCAGTGGGTGGTGTCTGGTGTGGACTGTGCAGTTGATGGCTCATTGGCTAATGTGCTTCAGTCTACGGTGCCATCTGAATTGTTAATTGAGCCATACAGATCCAGACCTCATGAGAGGACCACTGTCTTGGCTTTTTAATGTAACATTTCTATGTTCTCTTGGACCATGTTCTCACTCTGAATCACAGGCAGTTTGGTGAGGGGTTGGGGACCTGCACAGCTCTTGCCTTGGGGCATTGTCTTCTCTTGGGGACCAGGTATGTCTCCTACATGCCATATGCCTACTGGGGGTCTGCTTGAAAGGATCGTCCTGAACCATGATCTTATTAGTCTTCTTTTAAGGGTCAGGGGTGAACCTGTGTCCTGGGACTAAGACCACACCTCTACTTAGCCTTGTATCACCATCATGTGGGAGGTTCACTCCCTGAGAGTAACACCTTGCCTCCCTGGTTGTCTATCCCCATCATCAGGGCTGAAGAGGGTGCTCCATCTGGCATTGAGTGTTCATTCACTAAACAAAACCCCTAGGCTTAGAAATTCTTGAGTATTGACACTAGCTCTAATCAAGTATGACTTTGACATACTTTTTGGATATTCAATGTTGGATTACCAGTTATTCCCATTCAAGAGCCAGCCCTGCTACTGGGCCAGGTCTTCTCTCACAGAACTGGTTTCCTCTCTTTCCCCCTGCATCTGAGTTCACAGGATGATTTATGGCCAAGCTCACTCCAGTAATGACAGCTGGGCCTTACAAAATGCAAAGGATAATGGTCAGCTATGTGGCTACGAAACAAAGGAGGAAGAGGACAGCTGCTAGCACATATGGTGTAATATTGACAGAAGACAGAGAAAGCAGGACTGCTCAATTCCATCTAGACTTCTGGCCTCCTTAGTAAGAAGGAGAATTGTCGAATGTGGTTAAGAAAGAATTGATGCCTGGGATAGCTGTTAAGTAATAAGGCACCTAGGTATTTAAAAGAAATCATCTACGGGTTCAGGTAAATTACTCCAGGATACTGGCAGACTTTCATATGGGATTATTTAATCTTCATGGATAGTTTTTGAAGACCCTGAGAGAGACAGAACATAGTCAATCATACCATTTTCCAAAAGGGCAAAGTACAGATTTCAAAAACTAAAGACATGTAAACTTAAAGTCTTTCCACAGAAAAATTTGAGAATGAGTTTTTAACCAAATAGTTCTTAGTGCTTAGAAAGAAATGTGTTACAATCCAAAGGCAATAAACAGCAAGTAAGTCATCAGAAACCAAAGTGGCTTTCTCTCCTTTCCTCTCTCTCTCTCTCTCTCTCTCCATTTTCTCCTCTATCTGCTTCTCTCTAATCTCTGATTCATTCTACTCTCTCTCTCTCCAAAGAACAACCACTGTTTCCTCTGCTTTTCCTGCATATGACACACCACAGCTGTCACCAAGTGCTGGTGTCCTCAGATTCTGAGTCCACATTCCCTCACACGTAGTGTACCTGTCCCTATTACAAATTCTAGAAGTGCAAATCTTAATGACCTATTGATAAAACACTCACTAAAAGGGGTCAAAACAGAGCACCACATTTTTATTGGTCTAGAATGAATCTTTGCCTTGGGACTAAGACCACACCTCCTCTAAACCTTCTGTTCCCATCACTTGGAATTAAGAGGAGGCTTGCTCACTGGGGGCTAAGATGTTGCCTCCCCAAAGCTTTTACCCCTCATCACCAAGGGTTAAAAAGGAGCCTCAGAAACGCCCCTCTTCCTAACACTGAACACTCACAGACTTGCCACTGGTCCCTTGAATCCATGAGGACCAATTTTATTATACCTTTTATCCCTGATTGTGAAAGTCACTTCAAGAACCTTTAGACATGTAGGGCAACCCTCATCTCCCTTACTTTAATGCCCCAAAGACCCCGAACATTCTCTAATCTGTTTTCATTCCCCAAGCTTCCTCATATCTTGAAACTCTTCACAGCGCCCTCTAGATTTCATGGTGTACCATCAGTAAAACCCCTTGTGTCTTTTACCTCTTCATTCAATGCGTTTTAATTATTTTGTTTTAATGGAAACCTGGTTGTCTCTTGAGGACACTGCTTCTACTGTAGGCTTTTCAAGTAATGGCTGTTTTTCTCCTACTACGTTCTTACTTCTAGGCCTGAGGGCTTGGGTTGGTGTCGTCTTTGTTCCTCATTGCTGTTTTCAGACCATTTTCCTCCTCCTCCCCTTTCTCTTTTGCTTTGAATCTATGATCATCAAACTACATCACTAACTCTCATCCACTGAGTTTAGACTATGGGGTGATTCCCCAAATTTCTTGATGATTGTAGACTCTGGTCCACGAATGTCTTAGTGATTTAAAAAAATACATACATATGTATGAGATTCTTTCAACTTCCTGACCTTTTAGTTTCTTGACTTCATCTCTTCCAAAACTCTTATCTTCCATTCTACCTTGGCCTCTCCTTCCCATTGTCATTCTCTAGACCTTGTCTTTACTGATAACTGTAAATCTTTTGTGCTCTTAATTTCATGCATCTCACTGTCTTACCACCATCTCAAAATTTTTCCAGTTCATTCCTTCCTGTAGCCCAACTCTAAAGAGCTTTCAAAGCCACTCAAACTCCAATGCATTGAGTATATTACCCTTTTTCTGTCTCTCAATACTTTGATGTCCTCTTCTTCCTCCTCAACAAGGTAAAATTGTACATTCAATAATTATAATCATTTCCTGCATACATCTCCTTTGCTGATATCTTGCTTCCTTCTATCAATTGCTAAAAAATGTAACCCTGGTTAATTCCATCTTTCTTATTATTCTAACTTATACCCATGTAGCTGAACAAGGCTAGAGAGAAATTCACAATCACATTGGCTAGTCTCATTATAAATTCATGATTGGGGATCTCAAGTGGGCCTTTAATGCTGTCACGGAATCATAAATTCCTTATCCATTCATTCTCCTACACCACTAGATGATTATTTTACCTTATTTCTCTTCTTAAAGTTCCAACATCTCCTCCCACATATTTAGTCTAATCTGATGATCCTGCTTTTGGCTTCACTGGAAAAATGAAAGCAATCAGAACAGAAGTCCGTAGACTCCACCACCACATCTACCCACTTACCAACATCTGAACTCATTTACTTTACTCCTCTTTCTCCATCTAATGCTCTTCTCTCCACTTGGAGACTAGATTACATCTCTTCTTGCTCCAGCATCACTTGGGCAATTCCCTTCTCTCTTGTCTGTGTCATAAATATTTTTCCTTTCCATCGGATCATTTCCATATGTTATTTCTCACTGCTATAAATCCTCTTCTTGATGACACATCCACCAACAAGTTATGCTCCATTTCTTTACTCCCGTTTGTAGTAAAGTTCCTCTAATATTGTTTGTGCTTATCTCCAATTCCTCTTCTTACATTCCCTCAAACTGCTCTTGTCAGGTTTCCAGCCTCATGACGTCATTGAGCTCACTCTTATCGAGGGTAACAGCGACCTCCACGTGGCTACATCTAATTCTTGATTCTCAGTCCCCATTTTACTTGATCTAGCAGTGTCATTTGAAGTAGTTGAAAGCTCCCTGCTCCTTCTAGCACTTTCTTTGTTTGGCTTCCAGGCTTCTACACTATCTTGGTATTTTCCCTACGTCATGGATTGCTCTATTTTAATTTCTTTTTCTGGTTCTTCCTCCTTCTCCCTACCTTGCTACTGTTGCAGTGCCCCAGGATTCAGTCCTTTGATGTACTATCATCCTTTTTGAGCTCATTGAGTCTCATGGCTTTAAAAAGTCTCCTTATGCCAAGAACTTCCAGTATATCTCTAGTGTAGACCTCTCTTCCAATCTCCAGATTTGTATTTCCAATTTGTCCAAAACTGAGCTTCTGATCCTCCTCCCCTATCCCAAATCTCCTTGATCTCCTGCCTTCCCTGTCATAGTTGATGGCAGCAACGCCAACTGTCCAGTGTCTCAGGTCAAAAACCTTGATGGCTCTTTTTTTTTTTTTTTTTATGAACACATGCAAACCATCAGCAAATACTGTTGACTTTACCTTCAAAATAGATGCAGAACCTGACCATTTATCACCACTACCATTTCTCACTGCTACTACCCTTGTCCAAGTCACCATCTCTTACTTAGATTACCACAACAACATCCTAACGGATCTCACTTTTCTGTTTTAAACACAGAAGCCAAAGTTGTCCTCTTAAAGCATAAATCAGATCATGTTACTCTTCTGTTCAAAACCATGCAATACCTTTTCCTTTCATTCAATGTATGAATTAAAATCCTCATGATGACCCACATTATACCTCTGATTTCATCTCCTAGTCTTTTCCCCAAATCTTCCACTCTGCGCAGTCACATTGATTTTCTTATTCTTTGAACATGCCCTTTGCCTTAGTGGTTCTGCGTTGGTTATTTCCTGTCCACAAATGCCTCTTTTCAAGAAATTTGGATGGTTCATTCCGTCACCTCATCCAAGTCTCTGCTCAAATGTCACCTTCTTAATGAGGAGCTAGTCAACCTATTTAAAATTTTACTTTTCACTCCCAGTACTCTTTATCCCTCTCTACTTTTCCTCTTATTCATAGGATTTATCATCTTTTATCATAACATGTAATTTACATATGTATTATATTTAATATATATATTTCTCCCCCTGCTGTAAGTTCCACAAGGGCAGGAATCTTTGTGTATCTTGATCTTTGATATATTCAAAGGATTAGAACAGTGCCTGGTACATAGTAGGTATTTAGTAAGTATTTGTTGAATAAGTGAATGAATCCTAGTTTCTAGATGTGTTCCTACTCTATAAGGTGTCCCTTCTATACAAATCAGTCAAGGTCAGGGGGGTGAAAACACATGCAAGTCAATAGGACTACTCTCTCCAGAGATGGCATACTATAGGTTCTCTGAGAAAGGACTTTCTCTAAGGAAGTGGAATGGGGGTAGAAAGGAAATAATGAGCATACCTGTAAAGGTGGGGTTATAAAAGAGTTAAATAGCTAATAGGCTATGGGCTTAGTTTAGCTCTTAGAAGTTGGACTGGATGAGCTTGACGATTCCTTTCAAATCTAACATTCCAAGATACTTGTCCCAAGAGTGTTGATGCCTGGGTGAGATTTCTAATGGTGATCAGCAAAATTCCTCTTGCTTCTTATCCATTTAATAGTTTTATCTTCACCTTTGGAGACTTAGAAGTTAATAAAATTATCAGAAGCTGTATGCAGAGAGATAGGTAATCTATCAGATTGTAGAATCAGGGATTCAGGAGCATCTCAGTGGACTCCAATAATGGACCAAAACAAATAAGATAAACTTAACAAGGATAAATTTAAAGTCTAGCATTTGGGGGTTAAAAAAATCAATTGTACAAGTGCAGAATGAGGGAAATCAGGCTTGACAACAAATTATGTGAAAAAGACTTGAGGGTTTTAGTTGATTGTAAGATCAGTATGAGCCAACATTTGATGCTCCTTCTAAAAACAAAACCAAAAAGTCTCAAATACAATCTTGGGCCATGTTTGCAGAGATATAGTCCTAGATGTATAGTAAGGAAGATAACAGTCACAAGGACACTTTGCACTGTGAAGAGGATGGGTGAAGTATTTTGTTTGTGTCTCAAGTTTTTTATTTAGTTGAGATTGTCACATTTTAAGAGGAGCATTGATGAATAGGCAAAATGTTGAGGATACCAGGAACTATTCATTCTTTCAAACTACATTTATTAAATGCTAACCGAGTTCCTGGCCCTGTCCTGAGTGCTGGTGATATATTAGTAGACAAGCACACCAAAATCCATGCCATCTGGAGTTATTAAAGAAAGTGTGGATAATTTAATTAAAAAACGAATATATAGTTATTTATTAACTTACTGTATCATAAAACAGAAATATTTCATGATGTTTGGTTATTGTACAAATTTTGAGAAGTACGGTATATTAAAGAAGAGAAAGACAGTTTACTCATAGTTCCCCTATTCATGGGTAGCTATGTTTTTTACACACTGCTTTTAGTCTACACAATTTTTCAGGAACTCAGAAAAAGTGTGGAGGTGCACATGAATGATTTGTGTGGGCCAGATGTGAAGTGATGTTTATCACTTTCATCCACAGTTGACTGGTCAGAACTCAGTCACATGGCCCACAGTACCATTAAAAGTGTTGGGAAAGTGGTCAAGCTTTGTCTCAGAAGAAGAGAAAACGGTATTTTCTACTATAATTGTGACCATTTATTGAGTCCTGGGCACTCTAGTTGACTTTGTTTTGGTCATGATTCAGTATATCTGCTATCAGAAATATCATTCTTTCTTAAAAATTATGTTGGGGTCAGAACTAGTTTAGTTTACATCTCTCTTTTTTATAGTTGCCATTTTATCTTTATAGCTTTTAGACTAAGTTTTGTTTGGGCTATTTTTTGACTCCTGGGTTAGCTGAATACATTTCCTTCACATGATTCTGGCTTTGATTGTTTCTGTTTTTTTTTTTCCTTTTTATTAAGATTATGATAGTTTACAACCTTGTGAAATTTCGATTGTACGTTATTGTCAGTCGTGTTATAAGTGCACCACTTCACCTTTTGTGCCCACCCCCAGCTTCCCTTTCTCCTGGTAACCACCAATCAGTTCTCTTTGTCTACTTGTTTAACTTTCACCTATGAGTGGAGTCATACAGAGTTTGTCTTGATCTAGCTTATTTCACTTAACATAATACCCTCAAGGTCCATCCATGTTGTTGTGAACAGGACAATTTTATCCTTTTTTATGGCTGAGTAGAATTCCGTTGTATATATATATTGTATCTTCTTTATTTGATTGTGTTTTTAAACTGTATTTCACTAGGTGCAGCCCAGTGGAATGTGGGACTGCTGTCTGGGCATTTGAGATTGCTTTGACTTCAGAGGAGGAAGGTGGAAATCTGCCCATCTCTCTAACCCAAAATTCTTCCTTTTCAACCTCACTCATCACGTTTCTCTGCATCTTGAATTGCCCTGTGCTAACGTTGTCTTCTGTCACACACATTTCCAGCTCATCACTTTCAAAGAGCAACAACTTTATCCTCTTCTACAGCTCTGTTTTTGTCACACTCTTTCTGCATTCTGATCTCGAATCTTTTTTAGTTTCTCTAGACAGGCTTGTTTAACTGCATCCCTTCAAGCTTCACAAAGGGAATGACAGGATCTCCCTGCTGGATTTGGTTTCTTTAAAACTTCGTGACACTTTGAGGGTTTCCCAAAGCTTGCCAAATATCATGTAATGGAGGGTGACTGCAGCACCCCAACTCAAAGATCAAATTTTTAAAGAATTCCTTCCAGTGATAGACATAAGAGCTCTTTCTTGCTTCCAAAATAGTTTGGCAGGTTAATAATCTAATAGGTTGTTTTTACCAAAGTAGTGATGATTGGGTATTTGGCCTGTAATTCTTCAGGAAAAATTTGAGTATGATCTGTATGATGTATGTTTGCATTTGTGTTCATTTTAGTCCATACACCAGAGATATAGTTACTGGATTACACCCTCCAGAATTGGTTAGCAAGCATTTAATCAAGAGGCAACACTCCAGAGATGGCTACTCTGAGTATTTACCTGTGTTGACTCTCATCAATACCACAGGCTTTGTTAATGAGCACATTATAGGTTAGAAGTGGACTTCCTTGGTGAAATTAGTGGTCAAGACATAAGGATTGTCTGGAAGACACTCCCACCTTATGTGAACAGGGCAAGGCTGAAATTCAGCTAGGATACACTGTTTTGCCTGCACTGGTTGTTTATAGTCAGCATCCATTCTAACTGGGTGATCTGTGCTATCTTTGGTATTAAATATTTTGAGCATTGCCTCTTGGAACAAGGTACAAGGATGAGAGAGCCCAGCAGTCTGTACCCTAAGGAATGGCCACAGGGTTGCTGCACGTGGTCACAGGGTTACACAGTGCTTAACCAACACAACCGTATGCAGCAGCCCTGAAAAATGCCCTGGGTGGATTTCCTGAGCAGTCCTATCTTCACCACTAATTGGGAGGATTGTTGGTTGTCTGACTCTATTTGAGGGTTAGTTGGGTCCTGGTGTTTGAATTTTGTCACATTTGGCTCGGATAAGACTTTACTGCAAAGTGCTGTCAGACCTTCTAAAAAAGACAGAGAGCTGGGATTTCATCAAGTTTAAAGAACAGGATACAAGATTGTCTTGGGACTGCCTGCTAATTAAACGGCAGGATTCTTCAGACATTTGCCTTTTTTGTTACCTTGTGGCAAGGCAGCAGAGAAATCTAGAGCCATTGCCTGCCTCTGATTAGGAGTTGTTAACCTGCAGTCTATGGACCTTTTGCATAGGTAGAATTCAGGGAGTCCGTGATCTCAGATATGAAAGTGAATTCTGTTTTTATCTTCACTTAAATTAAATGAAATATAGAATTTCCTTGAATTATGAGTGTAGGCAACACATCCTGGTATTATTAACTTTCCTTTGTCACTACTAGAAATCACATTTATTTTCATGGCACATTCCTGATATCTCAACGTGTCATTTAATCTCATTTTAACTTGGAATTATAGTAGCAGCACACCTTCTAACAGGTCTATTTTTAATCTCTTAATAGAGAATTCTCTCTCTTTCTATGTATGTGCCTTTTTTTTTTTTTTTGCTGAGGAAGCTTTGCCCTGAGCTAGCATTTGTGCTGATCTTCTCCTATTTTGTAAGTGCATTGCCGCCACAGAATGGCTGCCAACGAGTGGTGTATGTCTGCGCTCAGGAACCAAACCTAGGCTGCTGAAGCAGAATGCATCAAACTTAACCAAAACTTAGGTCATGGGGCCAGCCGCTATATATTTTTATATCACAAATATTTTGAAATATTTCAACAATTATATTTCAATATATTTTGCTTTCTTTTTAAGCCCTGTGCATTTTATTTTATGCATTTAAAAATGTTATTCTGAGAAGACGCAAAAATGGCTAAGGACATCTGCTTTTTAGAGGCAATTGATATTTATTAAAAAAAGCCTACTAGTTGTTCATGGCTTAATTAACTTAGGTTAGTTTCCAACGGAAGATGATCCACAAAGTGGACAGGTGATGTGAGAGTAAGACTAATGGGAAAAACGTGGTCATGGATTAGAGCCACTATCCTTTACCCAGATTGGGTGATTCTAAGCTGGGTTAGAGACGTGGCAAGCTTCTAAAATCAGAGGAGGGATCTCTGGAGGAGGAACAGAGCGGTGCTGCTGGGGGGTTGGGCACGACCCGTCCCATTGGTTGGAAGGGGGAAGATGGCATTTGTCTGCTTTCTTTTCCTGCCATGCAATCTCGTTTTCACATCTCCCTCTAATTGTTTTCATGCTAGTTTTAAACACCATCATGTATACATATTAATTTAGAAATTATTGAGAAGGGGTCACTTTTGGAAAATGTGCTTAGAGGGAGTAAGTACATCCCTTGTCTGTCCTCTCTCTGTCTAGTCCATTTCTGGGCTGGATGTTCTGGGAAATAAATAAAGTATATGAGACTAGAGAAAATGACTTTTAAAATGTTTTATGTTTTACAGAATGGTTTTTCATCTTCTTAAAAAACTAATGTATCGATGTACATTTTTATAGCAATCATCATTGTAAATACTATGTAAGAAGTTAGGTGGGTAGTTGGGGATAATAACAAAAGCAGAAAGAAAATTTCTTTCTTTTATTTTAAAACTATATATAGATCAGTCACTTTCAAAATTTTTTGACTGTGACCTACAGTCAGAGATGCATTTTACATTCTGACCCTGTGCACGAACACATACACACACGCACACACACACTCACAATTGAAACAAAAGCTTCAGGAATCAATACTTACCCTGCACGAACACATACACACACGCACACACACACTCACAATTGAAACAAAAGCTTCAGGAATCAATACTTACCCTGACTACATTTCCACTCCATTCCATTTTTTAATTAAAAAAAAAATGCTGGCCTTAACCCACTAAATTGATTTTGCAATTCACTAATATGTCAGAATCTGAAGTTGGAAAAAATGTTGGCCTAGGTTTTATTTATAAATAGAGTTTAGACGTGACATGCTACCTTTTCTCCTACTCTCTCCATAGCACTTACTGTGAAACACAGCTGAGTGAGGTGGTTCGCGGGAAGACAACAATAAGTACTTCCTGTGTGCTAATAATGTTGTATTTGTTTTGTTCTTCCACTCTCCTGAACAATCTTGAGAAGTAGAAAAATCTAAGCTTCACAATGGTGGAAATTTTTATCTTTATTTTTCTTTTTCACTTCTGTATCCCCAGACTTAAAAGAATGATTGGTATATATTAGGCGCTCAATAGCTACTTGTTAAATTAATCTTATCTCAACTTTATAGACAAGAAAACTGAAGCCCAGAGAGATTTGTGACTTGCTCAGTGTCTCAGGAATTGAAGGGGGCGGATCTGGGCTTCAAAGCATCTGTCTAATTCCCAAGCCCTGGGATGTGCGGTGAGAAGAAGCGCGTAGTCAGACAACCTGCTCATTTGGCCTCATGCGTAAGGGATGGTTTTGTGTGCTAGAAAGTTTGGTGTGGTGGTTTAACACCCTATTTTAAAATAAGGCTGGTCCTGAAGGCTTGGGCTATGTTTTTATATTCTTGATTATTTGTTCATGCTGAGGTGGTCAGGACCAAGGTCATATGACTATTTTGGTCACAAATCATACATTTTGACTAGAAACTTTTCCTCATCACTATCCAAAACAAGTATAACTAGCCACTCAGCAGACTGGGTTCTGCTGTTTTCCAACTGCTGACCTTGCTGGAACTGTGTATGCCACCGAGTAAATACAATCTGAATCATCAAAGGGCTGAGTCTGTCCACTTGAAGACTGGGCACGCCCGCCCTCTCGGCTCTCCCACAAGTTCTAACCTGATAGCATGGAGCCCCTGGGATAAGGTCATTGTTTATTCTTCACGGAGGCAGAGACCTTCTCTAAATCTGGACCACAGCTTTCCAAATAAAATTATTCTGGCCAAGAGAAACACTGAGCCCAATTAATAGCGTCTTCTTTCTCTCTTTTTTCAAAAGACTTTGGCAATAGACTTTCTCAAATAAAGGTGGCACAGCTGTGATGTGTGGTAAAGCTGCTGCCCTGCTGCCTAACAATGAGCGGCTCACCACCCAGCAACCGGGTAGCCAACAAGACCAAGACTTTTGACAACTAATCATGGAGCTCCAGGAAGGAGACAAAGCTGCTTAGCAACTCCCCAAACAGAATTGCCTCTAACCGTGTGAAAAGAATTTGACTAATAGACTCAGAGAGTTTGGTGGTAACCATTGACATCCAGGCGTAGAATCCGTTTCTAGGAATGTAAGGCTGGCAAGTTGTTTCAGGCTGAGCCTGGAGCTGAGCCTCAGAGAGGATACTCAAAGCAGAGGTACCAGTATCTTACACCTTTAAATGTGGATTCTCAATCACTTTTAATTCAGCTGTGGTCAAACTCAACTAGAATGTAAGTTATAGTGTGCAATTTTGGATATCTAGGCCATTTAAAACCAGAATGTTTATGTTCACTGGTAAATGTATCTCCTTCTTAGTAAGATCTTTGGGAAAAATTAATAATCGAAATCTGATGAATACGAAAATTCATGTAAAAGGAATTGAGTCTTCCTAAAGACATATTTTCATTGAGCTGTGTTGGACTATTGTGTCCTCCTTTTCCATCGGGAGCGTTATACATGTGTAAGAGATCAGAGGCTTCTGATGGGCTTTGCCCAGTCTTTTCTGAACTACAGTAAGGATTCATCTCCTGTATTGTGTCTGGTTTAGTAAAAAGAATGCCTCAAGAGATACTTAGCATTCACAGCCATAGCTTCTAAGCCATTCCATTTTGTCTGCTTGTTCCAAGAACTGTTTTTGGACCTTCTTGACCTTATTTTTTGAGGCATCCCCTATACTATTGGGCCACTGTTCAGTTTGATGCATTGGTTGGCTCTCTCTTGTGTCCAATGTCTACCTGTCCCTTCCTTACTCTTTTCTTCCATAACTAGCCCCAAAGCACTTCATAGCAACCCTCCTGTTTGGTTTCCCATAATTGGGATTTTATCAATAGGGTCTATTTGGAGATATTTTGGGCTTGAAGATGGGTCTCAGAAATCTTTGTTAGCATTTCCTTCCTTCAACAATGCTGCGGGCACACTGAGAAACAAGGCGAACTAACATTTCTCAACGTTAGACCGTACTGGAGGCTTCAGGGCAATTGACTGAAACAACAAATTGATCAAAAACAAATATTTCCAATCCTAGAAGCTTGTCATATATTGGTAATTTTGTGCATCCTGGTGATAGTGTTGCCAATTTTCATGTGACCTTAAATATTTGTGTCCATTTATCTGAGATTTTCAGATGTTTTGAACTATTTTTATGAACCCTGGGATACTTACAAGAATGTACAGTGTTTCTATTCATTTCTCACATACTTGGAGTTCGTTTATTTATTTTTGGCCAATTAGGTCTGCTTAGCTTGTTTGGCAATCTTTCATGAATTTGAGTTTTGTCTCCAGCTCTGAGTTTTCTAGAAGCAAATTCCTAAAAAACAGCTGCTTCCAGCCACTGGTTCATATACTGATAAATTTTATGTGTGCTCCAGCAGTTTTAAATTTAAAATCACGGTTTGGGAGAGCTATTTCTTCATTTTCTCTGTTATTTTGCTTTTTAAAATTCAAAGTTCATTTTTCTAGTGATGCCAACTTATTTGGATAGATTTTCACCATTTTTATTGTATATTTCTTTTCTATTTAACAGCTTTAATAAAGAAAGCTTTATAGAAAAAGCAGGTTTGAAGGAATAACAAATTTTTGGTCAAATATGCCTGAAAACATTAGGTTTTTAATGTTATTTTAACAGTGGAATGTGAAAAAAAGCGGTAAGAAATATTTGTCTCTATAATGTCTCCTAGGTTAAGTATTTCAATAGACAGGCGCTGTAGGGCCTTTTCTCCAAAGTATGCTATATTAGTCCACTCAGGCTGCAAAAACAGAATGCCATAGACCAGGTGGCTTGTAAACAACAGAAATTTATTTCTCACAGTTCCAGATGCTGGGAAGTCCAAGATCATGGTGACGGCAGGTGTGGTGTCTGGTGAGGACCTGCTTTCTTATTCCTAAACAGCTGTCTCCTCGCTGTGTCCTCACATGGTGGAAGGGACAAGGGAATTCTCTAGAGGCTCCACCCTGATGACCTGATCACTTCCCAAAGGCCCCACATCCAGGTACTATCACATTGGGTGTTAGGATTTAACATAGGAATTTCGGGGGACACAAACATTCAGTCTACAGCATACAGTAACACTGACTTTTCAGTGGTATTACTAATTCTGTTTGAGTAATCCTTTGGATAGGCAAAGCTGCTATCACCAAATTATCCTTGCAAGTTTAAACTTAGAAAAAAAAACCCGATTATCTCTATGCTAGCTGTTTTATACACTTCATCCCACAACTACCAACTGTAGTAGGAATTATTTTGCTAATTTTACAGGTAAGAAAGCTAAGGCACAGAGAAGCTAGGTAAATTTTCAAAGGTCTCTGACTCAAATCCAGACTTGAAGCAAGAGTGAGACTGAGTTGTCTGAATTCAAACACTATTTTTCAAATCTTTTAAAAAGGGAGCAGCCTCTTCATTTCAATGGGTTTTCACAATAATTTTCAATGATTCCATTTAGAGAGACCATAAATAGTTTCTACCTCAATAATTATACGCTATTTCAGGGGGCCTATATATAGTAGGTGCTCTCAGGGTCTCATTCCTATCCCCTTGGCACTTACCATGTCCAGGCACACCAGTTAACTTCTCATTACTAGCATCTGTAGGCCTCTGTAGGCATTAGGTGCCGGGAACTAACACCCTTCTGCTCCAACAGGAGTTGGTGGATAAATATACTGGTTCCCTCACCCCTGGGTGGGGTAACTCGGAGATGCATGTTCTATCCTGTCTCCCAGAGTGCCCTTGTGGCATTCAAGTTCAGTTACCCACAGTAATAATTTGCATGATAACATTCTTTTTTGGCTGTTATAGGCCAAATGTTTGTGTGTCCCCCTCCTCTAAACACCCCTACCCCCCATTCAGATGTTGAAACCAAATGCCCAATGTAATGTCATTAGGGAGTATTAGGGAGTGGGACCTGTGGAAGGTGCTTAGGTCATGAGAGTGGAGTCCTCATGACCGGATTAGTGTACTCACAGAAGACTCCTCCCAGAGCTCGCTAGCCCCTTCCTCCATGTGAGTTACAGCTAGAAGGCCCCTTCTACAAACCAGAACGTAGGCCCTCACTAAACTGAATCCTCTGGTGTGTTGATCTTGGCCCTCCAGCCTCCAGAACCATGAGAAATAAATGTTTGTTATTTATAAGCCACCCAGTTTATGGTATTTTGTTGCAGCAGCTTGAACAGAATAAGACATTGGCTTTTTTCTCTTTCCTACCTCACTTCCCCTCTTCACTAGTGGTATTTTCTGGGATCACCACCAAATTAACTACTTTTACTTGAATCCTTATCTCAGAGCCTGTTTCTGGGGTAACCTAAACTAAGACACCATCTTACTTATTGATTATGGATATTGGAAATAAATCTTTCAGCCTGGAGGTGGACAAGTCCAATCCCAGGCTGGAACTCTAGCTCTGGTATTTATAAAGATGGCCTCCCATTTGCCTGGCCAGTTGCCTGTTCCTTGCTTTTGCCTCCTTCTCTCTATTTCACTTGGCTCCACACTAGAATTCCCTATTCCTGCTAAACATTTAGTATGTTGCAGTTTCTGTGGGTCAAGAAGCTGGGTGCAGCTTAGCTGTGTGCCTCTGGCTCAAGGTGACAGTCAATCTGTTAGCTGGGACTGTGGATCATTTGAAGGTTTGACTGGGCAGGGATCTGCTTCCAACCTCACTCATGTGGCCGTTGAAAAACCTTGGTTCCTTGCTGTATGGGCCTCTCTACAGGACTGCCTCATGACGTGGTGTGTTAGTCTGCTTCAGCTGCCCTAACAAAATGCCAAAGCCTGGGTGGCTTCAACCAGACACTTATTTTCTCACAGTTCTGGAGGCTAGAAGTCTATAATCAAGGTGCCAGCAGTTTTGGTTTCTGGTGAGAACTTTTTTCCTGGCTTGTAGATAGCCGCCTGCTCACTGTGTCTTCACATGGCCTTTTCTCTGTGCATGTTTAGAGAGAGAGAAAGATTTCTGGTGTCTCTTCCTCTTATTATAAGGATGCCAGCACTTAGGACATCAATCGGCCTTAATTACCTCCCTAAAGGCCTTATCTCCAAATATCATTGCATTGAGTGTCAGGGCTTCAGCATAAGAATTTTGGGAGGGACACAATTCAGTCCATACCATACAGCAAGATCCTGGAGAGAGTGAGGGAGTCAGAAAGAGTCCATAATGGAAGCCATAGCCTTTTTATAATCTAATCTCGGAAGTGACATCTCATCACCTCTGTCATATTCTATGTGTTAGAAGTGAGTCAGTAAGTTTAGTTCACGTGCAAGAGGAGAAGATTAAACAAGGGTGTGAATATCAGAAGGTGAGGATCACTGGGGGTGTACAGGAAAAACTGTCTTGTGTGTCTTCCTTTACTCACACACATAATAATTCTGACATTAGCTATGTGGGTCTTTATTTCCCCACACCAAGCAATTCTCTGTAACATCACCTGGATGTTCTTCAGTTTAATTCAATTTTGACGCTAACCAAACTTAGTGGAGACCCCACAGGTTAAGGGCTCATTCCATAAGACTGCCCCCTACCTCAAATGCCAATCGAAGTTGTGCGTCCCCAGGTGACTCACAACTTCTGTCTAAGCTGGCTGCAAATCAGAGGTTCCCAAGATGCCCTCCTTGGATTTGATAATTTGCTAGAACAGCTCATAGAACTCAGGGAAACACTTACATTTACCAGTTTATTATACAATAAAGGACATGATAAAGGATATAGATCAATAGCCCGATGAAGAGAGACGTATGGTGAGGCCTGAAAACATTCTGATCGCAAGAGCTTCTGTCCCTGTGGGGTTGGGGTGTGCTGCCCTCCCAGCGTGTAGATTGTTCACCAGCCTGGAAGCTCTCTGAACCTCGTACTTTCGGTATTTTTATGGAGGCTTCATCGTGTAGGAAGGATCTCTTGTTAATTCAATTTTCAGCCTCTCTCTGTTCTGGAGAATGGTCAGTCTAGTGGGTATGCAGGGGACTTACATGGCCTGCTACAAGTACCCATCTTGGTAGGATGCTGTGAGAATTGAGAAAGGTTACACACATATAGCAACCAAAATTTTATTTCCTAGAGCTAGCATTAATGGAGATTCTACTAGTTATTAACAGATTTGATTCCCAGAAGGTGGCATTCGTGGGACAATAAGCTAGGGAAAACCAGTGCCCTGAATGGTTCCACTGAGTAGGTTTTAGAGATTGCACTAGAATTTGGCCACCATCTAAAATATATGGGTTTCTTGATTCCATTTATATCAACTCTACTCTCCTAAGTCTCAACAGACATTAGGCAATCCTGGTATCAAATTCAAGAATAAAGTGAATATCAATACATTTATTTAAAGGGGAGAATGAACCAGTTGTATTTATGTGCATATGATGAGAAAGAGAGTAAGCTGTATTCTAGCCAAGGGTGTTATAAATTGAGAACTTGGGTGAGAAAGGTACACACAGATTAATTTATAGAATTCTGTCAGCAATGCTACTTTTAAAATAGCCCTTATGGGCTTTCTGGCAAAACAAAAGTGAAACAACTGGAACTGCTCCAGCCTCAGGCTTGTAAAACCACCAGTAAGTGAATCCAATAAACAGATGTGCATTCCTACCTTGAACCACACCTCCTCCCCACCACTCTTCCATGAATCTTTTGTACCAGCACTCACAAAAATATTCAAACATGAAGCAAAATCAAGGCTTCAGCCCACCCTCACCACAGCCACAATCTCTTATCTCCTCTCCTTTGGCCATTTCCCAGTACTCTGACTCTTCTTCCCAGCTTTGCTTGCTTTGCCCATCTGTGTGAAGCTAGTCTCCAGCAGAGCCATTAATAAAGGAAGCTGAACAGGATAGAGCCTTGAGTTGCAGCATTAGCAACCTTCATCCATATCTGGACCCATTCTCTAGTTTTCTACTGGAGTGTGGTTCAACCAGCTAGAAGCCCCCATGGTGGAATCATTATTCATTCAGTAAATATTTTGAATTCTGTTTATGTCAAGCACTGTGCTGGGCCCCAAGGATACAGTAGAACACAAGTCCCAGTGCTTTTCTTTAAGGGAAGTCTGGTAGGGAGATGAACAGGTAAATAGGAGTGCAGGACATCATGGGATCACATAGGAGGGGAAGAGGGGGCGGGGCACGGTCATGAAAGGCTCCTTGAGGAAGGGTGAATAGGAATTAGCAAAGTGAAGATAGAGAAGATAGATGTAAAAGGAATTGAGGGAATAGCACATGCAAAGTCCTGGGGATAAAATTCCACTTTAATTTGCCAGCAAGGCTATTATAAGAGAATTAAAGAGAACACTATATCCACTGGGTTCTGAGTTTTTGGTCCACCAGCAGCCATCAAGCTGTAGCAGTTGGAGAGAAGTCTGGCAGTCTTGGTGGAAGGCGCTGCACTGAAACCAGGGTGCGTTACGTTGGTCCAGTAGAATACATTTGTATTTGAAGTTCTTTAGGAAGCATGGACTTTTTGTAGTTTGCCTCAAACCATGCCACCTTATGGTTTGTAAACCAGTGGTCTATGCATTATTTTGGCACTATGAGGGGGGCTGGATATACGTTGGTGATTTTGGCTTTAATGGACCTTGTAGTCTGAAGGAGAAGACCAATAAATAAGCAAGCAGGGGTATAGTATATAAATTATTATGAGTGCTTTGAGGGTATTGTGAGATGGTAATAAGGGTCTACTTTTTAGAATGGGTGGCCAGAGAGGGCCTCTCTGAGGGAGAACATTTAAACAGAGACTGGAAGGACGAGAAGAACGTCTTTGGAAGAGTGTGGAGGGAACGTGTTCCAGGCAGCAAAAGAGAAGTCAAAAGTGAAGTTGGGCAGGTTGTAACTTGCACACGGGTGCTTCCACTCTCCAAGCTTTGAACCCTGGTACAAGGCTGTGTCTGTCCAGAGGAAGGGATGTACAGATTGCAGGATGGTGAGCAGAAGCCCCTCGAGAAGGCTCTAGCTAGGAAAAACCAAAGACAGCAAATCTTTGCACCCTGGAGACCAGATGTCCTTTTAAAGTAGAATGAATACTCAGGGGTGGAGGTGGGTGTGTGGAAGGTGGAGTTGGGGAATCAGTCAAGCTGCTGGTGTGGTGGGAAGTCCAGTAATGCTGGAGGAAGGCAGTTTGTGGAGACCAGGGTGACAGGGATAGGCAATGGAGGCATCTATACTTGGAAGAGCCAATAAGGCAGGTCATCTGGCTTTTAGGTAGATCAATGCCCTGGGAAGCAAAGATTTAGTAAAACAGAGAAATGGAGGAAAGGAGGTGGTACAGTAACCCCAGCCTCAGGCTGATGGATCCTGGCAGACACTGGTCTCCAGCACCACGGGAAAGAAGATGGAAATGGAGGCAAAAAGCATAAGAACCAAGGAACAGTGCAGGAATCCAGTCACCAGAACTGGGTCCAAAGATCAGAGGAGAGTCAGGGCAAGGCTCTGTGGATGTGGTATTATTGGTCTGGTGGCCTTTAAATTCCTTCTATATAAGACTCCTACAGGAGTGCCCCGGGCAAAGCTTGTTTTGTAGGAAGGAATTAAGCTACGTGAGATTTGAAGATTAGATGGACAATGGATGGGTAGAGATCCAAGCAAGTCATAACATGATCTACCCGTCTGGTGCCTTAAACAAAACATAGTATGAGTTTAGTTTGCTGTGACTCAGTCTGGGTGCATCAGCGGCAACGGAGTCATTTCTATATTCTTTTCTTAGTTGCATCAGACACTTCTTGTCCACCACTCACATCCTCTCTACCACTCCTGTCCCTGGGATCCTTGGTCATTTGTTTTCCCCAGCTGCTGTGGCAACTAGCTTCACGTAGGCACAACCCACCAGCGCCCTGCTCTCTGCCCCTGTGGTGCATTACTTGCTTGCTGCTCTGGACTTTCCCTACAGCCTCTGAGGTGTGAGATGCTGTGGGCTCTGAACTGGCATCTTGTTATATGCAGCCTGAAAGTCCAGGGTAGTTAATGTTCTGTGAAGTGAACTTTGGTCAAGGTGAGATAGAAGCCAGCTGATATCTTCTTCCTTCTTCCCGCTGAGACGTACTAGCTTATATGTTTCAGAAGATGATTGCATGAGATGGAACAAACAATGGTCCTTGTTTCAAGCAGTGGCCAACTCAGTGGCCTTCCTTCCCTGCCACATTTCACCCTTGCTTCATTTCTACTTCTTGAGGTTGCACATTTAATAAAAAAAAGCGCGTAAGCTTTTACTTCAGGCTTTGCCAAGATACAATCAGTTTTAGAATCTCGCTGGGGTCAGTAGCTTACAGGTCGGTAGCTTCACAGTCCCAAATTAGCCAAGAGTTACATGTGGCTATAGAGCACTTGAAATGTGGCTGGTCCCAATTAAGATATTGTGTAAGTAGAAAATGCACATCAGATTTTGGAGATGTAGTACAAAAATATTTAATATTAATACCTCATTCATAATTTCTTATATTTATTACATGAAGAAATAATATATTGGATATATTGAGTTAAATAAAATGTATTATTACAATTAATTTCACCTGGTTCCTTTAACATTTTTAAGTGTGGCTACAGTAATTCTGTTGGATGGCACTCATGTAGAGTTTTTGGAGTCCCCCTATTACCTCATTAAAAAGTTTAGAGCCGTATATGGCAGTCTCCCATCTTCTTTTAGTGCTTCTCTTGTTTTTTATAATTTCTTAAAGATTATTAATTACTGATGCTTTTAATATGTGATAGTTCCAAATCAAGGTAAGATTTTTATGAGGGTCAAAAGAAGCAGTAGCTTGTACTGTTTGTCTATGTGAATATTAAAATGATCACGCGTATTTGTTCATGCCCAGTTTTGTGGGATGGTAGGTTTATAATTCAAACTATAAATGAACAGGGGCCTGTATTCGCTGCTTTACTAGGCATGTTAGATAAGTGCCATAGGTGTTGAGAAGGCCAACAGTTTTATAAGGGTTAATCTTCTGATATATTTTATTATATGTATTTTCCATGCCATAATTGAATATCATGAGTGTAGTGCCTAAGGATTAACTTTTGTGCTTTTTTTTCATTCGCTGCTATTATCAATTACATGTTGTGATTTGGCGGGCTAAATTAAATTTGTAGCAGGATTTGGCCCTGCTCCTTTCTCTGGAATTTCCTTGTGGGTTTCTTGCCCAGGGTGTTTCGTCATCAAATTGTCTGATTAAGCTCTCATACACACGACATTGGCGATGCATTATATACAGCACAAGTTAAATAGCTGTGGATTCTACTCTGTTCTATAAAAAGATAAGGTTCTGGCTTGGAGTCACATTCTTTCTCTTGGAATTTGGTTCTGGCTGGATTGAAATATTGTTAAAGAATAGTTTGGTGAGAGTTGCTTGAGGGATAAGAGTTGAGTGAGTTCATGCTTAAAAAGGAATGTGGCTTGAGGGAGGAACAGGGGGCTAAGGAGTCAGCTTCAAGCTCAACAGAGAACGGAGGGAACAGATTTTAAAGATCAAAAGGAGCAGTGGTTTTAACACAACAAATTAAAATTACTTGCCATAACAACCCCCTATCTAAATATAAGCTTTGTGGTTTTAGTTATACTTCAACATGGTAGCAGAATATGTTACTTATACTTTTGGTAATCAATTTATTGTTTAAAAAATCCAGAAAACATACTATCCAGGATTTTGAAATATTGAAGGGGGAGTATTTATTTCCGTCATGATTCTCAAGATGACTCACAATATTCTCTCAACAGACACAATATTTGAATTGATCCCAATAGGCAGACTTGGAGGTGAGTTTTCACATGACAGTCTGTTAATTTCCCTTCTTTTCTAGTCTCCAAATTCTGTTTTCTTTGAAATTTTGTTTCTTTTCTTCTCAAATAAAAGAAATTAAATGTAGAGGGACAATTCTTTCAAAAGCCTTCTTTTGGTAAGAGAGGAATTAATGAAAAGCTAATTAAAGATGGGCTCACATCTGAATTGCTACGTTAGTATTAACTTCATTCAAAACCACAAGTCAGCAGAGAGCCGGGACAATCAAAGTCAATTAGGTATTTCCAACTCAAGTCCCTAAACTGCTCTGTAGCCTTGCAGGGAGGTTAGAGTTGCAGGCAATACAGTAGTAGAGAGGTAAACCTTCTGTCTCATTCCTCTCCCACAAGAATCTTGACCTGTGCGGAGAAGTTCACTTGCAATGCTGATTTAAGCCCATTCAACAATTAGTGGCAATTGCACAGCATTTTAAGGGTGGTGTCAATCTCTCACTGGATCAAGGCCCACTACCAGTCGTGTCCAGTCTGGTTTTATGTTAAATAAACATCTTTAAAAAATTACTGTTAACAGCTTTCACTCCTCATAAAATTAAGATTGGTCTGTTAGCATTTTATAGCCCAGAGAGGTAGGTTATCATAGGCATAAAAAGTGAAAGAAAATAACTGT
The DNA here is from genome assembly GCF_037783145.1 of Equus przewalskii. Taxonomy (NCBI): domain Eukaryota; kingdom Metazoa; phylum Chordata; class Mammalia; order Perissodactyla; family Equidae; genus Equus; species Equus przewalskii. Next base: position 61,353,909 of record NC_091845.1, read on the forward strand.
AGCTTAATTGTTTTTTTTTTTTTTTGCCAACCAACATAACGTTTAATAGTAACAGCAGAGATCATCAAGATAGTCACTTTTGAAATTGTAAAGAATTACAGGATATTCATGATATTCATGCTAAGCTTGGAATGAATACAGGACTTGGCTGACCTGGGACTGATAAACAATGGGAAGGTTGTAGCTTTGGTGTGTGGCCAGCAAGGGCTGTGTTCTATTCATTGTTACCCTCCAACCCCGAATATAGCTCTGACACATAGTTAGCTATCTGTTTATGTTTGTTGAATGAATGACGGGTGTAACCTAGGAGTTGTCTTAGAGGCATCGCCGGCTCAGCAGGGAAAGTACTAGATGTGTGATCCGGATGTGAGCCAGGAAAGGGAGTAGGTGAAAGCTGATGAGATAATGGGAGACAGGAACACAGGGAGAAGTTGCTGAGGTTTTCTGGCGCATTCTGCTCCTTCAGGATTGCACGTGTGCCTTTCTGAGAGGCACAGTAGACGTGCTCCACAAGAGAGATTGATCCGGATACAGGCATGTCAGAATCAAGCAGATTAAGGAAAACTTTGACTCATAGCTGTGCTCACGGTAAGCAGAAAACACATTTTTAAAGACTGTGAAAGGAACCTAAGAATTGTGTAAAGCTATTGAAAACACTGAAACAATGTTAAGTTCATCTTTGAAGAAAATATTTAATACTGATCCTTAAAATGGGAATGAAAATTAAGGTAATAATTGCATTTGCAGTACTTATGATGTTTTTCCTTTTTAAACATAAAATAACCTTTGGGTCGTCACATTTGTTGTAAGATGCTAATGACAAGGGTGTAATGGGAGGCCAAGGAGAGGGAACTATGTGAACATCTTTTGTGCCAGGACTTAAGATACAGGCTTTGCAGGTGTCGTCCCCGCGACCCTCCTAACGTAGTACAGACACTTGCAATGTTCACAAAGCCTCATAAAGTGCAAGAAAGCTTTTATTTCCCGCCTTAGGATAATTCCATACGTAACGCATGAATACACGATTATTATAAGTTTGAAACACTAAAGAAGGTAGAATAAGACAGGATAATTTAGCTGCAATTCTTGCCACTTTCCATAACCTCTCTTCCCTTCACATATGTAATGACTATTAACAATTTAATATGTGGCCTAACTATTCTTTTTATTTGCTCATATGTATATAACCTTTAAATATGAAGGTAATTATTGAGGAGCACAATTCATTGGAACATAAATATGAAACAATTTAATTTTTTAAAAATGACTTTCCCCAAACTGTGATATTTTAAACTTCCCTTTTTTATTGGGCGATGAGTGGACTCCTTAATGAAATCTCAGCCCCTTTCCATAACTTTCCTGTTACTTTCAGTTATTAGAATGGTTTCATTTCAATAGTTGTGATTATGTTTGTTTTAAAACTTCAGTCTTTTTTGTGTGCATGTGATCTTTTTTAAAAAAGTTATTTTGTTGAGGTCATATTGGTTTATAACATTGTGTAATTTCAGGTGTACATTATTATATATCAGTTTCCATATAGGCTGCATCTTGCTTACTTCCAATAGCCTAGTTTTTATCTGTCAACATACACATGTGCCCCCTCAACTGCTTTTGCCCCCTTTTCCCTTCTGGTAACCACTAATCTGTTCTCCTTGTCCATGTGTTTGTTTATCTTCCACATATGAGTGAAATCATGTGCTATTTGTCTTTCTCTGTCTGGTTAATTTCACTTAACGTAATACCCTCAAGGTCCATTCATGTTGTTGCAAGTGGGACAATTTTATCTTTTTTTATGGCTGAGTAGTATTTCATTGTATATATATACACACACCACATCTTTATCCATTCTTCAGTTGATGGGCACTTGGGTTGCTTCCATGTCTTGGCTATTGTGAATATTGCTGCAATGAAAACATAGGAGTGCATAAATCTCTTTGTATTGTTGATTTCATGTTCTTTGGATAAATACCCAGTAGTGGGATAGCTGGATTGTATGGTATTTCTATTTTTAATTTTTTCAGAAATCTCCCTGCTGGTTTCCACAGTGGCTGCACCAGTTGGCATTCCTGCCAACAGTGTATCAGGGTTCCCTTTTCTCACATCCTCTCCAACATTTGTTATTTTTTGTCTTTAAAACTTCAGTCTTAAATGCAATTCAGAGAGGATCTCCTCCCCAGCCCCAGTGAAGGCCAGACCTGTGTGTGGCTCCAGTGGCTGGGTCTGCATGGGAATCGGGGTAGGGAACTTGTTTTCAGCCTTTTCTTGGTTGGCTGTCTCTGCTCTTCTAGCCTTTGTGAGCTCAGTGAGGATGGCGAAGATATCAATATGCCCCTTGAAGAGAGGCTTGCTTCCATTCAGCATTGGTGGGCATCGGTAGCCCTTTGTCCTATTTTGATACTCTTCCAGCTGAGGATGGCATCCGTTCTCATTCTTTAATAGGGCACACCTTGCCCCCTGCATTACCCAGTTGTGGTGGTTCTAAGAAGAGTTCTTCCTGTCTCAATTGCTTGCCAAAACTATAGCAAAGGCTGGCAGACACATGCGGGATCCCATCTTCCATGTCTCTCAGAAATCCAGAACTTGAGGGAATGGGAGCAGTTCTGACTTTCTTTCCACCTGGTACTCTCCCTCCTCTACTTGTCATCTCTCACCAGTTCTCTTCTCCTACATAGGGGGCATGAAACAGATCATCAGATCTGCTGGCTAAGCAGACATCCAGATAGGGAATAAAATGCGAATCTCCTCTTCTTGCGGTCACCCTCAATCTTTACGAGTACTTCTCTTAGAGCCTCATTAGGATCATCCACCCTGTCTTGGGGAGGGGAAGCAATCTTCTCTCTCTCTCCTGCATGGGGAGCAGAGGAAATAGACTGTTCCCATGAATTGCTATTCTAAGGCGGTGACCTCCTCCCCTCTCAGTTCTCTTTCTGTAGAGACTGGAGGAGGGTCATGTGGTGGTGGGTGATTGTAGGACTGGTTCTGCATTTTTGCTTCTTTCTGTAAGGTCTGCGGGAAGGAAGGCAGCCCCAGTGTTGGCCGCTTTGTGCATATTAAACATGGAGTGCTTAGTGCCTTCTCTCTTCAGCCCTGACCCTTAGCTGGAATTTTGCACCATGAGAAAAATCCAAGTTGACATATCCTTAGACACCAGAACTTGCTCCCTGTGCTGGTTGTTCTTTTTTTGTCCCTCTGCCCAAGATCTATTCTCCACCTTTCTCTGTCCTGCAGTGTGCCCTGGAATGCTGACTTCTGTGGTCTGCATCATCTTGACTCCCTTGTCCTTTTGCTTCTGGTTGTTTTTGGTTAATGGGAGGAACTGGTAGGAGATTGGAGAGTGATAGAGAAGGAAGCTGGGATCTTTATAACTCTGACACTCCCTCCCAACCCAGTTCCTCTCTGGCCGAAGCTCCTGCCTGGTGGCCCCTCTTCCTCGGCTCCAGCCATAGCTGTTCCTTCCCCCCGCTCCTTTATCTTAAGGCTGGTACAGCTTCCCGTTCTTGCTAATCCCAGGCTGCATTACCATCCCATGTTAGTCCCCGTAACCTCTTGCTGTTCCTTTAACCTTGTCCACACCTCTGAAAAGGGCCTCTCACTAAAATAATTTTGATTACGTTCTTTGAGTGAGCCATCTGTTTCCTGTTGTGACCATGACAAACGTGCTCCCTTTTTCCATTTGCAAAATATCCTGAGGTCTTCCATGTCATTACATATAAATTTACTTAAACAAAAATGGCTGTATAATCTAATCATTAGGAAACATCCTCAGACATACTCAAATTGAAAGGCATTCTACAAAATACTGGCTTGTACTCTTCAAAAATGTCAAGGTCATGAAAGATAAAGGAAGACCAAGGAACTAGTCTAGAGTAAAGGAGCCTTAAGAGACCTGACAAGTAAATGCAATGGCTGGTCTTGGACCAGAAAGAAAAAGGGTTTTTAAATTTTGCTTGTGAATGAAAAACGTGTGTGTGTGTGTGTGTGTGTGTGTAGAGAGAGAGAGAGAGAGAAGGATAAAATAGTTATGATAACATGTTGGCATTTGGGGAAACTGGGTAAAAAGTATATGGGAATTCTTTGTACTATTTTTTTTTTTTAAGATTTTATTTTTTCCTTTTTCTCCCCAAAACCCCCCGGTACATAGTTGTATATTCTTTGTTGTGGGTCCTTCTAGTTGTGGTATGTGGGACGCCGCCTCAGCATGGTTTGATGAGCAGTGCCATGTCCGCGCCCAGGATTCGAACCAACGAAACACTGGGCCGCCTGCAACAGAGCGCGCGAACTTAACCACTCGGCAACAGGGCCAGCCCCTCTTTGTACTATTTTTGCAATGTTTCTGTAAGTCTAAAATTATTTCAAAATATAATGACTGCACAGTGTACATGCCCCCTACCTTGCTGTGGCTCATTTATGTAGGTTGTCTCCCATTTTTCTCCAGTACCCACAGCCCTGTGGTGGATACCCTTGTACACATATCTTCCTGTACACATGCCAGTATTTCTGTTGAACAGAGTTGAAGCAGAACAGCTGAATCAAAGGTCATACACGATTTGCATATTGGTAGATTTTGCCAGCTTGCCAAAGACTGTTTAATAAACACCTATAATCTGTTTTGTATTATTGCAAAAATATGAGAAAGCTTTAATAAAAAGGTCAGATTGTAACCTGTACAAATGCAGTCTTTCAAACTGATCGAATTTAAGTCCCTAGAGTGTAGGAATTTAGCCAGCTCTAAGTTATGTGTTAACTGTTTTTCCCCCTTTATCTCTAATGTTTGTAATGTCCCGCCTGTCTGCATCCTTCCTTTGCCCTGGGGTTTGTGGCCCATTGTCTTTGGCCCGCCTTTCTGAATTCTATTTAGTCAGAAATGTTAGATAATTTTAGTCAAGAGGGTAAAAAAGTTAAAATACTATTCTGAGAAATTAATTATACCTGATTTTTGTATCAAGAATGACATTCCTTCTTTCCATGAACATATATAACCAAGAATTGACAGTTATAATTCTTCGAAAGATCATTAGGTGATCTAACACCAGGGTTGATTTGGAAGTGTTATAAAATTGCTCTACAGTTTAAAGAACTCATTTACATGTTTATTTCTTGGACATAATCATAACACGTTTACCTGGAGAGAAAATTGTAGACCGTTTGATCCACTCTCTTCTTTTGTGGATGTGGAAACTGCGATTTGCGGAGTTTGGTATATTGACTGAAGTCAAGAGCTGATAACTGGCAGAGCAAGGGCTAGGCACTGGCTTTCTGACTTTTTGAAGTGCTCTTTCCTGCTTCATATCTGTGCTATCTTAAAGAAAGGTCTGCAGGCTATGCTGTGGACCAAATCGTGCTATTAGTTACGCTACAAGTTTGGAGGTGGTGATTCAGAATAGGATGGTTGGAATGAAAAGTTATTTCAAGTACATAATGAAGAAAAATTTGCGTAATGTGATCAGTGTAAATGATTTATACCAAGCCCCTAAGCAGGAAATATAACTGGTGAATTGGTTACTTCTCTTTCAATTGCTGGGAACAGCATCAAAAAGTACAACAACGCCATGAGTATTGTGAGTACATTAATGGGTAAGCTTTAAAAAGTTTCACCCGTGTGATAACTCTAGCGTGCTTCATAGACACAGTGTCAAATATTACTATATTTGGAAATGACTAGATCTTCCTAGATAATTTGTGAAGCGGAAACTTGGATGACTGAATTCCTAATTCTCTTTATAGTGGCATAATTCAAACTAAGATGACATCATTTAGCTTTTATAATTGAAATAAGCAATTCTTGGAGTGTTTATGCCATAGTGAGGAAAGATAACATATAATACAAGTATTAGAACTAACTCCTCCCACCCCCACCAAATCATTCACTTTTGCTTTGGACATGTATTTTTGTGTTGAGATGGATGTGGGTATATGCAACATTCTGGAAGATCAGAAAGCTTCATATAGAATCCAAGTTTGAATGCCACTACATCATATCTGCACCTTCTTCATAACTCTGGCAGCATCACCTGCAGGGCATATTAGGATTTGAAAAACTTACACAAGTATGGGGGAAAATTTTGTGGCAGAGTGGGGTTAACTTCGTCATGGGTCTGATCATCAAGAGAAAGAGGAGGCCAGTTAGGGAAAAGACAGTTTCTATCCCAAAGAACCCTGGGATTTGGCCCTGACTTGGATGGATGTGATTATCTGAAGGGGTCCAGCTGGTTAGTGGGTGGCAGCAACAGGCGATCCAGTCAATGGTGATATCACAGTTGGGTGGCTCCAAGTCTTCAGCTAGTGATTGTGGGCCAAAGAGAGTTGATAATCAATGACTGGGCAGATGGTCAGTCCCGACTACGTGGCTCTGAACCACAAGACACTTAATTTCCTCTATTTAAAACAAATATTTTGATACACCCACTTACTTAACAGTCATTGATAAAATAATCTACAACCATAATTTTTAAAAAATCACTGTGCCCTAACTATAAAATAGGAAATAGATAAAAGGGTAACTAATAATATTTATTTTAATGTGTAATGCTTGTGCACCACTGCAAGGAGCAGTGCTTCTCAAACTACGTCAGAACAGGCTTCCCAAATGCCACCGTGCATACAACTCTCCAGGGATCTTGCTAAAAAGCAGATAGATTCTGGTTTGGCAGGTGTTGGGAGGGTCCTGAGATTCTGTATTTCTGACAAGGACATGGAATATCCTTTGAGTAGCTTGGCTCTAGAAGACGTAATGAAGGAACCAGAGGGTTGCGCCGAGAAAGAGAAAACTACAAATGTAGTCTGGCACAGGTGTGTTGAATTAGCAATTGAATTGCCAGGCAGGGTGTTGCCTTTGTTAATGTGATTTTCCAGGAAATTCCTGAACACTTCTTGGTAAAATTCAGGTCAAAACAAAGTCCGCTTTTCTCTTCACTTGCACAGTAGTTGCATTCCTGCAAAAATACTTTGTGTTCACGCGTGAAAAGAAGTCTGGTTGTAGGCTTAGATAATTATAGACAAATTTTTCACCTCCAGGAATGCCCAGTGGGATACTACTTGAAATTTTCATGGAATGGGGCCACTCTTTATATGCAGAACTATCCCCTGGATTGCAGGACATTTGCTGTCCTTGACTCCTGCCCACTAAAGAGCAATAGCATACCCAATTATTATGACAACCCAAAATTGCCCCCACAGATTTCCCAAGTCCTCTGGGGCATGGAATGGGATTCACACGGAATCGAGACAGAGTGCTAGTCTCGGTCTGCTAGTTAGTAACCAGGGCAGAACCCATCATAAGGGCTGGACAAACATATCAAGGCTTAGAGACTGCGGGTGCTCGGAGACAGGTAAGCCTCGGCTCGCTCTGATGTGCTGGTCTCTGCTCATGATAGGAATACTACTTCAGACTCTCTAGGGAAGGGATGGGCTGGAATAGAGCATGCCTCTCAAATGTCAATATGTCTACATTCGCTTGGGGATCTTGTTAAAATGCAAGTACTGATGCAGCAGGTCTCGGATGGGACCTGAGATTCTGCATTTCCAACAAGCTCTTGGGTGACGCTGCCGTTGCTGCCGGCACAGTTTGCTCCACAAACTCTGAACAGAGGAATGGAGTGCCTAACTCGGTGGGACTGGGGCTGTAGGGGCCTCAGTGCCTAGAGCTGAGATGAAGTGAGGGTAGCCAGGGGTGGGCAACAGTCATCCCATCTTTCTTTCACTTCTGTAAGAATTCTTTTTTCCTCACTCCTTGTTACCTCTCAGAGTGATGGAAACCAGCACACTAAAGTAGGGCTAGCTTATCTGCACAGGGTTGTTGGTTCTTATCTTCTCTAGAATGGGGAAGCAATGGGTAACATTTTCTTTAAAGGTCATTTTAGCTCTCAACGGTACAGAATAAATGGTAGAGAGATTCTATTTATGTCATCAGAAGATTTAATTAGGCATAATTTGACATATTGTTAACGGATACTTGACAGCTAGATTTACTGAAGATAATATCCAATTCAAATAACTGCTTACTGATGATTGAGAATTTTCTTTATAAATCTATTCAGGAAAAAATTGTTATTTGGTTCTAGAGTCGAGAAGACAGATATACAACACACATGCTATAAATCTCTACTCTTGTACCCAGGGTGTGGCAAGCAGGTACCTAGGGCACAAAATTTAAGGAGGCACCCACTCTCAGGGTTGTGCAAGTGCACAGTTGGCACCCGAGAGTGAGTGCCTCCTTAAATTTTGCACCCTAGGCACCTCCCTTGCTTCGTCCTAGTTCTGACTCATGACAGTTCTACCAGTACCCATGACAGATACTGCTAGGAAATGATGCCTATGCTAACAATTGCTTGGTGGGTGTACCATTTACCTGGATGAAAATTTCTTCCATGGATCTTTGGTTGATTACCTACTGTCTGGGGCACTGTTCTTATTCATAAGTCTTGTGGTTTGCCACAATAAACCCCACGTAAAGCCATGCCAGATCTTTTCTTGAAGACCTGTGGGGGGGAATCTCAACAATTCTCTAAACAGATTTCTCGTTCTCTGTATCTAACATTTCTTCTGGGTGTTCTTATGAATAGAATATTATTACATTCTATTACATGGAACTACCTCGCTTGCATATTTATCATTTTGAAAGCTTACCTAAGGGTGAGAATCTGTAGGTTTAGTGAATAGAAATGGACAAAACAAACCAAAAACAGAACATAAAAGTCAAAACCACAAACAAATTCCCTTTTCCCTACATGACTCGTAGTCAAGATTAAGTTATGAAAACTTGTTATTTTAAAAGAGAATAAGATCTCAAAGGCCAAAACCAACACTGGAAATCCTTCTGTTGGAAAAGGCAGTTTAGAATTCTATAGAGAGGTTTCAATCACTTTGTTTCAGGCCCACTGCCTCAATATCTCTAAGAGTGAAGAGTGGACATTTGGAAAGTATGAAGCACCAAGGAAATGCTGGCGCTGAGTCAGGATTGAGAACGGGAGCCCTAGGATGTGTCTATTTTCAGGGTGTCAGAAAATGTTCACATTATCAAAACAAAGTTTATTTCACTATATGTTAACCTAAAGATGTATTACCAATTTAAAAAAAATTTCATTTAATTTATGAAAAATGATATCAGAATAGCAAAAACAAAAATAAACAAATCCCATGACTGTTACAAATAATTCCCTTGTTTTCATTTTCTCTCTTTCCAGCTAGACTGTCCTCAGGCTTCATGGGTGTGTGAACTTTGCAATGGCACAGGGAACCACACTCAGAAAGGCCCCACAAATCAAGTAGCTGGTTGTGTCTATAAGTATGTGTATATCTGCATATAGGCCTACCTAACTCTGAGATCAGTGCTGATTTGAAGCTGTCTTCTTTCTCCCTGACAATTATATCATGAATATTTTTTCATGCCATTTTGTGCTGTTTCATCATCTTTATGATGATTAGTTTTAGTGATTATATAATATTCAATTAATTATGTCTATAATCAAGATAACTTACCCATACTTTAGCTTAATTTTTCCCATATTAGGTTGCTTCTTCTCATTTTTCACTAATACATATGCTATAGCAATGAGAATCTTTGTGTATTTAGCTTTATTCTTTGAAAAATTTTACTCAGGATACATTCTCAGGATGGGGATCAGTGGGCTGGGCTGACCGTACTTCTTGGGTTGCCTAGGGCAGAGCTGGATCATGCCAGAGCTGGTTTATGGTGTATTTATTAATAGTGCTCCCTTTTGACCTCAGAAGTGCCTCCACTGGGGCTATAGAGTTTATGGTTTTCTTGGCTATGACTGGTCTGATGGCCATTGAGCCCTTTTAAGGGAGAACTGATAAAACCAAATGATCAACAGTAAGATATTATAACTCATATAGCATTGTGAATAACCACTTTAGAAAATAAAATGCAGTAAAAAAAAAAAGCTTCTTTAGAAAAGATTATCAAAATAGGTTTAAATTCTCTATAGATTCACATAATTAAGAAGAATGGAATTAATTAAATCAGGGATAATATTTTGGGACATTTTTAATTTTTGCAAATACATGGTTATTAATGCTTCATTGAGTGGGGAATTCCACTTACAAATCAAGATGTTAACTTTATTTTTAAAGGCTACCGATAATTCAGGTATTGTATTAAAATTTCATTAACCCTGGTGTTACCAATTTAAAATCTGTGATAATCCAGAAGGGACTTTTTCTAATGTTTCTCTTTGCTGTGTCAAAAAAAAGGATATTGCTAAGTAACAAGTAGTGTAAGTAAGAGTATAGGAAGAGGTATTTATTCACTTTGGAGAAGAAGTTAAAGAACTTCAGTAATTGTACTTACCTAGACAAAGCGAAATGACTCTGTAAGCCAAGTCTTGCCACTGCTTGGCATTGGTGCTCTGATTTTTTAATTCAAATAATTCTTGTCTATTCATTAAATTAGGGTCTTCTTCCAAGTATGATTGGCACGTCCCGTTCCAGTTAGTATAAGAACATGACCACGGCAAAGCCTCATTTCTTTGAAAACAGTGCAGCATCCTTATGTCACTTCTCCCCATTGCAGACAGACCTGCCCCTCGAATTGTTCCAAATTTATGATATTTTGCTTTTTCCCTTGAAACTAGAGGCAATATTTTCAGAATAAATGCAAAAACTCAAGTGTTTCTAAACCTTGTGCTTGGATGTGACCTTTATGAAACCAAAGTGGAGTCCAGGACTTACAGGGCGTGAAGATTCTGACGGAATGTTGCCTCCCTCTGGAAAGAAAGGGCAAGTGGAGATGAGGGGTGTAGGCCTGAGGTCGCTTGTAGGTGCTGGAAGTGTGGAGGTGAGGCTGCTGGGGAGATCAGGGAGCCTGCCTTTGGAAGATTGAAGAGTTTTGGAGGTTTGATGGAGCGCACGAACTGCTGAGTCTGATAGCATCATTTTAGTCATCTTCAACACCTGTTAGCTCTGTGGCCAGGGACAAGTTACTCATCCTCTCTGAGACTCAGTTTCCTGGTCTGTGTGTCACTGAGCAAGTTCCTCCCCACAGTTGCTGGGCAGTGAGTTTGGACTGTGTCCCCCAAAGAGAAATAGAACACGTGGGAGGCCCGAGAGGACAGGCAGCCAGGGCAGAATAGAGGAAGTTGGAGTTTTGTGTGGTTCTCCTTGAGTAGAACAGACCCCATGCCTGAGGAAAGGAGACAGGGGAACTTCGGGCAGGCTTAGCCACCTCGATTAGCTGCATTAGAGGGCACAACTAGCTGTTTATGTCCTTGTCCGAGAGTAGGCATCATTTAGGGCAGTGCAGGCTTCAGAGGATGTGGTCAGGAGATGACTAGCAGGAGGCAACGGCCAGAGGGAATATATACACTGTGAGGGCAGAAACCAGGCAAGTAGGGACAATAGTGCCTCCAAGGAGGGGCTGCAGTTGGGCATTACCCACGTAATTCTGAGCCTAGAGCTCGTAAGCCTTTAGTTTTTGATTCAGTGGCTTCTAAGTATCACCTTCCATTGATAGACTCATGCATAATTCTCTCCTTTATCTATCAAGTGCTGGCCAGGCATCCAGCACCGGGGATAGAGATGAACAAGAGGCAGTCTCAGCCTCCGGAGCTCTCATAGTTGAGGGTGGAGGCATTCATTACAGCTTGATGAGTATAGTAAGGTTTATTTATGACCCCACCTGGCTCAGTCGACCTTGTGCTGGAAAGGACAACCCCGCCCTTCTTCCTAGGAAGCAAGGCATGTACGCAGTCTTTGTCTGGTGCCCTGGTGTCTGGGGCTGGTGCTGTATCAGTTTTGTAAATCTCACTCCCATCCATGGAGCCAATATGCCAACTGGTCCTGCCCCACTAGTGTTGTCTGGTTTCTCTGCCAGTTCTCTCTTGGGAAGGGGGGCTGGAGACGTCCTTGCAATTTCCTAATCCCTCTTGATTACTGTTCCCAGAACTGGCTTTGATTTCCTTTGCCTTGAGGTCAGCCCTATACCTCAGCTAATAGATTGAAGACCCAGACCTCCGTCCTGGTTGCTGTGAGCACTGCTTCCTAGGACTGGCTTAGGCCTTACTCCTAGTTACCATGTTGTCTAACCCGACCCAGGAGCCCTGAGCCTTTTTTCTGTTTTGTGTGCTATGGATCTGACTGCCTTTGACCATTGACATCTACCTGGAGGCGGGTGAAAATGGTTAAAATGAGGTCAGGTAGCTAGCAGGTAGAAACATAAGGAATTCAAACCCAGGTGATCTGACTCCGGAGTCCAAGCTCATAACCGCCACACTGTCTGTCTCCACGTTGTGTGGGCACGTCTCCGCTGTGTCTATATCCAGTGTTGCTTGCTCTTGAGAAAGTCTCCTTCAATCCCCGTTACCATTGCTTAGTATGCAGTCTGGTTTTCTCTCTCTCTCCCCCCTCCCTCCCCACTTCCTTCCTTCCTCTCTCTGGAAGCTTTTAGCATATTAAATTTATTGCTAGTGTTCTAAATTTCACAATGTGTCTTTTTTTGCAGTTTTATTAAGGTGTATGGCATAATGACTTGGCTTGCATATATTGTGAAATGATTACCATCGTAAATTTAATTAACATCCATCATCTCATATAGATACGAAAAAAAAGAGGGAAAACTTTTTTTGTTCTTTTGATGAAAACTTGAGGATCTACTCTCTTGGCAACTTTCAAAAATAGTCTATGGCACTCTTCACTATAGTCACCATGCTGTACATTACATTCCCAGGACTTATTTATCTTATGACTGGAAGTTTGTACTTGTGACCACACTCCTCCAATGCTCCCTCCTCCCCCATAATATGTCTTGATGTAGGTCTTTTTCTTTTTCTCTTTTTCATCACACTTTCAGTCAGCAAGTCCTTTCAATATTTCACTTCTAGAAACATTTCTTGATTTATTTCTTTGACAAATTTTCCTGTTTATCCATTCTTCCTTTATGGAAAACCAAATCCAAGATATTTGACTCCCTAGACTGATCCTCTATGTCTAATTTTTTCTCACATATTTTTCATCTTTCAGTCCTACTCTTTGGGGAATTTCCTCAATTCTATTTTCCAACACTGCTATTGAGTTTTTAATTTTGGTAATAATACTTACATTTCTTTCTTTTTTTTTTTTTTTGATGAGGAAGATTGGCCCTGACCTAATACAGTTGCCAATCTTCCTCTTTTTGCTTGAGGAGCAGTGGCCATGAGCTAATATCTGTGCCCATCTTCCTCTATTTTGTATGTAGGACACCACCACAACATGGCTGATGAGTGGTGTAGGTCCATGCCCAGGACCCAAACCCGTGAACCTGGGCCACTGAAGTGGAGCACGATGAAAGTAAATTCAATAGTTTGACAATTTTCTCCAATGTTACCAATTAGAGATTTTTGAAATTCTCTTTTATTTCCAACACTGTTTCTTCTGGGTTTTTTCTTTTTTAATGAACCTCTCTTTGTTCATATTGGCATTTCTCTTTCATATGGAAGACTTTTTACAAATATCTATTGACTCCCAATTGTCTCTTTATATTTTAAAATGAGGTATAAAAGTTGATTGGGAGTTCTGTTGCAAGGAGGGGCTTGTTTATTGAGACCTTTGGGTATAGAGTGATTGAGCAAGGAGCCAACCTGCACTGGGACTCCAGGGTGCTCCCAAATGTGAGAACGTGGAGGTCCTTTAGCTTGTCCAAAGGAGAAGTTTCCGATTTCCTATCTGGGGAAGCAGATCCCTGTGTGAAGTTGTGGTACTTGACTCATCCATATATTAACTGTCCTAGGTATTATGGCTGCATAACAAATTTCCCCAAAACTTGGTGGATTAAAGCAGCCATAATCATTTATTACCTCTGAAGCTTCCTCTGGGTCAGAATATTGGTGGTGGCTTGATTGGTGGTTTGGATTTGGGATTGCTCATAAATTGGGACTACAGTCATCTGAAGCCTTGACTGGAGCTGGAGGATCCACTTCCAAGATGACTGACTTACGCATCTAGACAAGTGGCCTCTCCACATAGTCTTCTCCATGAGTTTACTTGGCATGGCAACTGGCTTCTCTATAGAGAGCAATCCAAGAGAACAAAGTAGAAGCTGCAAGGCCTTTTAAGACCTGTACTCAGAAGTCACTCCTTGTCACTTTTGCTATAATCTATTGGCACATAGGGCCATCCTTTGTGTAACATGAGAGGGGACTAAACCTCTGAATACCAGGAGGTAAGGATCACTGGGTCATCTTGGAAGATGACTACCATGCTGACTTCCAATTCATCTTCCTGTTGTTAGCTTTACATCTTACTCTCACTTTCTGATGTAACTTAGCGTCTGAACGTAAGCCCCTCTGGGATTCTGTCAAGAAGTCAGGCAGCTTTGCTCCCATGTCTGCCTCTGTGTATACACTGTGCTCTGCCTTCTTCCCTAGCACTCCTCTTTTCCATTTTTCAGAATTTTCTTGAAATCTCCTGTCTGCCAAGGGCTTCCTTCCTGTTCTCTTTATTATGGTAGATATATATATTATTCCGTCACTATTATTAGTGATTCTTAGAAGGAAAAAAGAGAGAAATGTGTTTGGTCAGTCTATTATTTTTAACTTAAAGTCAGAAATTGTGTTTTATGGGGGGCCAGCCTGGTGGCGTAGCAGTTAAGTTTGTGCGCTCTGCTCTGGCAGCCCGGGGTTCGCTGGTTTGGATCCTGGTCATGGACCTACACATCACTTGTCAAGCCGTGCTGTGGCAGGCGTCCCACATATAAAAAGTAGAGGAAGATGGGCATGGATGTTAGCTCAGGGCCAATCTCCCTCAGCAAAAAGAGGAGGATTGGTGGCGGATGTTAGCTCAGAGCTAATCTTCCTCAAAAAATAAATAAATAGATACTAAAAATAAAAAAAGAAATTGTGCTCCTTTTTAAGGCAGCTCCTAGAATAGGACGTAATTCTATTTTGTGTACTAGTTTTCTGATTATCTCTTTGGATAAATTGCCTTCCTCTATACCTAAGAACAACTAGTTAATCTCATTAATATTGAGGGATTTAAAAAATTTTCAGTTCATCTGTAAGACATAAGTAATACTATATGCAGTATGATGCTTGACACTTAAATTTTGTTAGTCTTATTCTGTTATTAAGGTAAAATTAGGATTGCAATTTATAATGGGCTTCATGCTGTGAAGATGATGCTGTATTTTAGAAGCTGGAGAAAAAGATGAGTTTGACGACTGGTGATCCTGTCACTTTTGTAGCTGAAGCAACTCTGTTACACACCTTTTTCTGTCATTAAAAACATCTCCTTCCCTCACCAAATACAGTTCTCTCATAAATATTTATAGCTCCCCATTCTCCAGGCCTTTTACTTCAGAGGCCTTCATTTACCCTGATGCAGAGCTCTATCTAGTTTTTTTGGTTAATAAAGTACACAATTTTTTCCTTTGAAACCAGTAAGAAACCAAATTGAAAAGAGCCAAAAATATGATGTTAGAGCTGGTTTTACATTTAGATTTCTCTTTTTTCTTAAAAAAATAACCCCAACTACTAAAAAATAATTCCTGTTCATTGTTTAAAAAATTGTCAAACACACATAACCAGAAATAAAAATAATAAGCAAAAATCACTCATAATTTTACCATTTTTCCTCTTGGTATATATCCCTGTTGATTTGCTTTCTATACCTACATGCTCATTATTCTCGGTATTAATTTTGTTACTTAGTGGTTTATTATGACCATCTTTCCTTATTAAGAAATATAAGCCAGTTATTTGTCAATTATACCTCAATAAAGCTGAAATAAAAAAGTCAAAAAAAGAAATATAAGCCTAAAAAATCAACTTTAATGTCAGCCTACTATTCCATTTTATAAATAAAATAATATATTTAACCGATTTCCTATCAATGGATATTTAGGTTGCTATAAAATCTTCATTATAATAAACAAGGCTGTGATAAATATTGAAATGCTAGTTCGTTAACTATTTCTGAAGGATAGATCCTTCGAAGTAGAATTTCTGGGTTACAGGATGTGCACATTTCGTATTGTCAACTTGACCTCCAGAAGGGCGGAGATACTTAGCCAACCACAAACATGTATTTGAATCCCCATTTCTCCACTCCCTCTATAGCACCAGGATTAATCATTCTTTTACTATTTGCCAATGACAAGTTTTCTATTCCCACCTGCAGATTCCCTCTCCATCCTTCTCCATCCTGCTCTTTGGAGCATCCGCGGGCTCCTTGCCCTCCGGCTTCCTCATTGGTCAGCCCATGGAGCCGTGGGCAGGAGATAGGCAGCTAGGAGCTGAGTGAAGTAAATAAAGGCTTTGGGCTGCTCCCTCTCTGCCAGCTCAATGGTGGATGGGCTGTATCCTTCTACCAAAAGCCACAGCTCCTGTCTGGTGGTCTCTACTCATTTTGTGTCCCAGAAACTGCTCCTCCCTTGCCCTTTCTGACCTGGGCTGATAAATGCCTCCCTCCTGGACTTTTGCTAGCCCTGGGGTGCTTCACCATGCCTGGTTGATTTCCCTTAGCTCTGTCCACACTTTTGTAAAAAGCCCCCTTCTGTTAAACTCTCCCAATCACCCTGCTGTGTGTGCCCTATTTTCTGCCAGGACCTGATTAATAGATGTGAAAAATTGTATCTCATGTTTTGGGTAACATTTTGCCTCATATATGACAATTTTGCCCCCAATTTGTCATTTAACCTTATTTTCAGCATTTTTGCAGTTCAGTGTTTAACGGCTTTCTGCAGTCGGATTTATTGACCTTTCCCTTGTTATGTCAAGCTTTGAAAGTTTTTCCCCACCCTGATTGTGCAAATATCCACCTAAATTTCCTTCTTTTATGTTTACAATTACATTTTTAATCTTTACATCTTTAGTTCTTCTGAATTTTATTCTGAATGAAGGTATGATTTAGGGATAAATTTTTCTTTTCTTCTTTTACCATGGATTTTTCTCCAGTTTTCCCAATAGCACTTACTGAATCTTTACCATTTCCCCACTGATTCAAAGGTCTCCCTTTATCATCATCCATCACTTATTTATTCTGTTTCCTGGATTTATTAGTCTATCCTGGCTCCCTTGTCAAGCCTTATTCATTTTTGTAACTTTAAAATATATTTTAAAATATAGTAGAATAAATTTCATGGCGTTATACTTCTTTTTCAGAAAATTTCTGGGTATTCAATATTCATGTTCATTCTTCTAAACAAAATAGGAATGTTTTTTCAAGGCCTCTCTGCTCCAAAAGTGTCTTAGAATTTTATTTGGCACTGGATTACATTCCCATATTATTTTGTAGAGAATTGACATCTTTCCAATTTTGAGTCCTCCAATCCAGAGATATGGTTAATGTACATTCACTTGTCTTTTGATGTCTCAGCAAAGTTTCTTCATATGTCTTGTACATTTCTTATATTCAGAATAAATCATCATTGCTATTGTGAAATTGTTATTCTTATTATGAAAAGATATAGTGAGGGAGAGACAGAATTATTACCATTTGAGTTTTGAAAAATCACGAGCAAATTTAAACTCAAATTCATTATAAGCTGCTTTGCAAAGCAGTTCAACTTTTTTCCTATTATTTGTACTCATAGTAACTGAACCAGCAATTTCACATTAATCTATAGTGATGTATTATATGGAGTAGTTGTTAACACAGGCATGTACAAGGGGCTTCTACTTCTAATACCATACAGTACCATAATATTTATACTTTAAATCTCACAAACATTAGTAGCTTCCCACAATAACCTTAGAGGAAAGAAATCCATATATACAAATTAATTATCTATAAAAATAAAAACTCCACATACATACATTTTCAACATCAATGATAAAAACAAAAATAGTGTGCAGATTGAATAGCCCTAGATTTCCCAAAGCTCTCACTAAATGTGAACAATTTTTACTGCAATAAGATAAATACTAAACATTAACTCTAGAGAATTTAAGTACACTTAATACACAGCTTAAAAATAGTTACCTCTAATTCACTTTTAAAATGAGTTTAGTTGTTGTAGAAAATTATTAATGTTGCAAAATCTTTTCAGATACCCCAAATGAAATTTCCAAGCAGTTTGTTAAATTTTTCTATAATGCACTTAAATTTTGTACATTGTTTTGAATTCCTGAATTTTGTTAATGGCTTTTTTTTTTCTAGATAGACTTTATTTTTTAGAGCAGTTTTAGGTTTACAGTAAAATTGAGCAGAAGGTGCAGAGATTTCCCATATTCTCCCTACCCCCACACATGCATAACCTCTCCCATTATCAACACCCCCCACCAGAGTGGTACATTTGTTACCATTCATGAACCTACATTGACACATCGTTATCACCCAAAGTCCCTAGTGTACATTATGGTTCACTCTTGGTGGTGTACATTCTATGGTCTTGGACAAATTCATAATGACAGGTATCCATGATGATAGTATTTTACAGACTGGTTTCACTGCCCTAAAAATTCTCTGTGTTCTGCCTATTCATCCCTCCTTCCCCCTTCCCCCTGGCAAACACTGACCCTTTTACTGTCTCCATAGTTTTGCCTTTCCCAGAATGTCATATAGTTGGAATGACACAGTAGTAGCCTTTTCAGACTGACTTCCTTTACTTAGGAATACACATTGAAGTTTCCTTCATGTCTTTTCGTGGCTTGACAGCTCATTTCTTTTCAGCACTGAATACTATTTCATTGTTTAGATGTGCCACCGTTTCGTTACCCATTCACTTACTGATGGACATCTTGGTTGCTTCCAAGTTTTGGCAACTATGAACAAAGCTTCTGTAAGCATCGTGTGCAGGTAAATACCAAGGAATGCAATTGCTGGATTATGTGGTAAGAGTATGTTTAATTTTGTAAGAAACTGCCAAACTGTCTTCCAAAGTGATTGTATCATCTTGCATTCCTCCCAGTGGTGAACGAGACTTCCTGTTGCTCCATCTCCTCGCCAGTGTTTGGTGGTGTCAGTGTTCTGGATTCTAGCCATTCTAATAGGTGTGGTGTGGGATCTCATTGTTTTAATTTGCGTTTCCCTGATGACATATGATGTGGAACATCTTCTCATATGCTTATTTTCCATGTGTGTATCTCCTTTGGTGAGGTGTCGGTTTAATGGGCTTTTCCTTTTATTGCTAATGTTTCAAATGAGGATACAGTTGCAGGATGAAACATATGTATTGTGTGTATTTGACAAATTGTTAACTAAGAAATGAGAACCTTAAGTGGCTTATATTATTATACATTTTCTCATTGTCTTAGTTCAGATTCTTTAGACTTTTAATTTCTCCGACCGCAAGAGACTCCTTGCTGGTCTGTCATCTCTCCAAATCATTTATCTTGGCCCTTTGTGCAGTGACCTCTTTGGGGACAAGTCAGAGCATGACCCTCTTGCTCAAAGGTTTCAGAGAGAAATGAGAACCTTCAAAGCTTCTTACCCCTAGAGAGTGAGCTCACAGTGTCCAGTGTGCATACAGAATCCACAAGTCTCTCCCTTTTGTAACTCAAGGCTTATTCAACCTATCTTTCCCTTTCCTATTCTCATATTTTGTTCATATTGTTTTGTCCTCCTCTCTAACTTTTGAAATCCTACCCAAACTCTCAGCAGAGCCTCAAACACTAACTCTTTCATTATGGTTTTATTGACTTACCTCATCTGAAATAAACACTTCATTTTTTCTTGGCATTTTCTTTGTACCTCTCTTATATGCTTAATAATTTTTGGTGCGCATGTTTTAAGAATCGCTCCGTTTAATAAACGCCCTGATGTCAGGCAGAATGTCTTGTTTATCTTTGTGTGCTTTTTGGGCCTAGCGTAGTTCAGTTCTCACACGTAGCAGTTTGTAGAGCTGAGTGGTGGTCTCTAATGCCAAGACTCACTGTAGTGTTGATAGTAGCCATAGTTGGACTAGCATGTAACTGAATATAGAGTACAAATAAAGTTGTTGGTTTCCACTATTAATTTCATTTGGGAGAAGTGTGAAATGGATCTTTTTTTTTTACAACTCTTTCATGCAACTAATGTATTTCCCCCTCTCCATGATTCTTTACTTAACCATGTTAAATGTTCTTTGAAAAAATATAAACTATGAGAAGGATAATAATCCTGGTTTTCCTTTGAGTAGAATAGAAACTAATTAGTCGATGTCTTTTTTATAGATGTCATTTTTACTACACCTGAGTATGACTGTTATTTAGTTTTTAAATAGTTTACTCTTTTAATGTGAGTTTAATGTTTATTTAGTAGTTTAGCTGTTTTAAGGAGAGAAGGGAATTTTTCAAGTGTAAATATAGTAAAGATATTTATCATGACTATTTCTGTGAATGGTTCTAATGGGAAATTGTCAGTGGCTTAATTTGAATTATTTTTTCTTTTGCATTATTTCATAAAAGCAAACTTTGTGTAATCACTTTTATACAAAATTATTGTGGCTATCATTTTGGAGGATTGAAATTGGCTCTAGGTCTTGTTATCGCTAGGGGGATAATTTGACTAGAGCATTTTCAGTGGGTGGTAAAATACTTTGACTGGTTAAAGTTTTTTCCTGTTGTGAAAAGGGCAATTCTGCAGGCTAACGTATGGCTTAGGACTGTTGATGTTAAACCAGCATTAAGTGAGGGAGCACCTCTAGGAGTACTATGAATGCGAAATCCATCTACTTTCACCTGGGTGCACACGAGTGCAAGCGTGTGGGCTAGCCCTTAACCGTGGCCCCATTTATTTTGATATAGTAGAAGAGAAAAACGATTTTAAAAACCTGCAATGGATCAATGGGAAGGGAAAATTCTGGCTACCTTAGGGGTTAGTGAACATACGTGAAGGTATTGCCTTTTTTCAATAAAATTTGGTTTGAACTTCTGCCTTCTCCCTAAATGTGTCAGACAGAAAAATGGCAAAATGTAAAAGGCAAATAACAACAGATTATTGTCAGCATTCTTATGCATTCCAACAGTAGAAAGCATTCCTTTTAGAAATTTCGTATTTTCCTTACAAGTTTAGTTAGATGGTGTGTAATTGTTTTGAATGGGTTCAGTGATGATAAAATGAATTGAGCCTGCTTTTCCATGTTAGTGAGCGCATGAATGCTTAGCTGTGTGCTGTGAAGATACTCCTCTCTGAGATAAGGCAGAAGGGTGTGGAAAGTGTAAGTAGGTTGGGAGTCAGGCCTGAGTTCCATCTTCCTCTGCCCTTTCTAACTGGGAGATCTTGGCAAGATTACTTCAGGTGTGCCTCAATTTCCTCCTCCGTAATATCAGGTTAAGGCCTGCTTCATCAAGCTGTTCTGCGGATAAGAATTATGCATATAGAAAATGCTTTAGGAAGTGCTGGATACCTCATCGGAGTTCAAAAAATGGTAGCTAGGGGCTGGCCCAGTGGCGCAGTGGTTAAGTTCGCAGGTTCCTGGGGTTCGCCAGTTCAGATCCTGGGTGTGGACATGGCACCGCTTGGCAAAAGCCATGCTGTGGTAGGCGTCCCACATATAAAGGAGAGGAAGATGGGCATGAATGCTAGCTCAGGACAAGGCTTCCTCAGCAAAAACGAGGAGGATTGGCAGTAGTTAGCTCAGGTCTAATCTTCCTCAAAAAAAAACAGGTGGCTATTTTATAGCTAAAATACTCACATATATAATTACTATAAATTTAAAAATCAACAACTTAGATATCTGGTGGGAAACAGTGAGTGAGGATTGGTGGAAAAAAAGCAAGAAAGTAAGTGCATTTCCTGTTTTAGTCAAAATGGAGAAATTACTAAAAAGAGAGAGTTTCCTTTGAGTAATTCTAAGTAAGCATTTCTTAGTGGACGGAGAATTTCTGTGAAATGAGCGGTCCTTGCCTCTGCCTTTTGGATGGTGCTAGATTTCCTGTCTTCACGGTTCCATAGCAGGTAACTTTCCCATCATTCCCATCAACCTTGGGTATGTGCTATTGCTCACCTTTTTCTTGCTCAAACAAGTCTTTTTCCAACAGGACAGTATGCACATTGCTTTATCATACCAAATGCATATTGCATTCTAAAATTGGCCAGAATTCTCCATTCTCTTGGGAAAATGATACCTCTCGATACTGATAAATATCATTTCATTGTCTATATCTATCCACCTACTTAACCACTAGAGAAGCTTTGTAGCAGAATATCAATGTGTTTATTTATTTTTTGTTGCTTTCTGCTGTTATCATATTTTCTGATGAAATCCATTCGCAGTAGTTGAACTAATTTCTTGGAGGATTTAGTGTGGATAAGTCGCCATTCTTTTTTGATGCTTCAGTTTCTCTTTGACTCTCTGGAATGTCTGCTTTTGCCCTTGGGATGTTTAAGGATCACATTTTGTAAGCCCTGGTTATTCCTTCTAATTATAAAAGTAACATAAGCAAAACTAAAAGTACGTATGAAGTAGAGAACAGAGTCACAAATAAGAGAGTCCAGAGCAAAGAGATGTAAGAGTTTAATTGAATATTTAACACAATTCATGAAAAACTTAAATGGGATTTGGAGATATTGAGTTAAGTGGTAATTGATCAGTTGATATAGCATAGAAACAAAAACATGTTGGCTATATTTGGAAAAATAATAATATGGCCAAAAAAGGAGGGGAACAATAACTATAAATATCATTCACCTTAGTATACCTATGAGAAGCCAGGCAAGGGAGAAGACTACTCAATGAAAATAAAAAATCTCGATGTTGAAATGTGAAGAAGAAAGAAAACGAAATGATTGACAGAGTGAAGAGAGGCTTATAGAATGTCAATAAAAAATATTGCTATTGGAGTAGGATGCATTGCAGTTTGAGAATTAAACTCTTATAGTTTGAGAGGAAAAATGACAATTTTTTTCTCCCATGTTGAAATAATACGAGATATGATGTAGCACAAAGAAGAGCTATACGAAAATAGAATGTACAACATTTTTTTGGTAAGTACAAAGAACAGAAAACAAGCGTTCTTAGATGACATAATGTAAAAAGAGAAAATTACCACCGTTAATGAGTGAGTAGCCTTCAAAGAGAAAGACACTTCTTTCACATTCGAAAACAAGGATTCAATGTATCTGAATCAGTTAAAAATCATCCTGAAGGCTCAAAATTGGGGAATTGGTTAGCTTCCATACATTGGAAATCTCTGCTGTATTCCAATGAAATGAAGATTAGCAGAGTCTGCCATAGAAAGATGTTTATGAGCCATTTTAGGTGAACAAAATAGATAACAAAACAGTACATATAGTGTGATCCTATATTTTTGTAAAGAAACAACATATATGTGCGTGCATAGGAAAAACTCCGAAAGTGTATTCACCAAAGAATTACAAGTGACTAACTCTTAGCAGCAAAATCATGAATTTATTCACTTATTAATTCACTCAATATCAATAAATGGTTATTGAAATCTGTTAAATGCCAGGCACTGTGTGGGACACTAGACAGATATTTGTGAATAAAACAGATATGCTTCCTCCTCTCATGGCATTTAAATTCTAGAGGAAAAACAGACATTTAACAAGTAAGTAGATGAATAAAAGTAATTAGACATTACTGATGAGTGCTCAGAAGGAAGTAAGTGTGATATCAGGATGCTGAAGCACAGAATAATAGGGTGGAGGCGGGGGGTTGCATAGGTAGGTTGGTGAGTTGCACAAAGTCTCTCTCAGGACATGATACTTAACCTGGTCTTGGAGGAAGGAGAGGAGCCAGGCCTTAGAACAGCCAGGAGAAGAACATGAGAGGTGTGGAAACGAAAAGAACAGAAACAGACAACACTTTACATTTTTTTCGAACTCAGAGGCTGGGGGATATAGATTCAGGGAAAACTTTTGAGAAAACAGAATATACTAGAGCAAGTTTGTGCTTTTTATTTTTTTATTCTTGCATCATAAAATGTTTAGAACAGGGGCCAGCCCCATGGCCTAGTGACTAAGTTCACATGCTCCACTTTGGTGGCTCAGGGTTTTGCCGGTTCTGATGCCTCGTGGGGGACATGGCACCACTCATCAGGCCATGCTGAGGTGGCGTCCCACATAGCACAACCAGAGGCACTCACAACTAGAATATACGACTATGTACTGGGGGGCTTTGAGGAGAAGAATAAAAAAAAGAAAGAAGAAGATGATTGGCAACAGTTGTTAGCTCAGGTGCCAATCTTCAAAAAAAAATAAAATGTTTAGAGCAGTCATTCTGCTACTTACACCTTTTTATAATCAGGGAAAAAAAGCAAGTTTTATAAATGTCAGGAAAAAGATGTCCAAGTTGCAGAATGACCAAAGGTCAAGGCTTCTGGAATTGGCCAGGTGAAATTTATTAAAGATATAAGGAAGGGGAATTTTCACAGAGAAAACAATAAGGTGGGAATTTGAGAAAACCAAAGGTGAAATAAACAAGCGGTGACCATAAAGTATGTTATTAGTTGCTAGATTTCGGTGGGTGAGAAATACAGAGCAATGAGCAATGAGAGAATGAATACAGAGAAGGTGACATGTGACTATAATGATTTTCATTGATTGTCACTGATTTCCGTGAGTGATTCACTGAATTCATCTCGTCTCATCATTTGGAAGTCATACAATACAGAAAGAGGAACTGCTCCTCAGCAACTCTGCAGGACCCACCTTGTGCCCCGCTCCCTTCGTGGAGCCTTCCTGATGACGTCAGCACAGTATGGTGTTTGCTTTCTGAATCTGAATAGTGTTTATAACAAACATTATAATTCACAATACTACAATCAATACTACCACTTAATTGGGGCTAACTTTATTTTGTAACTGTATTATGAATGAGCCATCTTCCAAAGAAAAGTTACACAGTTTTTATGTTTCCATGAATTCAAAAGTCATCATCATATAAGAAGTAGTCAAAAAGTTGGCTTGGGCCCGGACCCAAGGCTGAGGGGTTTAAGTTCTGTGTGCTTCACTCTGGTGGCCCGGGTTCACAGGTTTGGATCCTGGGTGTGGACCTACTCCACTCACAAACCACGCTGTGGAGGTGTCCCACATATAAAAAAAAAAATAGAGGAAGATTGGCACAGATGTTAGCTCAGGATGAATCTTCCTCAGCAAAAAAAAAAAAAAAAAAAAAGGCTAAAGAGAAGCATCATTTAAAAAAATTTACATACAACAAACGTTTTATTTTTGTTTATAATGTAAATGGACATTCATTTGTGAATCTTTTATCGTAAGGCAAAATTCTTTTCTTGGAGTAGGAGTTTGCTGATTGAAGCACTATTTGTCTTCCTCATATAAAAGTCTCCCATTACTAATCATCTACAATTTTTAACTTCTTGAACAAAATATTAAAGACATTCTGTAGAGAAATTTGACAATAGAATCCTTCTAACATTCTTCCTTTTTCTCCAGTCCTTGAAAAGTTGTTATACCCAGGCTTGATTTGAATCTAGTACCTTTAGGGAACTTGCCTTTATTGATATTTTCCATAAGCATTCAGCTGAGAGTTCATATAAACAACTTTCTTTTTACCCTCATAATGATCAGTTTATAGAATATTCAATTAAATTACATAATTATAACAAGTTCAACTGGCATTAATAATTTGGAAGCAAACTGAACTGACTTGTTAAAATATAATTCAACTGGTGTAATCTCTGTCATTAAGTAGGGTGTGTCTGTGTGTGTGTACTTGTCAGGAGGGTTGACATACTGTTGGCATCTGTCAGTGTGTTTTCTGGAGGGACTGGGGGAGCATGAGTTAATCTGTGATTGGCTGTGTGAGTGGAAGATAGTTAGAAGGGCTTCTTCCACACTTTCACTTTCTATACTCATTTTTTCATTTCAACCTTCTTTAGATGATGGTTTGCCCATGATGGATCTTTGGAACAATTGTTGCATTAAAGAATGACCACTAAAGTGTTTTTATCAAATAGTAATGTTTCATAGAAGGAGGTAGGAATCCTCCTTGCATTCAATAAGAAAATACATATAAAGTGGTTAGCACGGTGTATGGCACCTCATAGACATCCAACTATTATTAGTTGAATCTTAATCTACATTCTCCTTTGAAGACTAAGGAGAAAGTAAAGGTTGCCTCAGGAGGTGTCTTTGGGATAGTCCTTGATTGGGATGGAAGGTGTTCCTTTCCTGAGGACTATTTGGGATCCTTCAATTATTTAGAGACACGCATTACTTCCATCTCTTTCTAAAACAGAGGGACAGAGTTGGGAGTCATCCAAGAAGAGGACCCACTATGCTTGTAGCCCTCATTCTTGTCCTAGCTAAAAACTGGGGAGGGGGAGCAGTTCTCTGAATCTCTCAATGAAAGGTCCAAGGAGACCTGTATCCGTTACTGTGGCGTAAAATGCCAACTGCTGCTACAGGAAGGTATTCCTTGACCCAGAAAGCATTTAGTGCCAGGTGTTAGATGTCTGTTTTAGCTCCTGTACAACCATGAGATGACATCACCTCATTTATGTCTCTTGTGGCTTCGGGAGCCTGAGGAGGGGGCTTCCCATGATCCTTTCAGAGGGTCCATGAAGCCAAAGCTATTTTCATAATTATACTAAGATGTCATTTGCCTTCTTCACTTTCATTTTCTCATGAGTGTTCAGCGGAGTTTCTAGAGGCCAGAGTGAATGAGGCGAGATAGGACAATCCAGTCGTCACCTATGAGACCAAACACTAAAGAGATCTGCAAAAATGGAAAGCAGTGCTATTCTCTCATTATTTTTTTTGTTTTGGAAAATATAATTATTTTTCATAAAATATGCTATTTATGGCAACATATAATCAGTTGATTCTTGTTATTTATAGATGAATTAATAAATAAATATTTCAAAATATTGTTTTAATTTCAAATATGGTAAATATTGAAAAATATCACCTACATGAGCAAAAAGCTTTTTGGGCCCTTCAATAATGTTTAATTTTTTTGTGTGTGTGAGGAAGATTCTCCCTGAGCTAACATGTGTGCCAATCCCCCTCTCCTTTGTATGTGGGATGCTGGCACAGCATGGCTTGATGAGCAATGTGTAGGTCTGTGCTCGGGATCTGAACCTGCAAACCCCGGGCCGCTGAAGTGGAGCACACGAACTTAACCACTGTGCCACCAGGCTGGCTCCTCTCGATAATTTTTAAAGTATAAAGAGTTCCTGAGATCAAAAGATTGAGAACAAATGACGTAGAAGAAGAGAGACTGGACCAAACCCTAGGAAATGGTACAGCCAAGAGATGCAGAATTTCTAATGATCAATTAGCATTTAACAGATTATAGTATTATGGACAGTCTATTTCAAACAGTTTGGAAGGAGAATAAATAAATTCTAAAAGTACTTAAAAGTTTTGCCTCAAACCTTTTAAGAAAACGAGACACAATGCAGAATAATTAACCTAAAGGAAAAAACAAACAAATGTTTCTAAAGAATTCTAGCAGGGGAGGAACTGATGCGAGGTGAGTAAACTACCGTGCGTGTGTAATGGCACAGTCTTTGAAAATAAATGGAGAAAGTTTGAATTTACCTAGTCAGCGTTGAAGGTTTCTAAAAAATTCCTATTTTTATTTTCTTTATTACAAAAGGGGGAAACTTTTCAGAAACTGCAATCTAGCTTAATTAACTAATCCTTTGTTAATTTCTTTTATTAATATTTTTCTTTATTATATGTGCTGGCAGTTATAATGCATTGTTTTAACTGATATGAGGAAGAAATAGCTGCCCAAATACCAAGCCAGTGTAGTAATCATTTAAAAAAAATTCCCGGATTCTTAAAATAGTGGGAATAATTGTGCGTGTAGATTGACAGTATGTTTAACTGCAGCCTTTTAGCAGCCTGCATTCTATGCCGTGATTCATCTTCGTGAGTCACGATTAACAACATGACCTATTTGTACATGTTTAGTTTTTGAGGATTGGGTAACAATAGGTGATATACTCCAGTGGTATCATTAAGACTCAAGAGCTGTTCCAAAGGCGAGTCTTTGGAATAACATTTCATTAATTGCCCACATAGTTTTCAATCAGTAACTAACCCCTAATTATGCTGAAAGTTCATCCTTGAGCGTGCATTCCTTAAAATAGCAGTTATCATTTTTTTCATATTGCAAAAGGAATATGTATTCATTGTAGAAAATATGCTAAATACGGAGAAGCTAAAAGAAAGAAATAAGTATCACAAGCATGTCCTCCTCATGAATATCACCCTATTAACATTTTGGTACATATCCTTCTAGTCTTTTTTGACGTGTAGATATATACATATATTTTTTATTTTGCAGAAATGGGACCATTCTGTGCATACTGTTTTGAAAATGGCTTTTTTCCTCCAACGGTATTTCATTAACATTTTTCTCTCAAGTATACACTTTATTAGTACTCGTTATCTGAAGTTCTTCAGATTTTTTTTTTAATTTACTTTTTTTGAGGAAGATTAGCCCTGAGCTAACATCTGCTGCCAATCCTCCACTTTTTGCTGAGGAAGACTGGCCCTGAGCTAACATCCATGCCCATCTTCCTCTTCTTTATATGTGGGACTCCTACCACAGCATGGCTTCCAAGAGGTGCCATGTCCGCACCCAGGATCCGAACCTGCGAACCCTAGGCCACCGAAGAGGAATGTGTGCACTTAACTGCTGCACCACCTGGCCGGCCCCATTCAGATATTTTTATTGCTATTATCTCAGATGATGAGAATGTATCACAAAGTCTTAAAGGTTATATCATTCAGGGTTCTTGGTTGCGAACAACAGAAATGGACTCTGGCTAAATTTCACAGAAAGGGAGTTTACTGGAAACATTGGCAGCTGCCAGGATGGGGGAAGATGGGCCAACCAGACTCAGAACATGGAAAGAAAATGCCCACTCCAATGAAGCACTAGAATTTCTACCTAAATACGTGCACATTTAAAAATCAGGCCTACCTGCTCTACTCTGCAGAATCTACTCCATTCACTTAGCTTAGAACCAAGAGAAAATAGATGTGGGCTGGATGCCAAGATGGTAAAAGATGAGCAACTCAGAGCTGATATAAATAGAAAGGAGTCCCGCAGCTCCAAACGAGAGGGGTATTACATAATGAGATCAGCAGACCCGCGCTCCCGCGGCTGGCTGCATTGTGAGTCAGATGTACGACAGGCTGGTCCTCATTTCTCACTCATTGCTGTTTATGGAGCACACACGTTATTGTTATTTGTTTGAGTGACGCGAATGACCACAGTGGGCTGCCCTGAGGAGGCTTGTGAAACAAGGAGCTGGAAACAAGGGCTGGATGACCTGAATGTGAAATGCTCAAAGGCTGTGGCGACGTGGAAAAGCTTAGAAGGCCAGCCCAGGACGTGAGGATCCCTAGGATTTAAGGCGGTGCTATATCACAGCAGCAAATCAAGACCTTTCATTCCCCTGCAGTCCACCCCCCGCCCCGCCCCGCGCCCAGAAATTGCTAAGTCTGAGACTATGCGTTAGTCTGGCTGATATAACAGTTTGAAACTAGGCCATTTGAAATATAAGATGAATTCTTGGGGATAGGCGAGAAAATATGCCATTTTGAAAAGCCATCTTCTACTAAAATCATTGCATAATGGCATTCGGCAGCATTAAAAATGACATGGAGAAGAAATAGTGCTTCCAGAATAGAATTTCTCTTAGCTTTCTTTAGAGTTCTGGGGAGTTCTTCCAGGGAAATGTATTCTTGGTTGGTTGAGTAAAACTGGATCTACAACAAGTGTTCTAATCGGGAGAGGCTGTGCTTCATACTGCACTGGACTCGTAGCGGTGACAAAAAAATATTAGTCTCTGTCATTCTCCTCCACTCCCTTCCCCCACCCTACTCTCCAAAACGCTAAAGAGCCCTTGGTGATGCTTCATTCGTACAAGGGGAGCTTGCTGAGAAAGTTAGTGCCCTCGTCTATGAAGTTTTCTTCTTTCTTTTCGTGTTTTCTCAGAAAATAAAGACTTCAAAGGGTTGGCAATAAGGAGAAGTCAAGAAACGGGCAGTAAAAAGGAGAAAGAAAAAGGAGGGAAATGACATATGTTGAGAACCTGCTAGTCCGCTCTGCACACATCTTCTCAGTTAATCCTCCCAACCACTCGGTGAGTAGCTGTTAGTATTTCCATCTTACAGAGGAGTTACCTGAGAGAGAGGGTAAGAGATTCGCCAGGACCACAGATGTGAAATAGAAGAAACCAGCTGTAAATTGTGGTTTCTCCCACTTCACACTGTTTTCACCATAACGCTCACGGGCAAGGAAAAGGAAACAGGTGAAGGACATGGCATTGACAGGGAGAGGAGAGAAGAGGAAACAGGATGATTTTATGACGTTTGTAATTGGCATTTGTTGACGTTGACATCTACATTTGTAGCTGATCACGATGTAACATATAATACAAAATTGTATAAATGTAAAGAGCTGATTCTTAACCAGATTTATTTAAAAACATGGTCACTAACCGCTAATTAATATGAAAACTGTCTGCGGCTCACATATTCCTGCTCTTTACATTATCAGAAGTATTTTTGTGATAATTCATTCCAATATCTGATAAGTTTTGTCACTGGCCATATCTATCTATCTATCTATCTATCTATCTATCTATCTATCATCTAATCACTCATGTTTTCTCATATATATACCATACTCACATGCACACATACATACATACACACTCAAAAAAAGATTTTAATTCTTGGGACATCTTTAGGTTTTTATGTTATTTAAAAAAATATAGAGCCAGACCTGATTAAAGTTAGTTGGTTAAAGTTCTGCGCTCTCACCGCTTTGGTGGCCTGGGATCGTTTCGCAGTTGCAGAACCACACCAGTTGCCCTGGTGTGGTGGTGGCTCACGTAGAAGAACTAGAAGGACTTACAATTAGGATGTTCAACCGTGCACTGGGGCTCTGGGGAGGGGAAAAAATAGAGGAAGACTGGCAACAGATGTTAGTTTAGGGTGAACCTGAAAAAAAAAAAATCTTCTGATTATAAAAATAATTTTGCTCATTGAAGAGAAGTTTAAAAGTGCGGTGAAAATAAAAATCACCCAAATCTTATAAACCAGTGGAAATCACTGTTAGCAGCTTGTTGTATTTCCCTATATTCTAAAATATATATGTACAGAAAAAAACCTTTCTGTTTTGAGATAAGTATAGATTCATAAGAAGTTGCAAGAAGAGTACAGAGCTGTCTTGTGTACACTTACCCAGTTACACCCAGTGATTATATCTTATGTAACTATGGTACAATATCAAAACCCAGGAAACTGGCATTGGTACAATTACGTGTATATAGTTCTGTCATTTTTATTGCAAGTATATATTCGTGTAACTACCACCGTAATAAAAATTGTATATATACGTTTAAAAAGTTGAGTTCAGTCTGTGTAATCTGCTGTATAACTTTTTTCCTCCACTTAATACACTACATGCAGAACATTTTTCAATACAATTATTCTCTCTCCTATAATGACAACATTTTTTATGTCTGTCTAGTATTCCGTTTATGGACATATACATTTCTGTGCATCTTACATAATTTCTTTAAAGCAGAATTAGGTGGTCAATGGCTATTTTAAAGGTATTTGCTGCATATTACTGAATTCCTTAAAATAGTGTATCAGTTTATACTCATGTGGGCCAAAATGAAGATGCCCATTAAGCAGTGAGTTGGCCAAACTGTGTATTAGTATTAAAAGAAATCAATACCTATTTGAAAGGTGAAAAGTATTATTTTATTGTGTTTTAATTTGTATATATGTGATTTCTAGTAAGGTTGAATATTTCTTATGTTTATTGAACATTTATATGTCTTTCTTATAAATTCTTTATTCCTGTACTTTAGCCATATTTTTATATGGGGGATTTTTTTCTTTATATATTTGTAAGTGTCATTTATGTGTGAAGGATATTATCCCACTATCCCATATGTAGTAACATTTTTTTATATGTTAGTTTCAGTTTGTTGTTCGGCTTTTAATTTTGTTTATGATTTCACAGTACAGAAATTAAGAATTTTTGTGTTATTAAACCTATCAATCTTTCTTCTTGTAGTTTCTACCTTTGGAGAGTCTTTTCCACATTGAAATTATATTTAAATCATTCTTTCTTTTTGTTCTGTTAGGATTTATTTTTTATTTTATACTCTACAACATCTGCCATCTGTTTAAGCATATAGTATAAGCTTAGTATCTAGTTTAATTTTGATTCTAAATTGTTAGCTATCCCTGCAACAGCTATTAAAAGAGTCCCTTTCATTAACCTGAAATGTTTCATTTATCATATATTAAAGTTATATGTATACTGCACATAGGATAGAAAGTGGATTTGAATTCATATTCATTCATTCATTTACTCATTCATTCATTCACCTATTCATTCTTCCATTCACTCCTTCCACAGACATTTACTTAGTTCCTACCATGTGCTCTAGAGGTAGTGGTTAAAGTGATGTGCAAGATGGATAAAGTACCTGTTGTTATAGGACTTTTCATTCTTTTAGGAGAGGGTTGTGGGGGGGGGGGGGAAACAGTTATACCAAACAAGTAAAAAAAATGGAAATTCTAGATGGAAGTTCTGTGAGAAAGAGAAAATATTATTACTTCTCAAGACCTCACGCTCTAGTCCAAACCAACACCCTCTCTTGCCTGGATTATTGCAATGGTTTCCTAATTGTGCTTCTTGTGTCCGGCCCGGCTCTCTTTTAGTCTCTTCTCCGTGCAACTGCCGGTGCAATCCTTCTAAAACACAAATCAGAGGACCCAGCTCCTCTGCTGGAAAGCCTTCGATGGCTCCCTCCTCATTGTCTATGACTGGATAACAAATTACTGTGAACTGGTGGCGCGAAACAACACGCATTTGCATCTCACTGCTTTGGTGAGTCAGGACTCAGGCTGATTGTGGGCCCTCTTAGCGTCTATCCGCCTGAGACAGGAAGGCAAAGCCCTTAGAGGACCATGGAGCCCCCATAACTTCTCCTGTCCTTTGTAGCTCTCTGACCATAGCTCCACCACTGTCTCCTTGCCCCTGCTGGGCTGCCAACGGCCCCTTGGATGTCCTCAGACAGGCCAGGCACTCCGCGGCCTCGAGGCTTGTGCTCTGGCTTTTCCGCGGCGTGGAATGTGCTTCCTGCACACAACCTCTGGCTGACTCCTTTGTCTCCTCCTCTTGGCTTGTGTGTCACTTGTCAGTGTCTCTGTCCACCCCATCTAATGATGCACACCGCTCCTCCCCGCCCTGACTCCTGCGCTGCCAGTCTCCCTCCTGTGCTCTCTTTTTCTTTCTTCTGCAGCACACGTTGCTTCTGACATGCTATCTTTGCTGAGGTTGTTATTCACCACATGTCTTACCTCCCTAGAAAGTAGGCTCCACAGGGCCAGGGATCTTTGTTTTCTTCGTGGTCTATGGCCAGCTCCCAGAATGGTGCCTGGCACTAAGCAAGCATTTAGTAAATATGGTTGAATAAACGGGGCTGGGAACTACCTAATGACGTTTGAACCGAGTTCTGAAGAAGAGGCCTTCTCTGAAAAGATCTGAGGGAAGATCGTTTCAGGCAGATACTTCTAAAAACATATTTTATATACAAGTGCTTCTATTCTAAGCACTTTTCAAACATTATTTCATTTAATCTTCTAACAACTCTATGATATACGTACAGTTATTATTCCCATTATACAGATAAGGGAATGAGGCACAGGGAAGTTAACTTACCCAAATCACACAGTCAGTATCTAAATGCAGGCAGAAAGCCAGGCAAATGAGGCCAGAGCCTGCACACTTAACAGCTGTGCTTTGCTGCCTTTCAAGGCATAGCCAGTGCAAAGGCCCTGAGGCTGGAACAAATTTGGAGTTTTTGGAAGGAGAGTAAGAAGACCAGGGTGGCTGGTGTTTATTTAGGGATGAGGAATACAACATGAACTGAGTTCAGAGAAGTAGGTGACAGGGAGAACATAGAAGGCATTATAGACTGGGCTAAAGGGTGTGGTAAAGAGTGTTCTTATTACTGGTGGCTTTTAACAGAGCAGTAATGCGATCTGATTTAGGTTTTTGAAAATGTGCTCTGGATACTGAATGGAGAAGGAATTTTGCAAGGGAGAAGAAGGAGGTAAATTAAAAAAATTCCTTGTGAACAATTCTAATTCTGTTTCCTCTGGACATATTTTTTAAAAAGTTGTATTAGTTTATAAATACCTCCTCAAACCTGTTTGACTCCTAGATATATTAGCTAATGGGATATCTTTACATTTTTATGTTTTATTATTTTTTGCATTGTGAGCCTTAATTTACGAAGATGCAGGTGATGCAACATTAGGACTTTTAGGAAGATGAGCAGAAAGCTTCACATGCCCGGGTGTCAAACTGCAACTGGTCTCTAATATCTTGGCTCAATTCCAAAATTCAATCTGATTTTTTTTAAACAGCTTTATTAAGGTGTAATTTACATACCATACACTTCAACCAGTTTCAGTGAATAATTCAGTGATTTTTAGTATATTTGCAGGGTTGCGCAACCATCACCACATTCTCATTTAGAACACTTCCATCACCCCAGTAAGAAACTTGGTGCCTGTTGGCGGTTACTTCCCACTCCCACCGTTAGCCTTAGGCAATCACACATCTATTTTCTGTCTATAAATTTTCCTTTTCTGGACATTTCATAGAAATGGAATCATGCAGTGTTTGATCTTTCAAGTCTAGATTTTTCACTTAGTGCACTGTTTTTGAGATTCATCCACGTTTTAGCATATATCAGGACCTCATTGCTTTTTGTCACTGAAGAGTATTCTGTTATATGGACGTACTGCATGTGGTTTATTATTCAACAGCTGATGGACATATGGGTTATTTCCACTTTTGGCTATTGTACATAGAGCTGCTTTAGACATTCCTGTCTAAGTCTTTGTGTGGACATACGTTTTCATTTCTCATGAGAGGAGATATCATTTGGGAGGAGTGGAATGGCCAGATCTTTAGACAAATCTATGTTTAACGTTAATTTTAAAAGTCTTAAAATAAAATCAGAATAACCTACACCATGACAATTTTGATAAATTGCCGTTCTCAAATAATCTTTATTATTTTATTATTAAATTTGGAAAACTAGCTTTCGTTATATATTTGAAATTTTAACTTATTTAATAAGGAATGTCTCTGCATTTCATAATATTTCAAATAATGAGAAATAATTTCTCTATGCTCATAGGTTTTTTTCTTGGTGCTCAATTTGTGATTTGATTAAAAATGCCTTTAAAATGAAGATGGTCTATAAATTATTGTTTTAGAACATACAACATATGGAGTTATTTCTGCCTTTAACATAATCTTCTGTGGAACAGGAGGTATGAAAATCACAGAGTGAATATCTTTCTTCTTTGTTATTTTAGCTGCTGACATTTTAGATTCAATTTAGCAGTGGCCTTATATTTTTAAAGTTAATGAAGTGGATTTCAGGTTCAGTTAACAGTAATTTAAGATGACAATTAAATCATTAGTGAAGCTAATTATTAAATGGAAAACTCACTGTAATCCTCAAGCTCATAATGAAATGAAATCTGAGGGCCAAGGGCTGTGCAGACCGTGAGCTGGTGGGTGTGTAGCTCTTTTAACAAAGCAGCGCAATAGCAAGGTTGACAGATGACAGTTCTGCGCACGGTATTCTTTCCAGCAGGCTGAAGTTTAATATTTAGGTTCATTTCTAGTCATGATTCTTATTTAGCTAAGTCACATAGGGTGTAAAACACTGTTTCACAGCATCTCAAGCAGTGTTTCTAAATATAAATATATCCATTATGTTTATCCCATTTATGTCAAACTCCTGTGACAAATCTAGTAGTTGCCATGTTTATTATAATAAAAGGGAAATAGGAATGATGCTGCTAGGAATGCTCTTGTACCTTGCTTTTGGTAAGCAAGTGCGTGCATTTCTTTTGAGTATATACCTAGAGCAAAATTTCTGGATAATGAGGAATGCTATGTTCAACTTTGGTAAGTAAGGCCAAACCATTTCCCAAAGTGATTAAACCTCTTAATACTCCCATCACCAGTGTTTGAGAGTTTCTGTTGCTCTATCTTATTTTAATAGGTAGAACTGAAGATAACCCAGGCCCATCAACAGTGAAATGGATTAAGTGGTGATGTAGATAGACAATGGAATACTATACAGCAAGGAAAATGAACTGTAGGGTTCAGGTAACAACATGCTCAAATCTCAAAGATAAAATATGAAGTGAATAAAGCAAGATGCAAAGTAAAACATACTGTATGATCTCTAGTTTTATAAGGTTAAAAAAGACAAAGTTAAGCTGTGGTGTTAGAAGTCAGGATCGTGGTTACTTTGGGGAAGTGCGGGCGGTTAGTGATGGGAAGGGGTGAGGGGAACTTCTGGGTGTTGGTAATGTTCTGCTTCTTGACCTGGGTCTCTTCACTTTCTGATATTTCTTTGAGCAGTGTACTTACGATCGCTTCGTGTCTGCATGTTAAATTTCAACAAAAAGTAATAGACAAGTAGGTATTCAATTTAGGAAAACATTAGCTTTATCTCCTTTTGATTTTAATTGTAACATCAATTTGAACTTAAGCAGAATCATTAAAGTAAAATGTGTTAAAAAAACTCTCTTTCACACTGAAAAGATTCCTTGATATACGCTACGAATTTCCTATCTTAGAGAGTATTTTTTGCCCTTTATTTTTTGAGTTGTTTTTACAGTTGTCTTTGTACTTTTGTTCCTTTATCATATCTTTAAAATTCTGCCAGTTTTATAGCACATTTTAGTTTCCGACAATAACATTACTCTTGGGATTCTTTTATTTCAAAGCAATTTGAGTTGTTTTCTCATATACTTATTTTGTAAATTCCCAAAAAATCAACCAGGATTTTTGTTTTGATTACTTTAACTTCATAAATTAATTTGGGAGGAATTGACGTCTTTATAGATTTTTTTATCCACATGTGTTTATGTATGATGTCTCCTCATTTGTCTTCTCTTGTGCTATTTTGTACTAGTAACTTTTAAAACTCAATGATAGTCACATAGTTAAAATGTGAATACGTTCATGTTGTTAAAAAATTAAAACATCACCAATAAGCCTATAATCCCAAATTCAGATATACCACTTTCCCCTCCATGGGGCTATCCACAGTCATCAATTTGAGGTGTACCCCTCCAGACTTCTCTACACATCTGCAAATGTACAAATGTACCCACAGAAGACATATGGCATCGGGTCATGATTTTTTTGTCTACATGAATTGTATCATATAATCCATATTTGTGCATGTGTTTTGCTTTTTATTTCCCCCTCCCAACAATATGGCTTAGAGCTCTTTCCATACTAGAACGTTGGAATTACCTTATTCCTTTAAATTGCTGATTAGTGTTCAATAGGATGGATATGTTATGGATTATTTATCCATTCTATTAATGGACATGTGGATTGTTTCAACTTATTATGATTATAAACAATGTTAAACCATAGCCTATTTACCTCTCCTCGTGCACATTTACAAGTTTTTCTCTAAAGTAGATTTTGAAAGATGGAATTGGTCAAAGGGTATGCACATATGAAGCTTTGATTAAAACTGTCTAATTCTTCTCTATAAATATTTTTCTAATTGCCATGTCCACTAAAATTTATTCCTACCATTTCATTAACACTTCATATGTTAAACACCATAGGAAATGGTAAAAATGAATTATTATTGCTCTCGTGGAATTTACATTGAATATGATCTAGTATATAAATAGTTGTAACATAAGGCAGTAAAAATAATTCCTTAAAGGTAGCTGAATTTGTAGAAGTAAGAGCTTGTGGTGCTTGGCAATGGGAAAACCTGTTAGCCTATCTCCAGGATGCCTTATTGAATTCATCCCAGCCAAAAGGGTAGGCTCTGAAACCCAATTTCTTGGCCCACTTGATGGATTCATTTTTCAGGACTAGATTCACAATTACCAATCTCACAGAGCCTGAAGTGCAAAACCAATTTATTAATGCATAGGAAGATTACAAGTGCAAAGGGTGCAGATATCCCTTCCACCTGTCACCTTCTGTCCCTGGATAACCCACATAGAAAGCCAAATTATCACTTGAAAGCCAGCTAGCCCAGTTTTTTAGAAAATGTATCCACATGGCAGTCCATTTGGCGTGTAGTCTGTGTGAAATCTCTCAACTAGGTAAACAAATTTATAATCTTGATCACTGAGTATGGGAGAGGAAGAGTGGAGTTAGTTACAGGATTACCACCTCCACAATGTGGGACATACCTGCCCCTGGTATGTCAGGCAGATGTCTCCTAGGCAAAGACATCCTTTCCCTTTGGACACCGCTGGGCTGGGTCCAGCCAATATTTGTCTCTAGCATTCTCTCCTTTCTGGGCTCTCAAAAATGGACAATCCTCCATCTGATGGGTACATTATATTCCACTGCAATCAAGTATTATTCTCTAGCAGCCGTCTATGTTATTTAATTCTAATAATAAAATCGGTAATTACAGTCAGTCAAGTGTATTTAGGGCTTATGATGTGTCAGGCACAGTTCCAAGTGCTTTGAGTACATTGACTCATTTAATCTCTTTCAAGTGTCTTTCTCTATCTCCATTTTTGTCCATCACGTGTTGGTTTGATAGCTTATCTATCTGAGAAAGCAAACTCATTTATTTTGTTTACACGTTCTTGGAGTGACCCTCAGAATAGGGGCAACATATGGAAGCACAATGAAAAGACAGCAAGAATTCTAAGTGGGAGAGAATCTTTTTGACTAGGTCAATAAGGGAAACTTCTCATGAAGGAAGAGAAGGGGCTTTAAAACAGGAGTAGAATTTCTATTGGTAGAGATAGGAGAAAATTCCATGCTTTAAAAAAATAAATGACAGTTTTCTTGCTTAAAAGGTTGTGTCACTTACCTGGAAAGTTTGTTTATGTGAAATCCCTAATTTCTCATAACGCCTGATAAAGGAGATGTATTTTATAAAGAATTTGCTATTGGGGGTGGGGGTGGGGGGAGAATGTGGATATTTTCCTGTAAAATTTTTATTGTCTGATTAAACTAAACGGACATAAAACAAAACTGTCATTGGCTCTGTGAGCCTTTTCTTTTTAATTGTGTTTCTCACACACTTGTACAATTTATAACTTAATGAAAATGAGGCTCAAGAGATGCTCTTAAAATCCAGGAGGGGAAATTAGAATGCATTGCTGTTGATTGCAGCATTTGTTATTTTAGAGGGAAAAAGCATCCGTGGTCACTTATAAATTGTGAGTCTGACCTACATTGCAGAGCTAGCAAATTTCCCTGGGAACCTGATCAATAACACACTGTTAAAAGAGGACCTTGCTAACAGCCTTTCCTTAGAAAAAGCTAAGGTTGACAGTCAAGAAAACAATTTGTTCAATTTCATCTACTCTTCTGGAATTCCCATCAGGTAGAATTGCTCCCTATTTCATAGTCATGAAAGTGTTTCATGTAAAAAAAGAATGTTGGTGTTCATTGCATTTTTAATACAAAAGTTCTACATAGGCACTTCTGGATAATTATGGTAACAGCCTAGCTGTGTGTGACGCCTCTTCTCCCAACTTCCATTATGGTACCTTGAAAAAATGCACAAAGGAGACGCAACTGACCACAGAGGAAGAAACTAAAGGGAAGGCAGCAAGTCAAATTTTGCGTGAAATTCCTACTATCATTGACAGAGATGAATTGAGAAGCCTATTCTTGGACTACACAGAATACTCATTACATCACAACTGTGTAGAGAGTCTCAGAGGCGATAGAAAGAGATAGTAAGTCAACCCCTATTTAAACATCACCATCCTTAAAATCAGGATTTCTCAACCTCGGCACTGCTGATATTGGGACTGGATAATTCTTTGTTGTGGGAGGATATTCTGTGTATTATGGGATGTATAGTGGCACCCCGGCCTCTGCCCACTAGATGCTGGTGGCATTCCATACCCTCCCCCATAGTTGAGACAACCAAACATGTCTCCAGACATTGCCAGATTCCTTGAGGGGCAAAATGGCCCTGGGTCGAGAACCACAACCAAATGACTAGAATCGCCAGAGCCTGGAGTTCCTCTCTGTCCCACCTCTCTTTTGTCATCATTGGACTCTCTCTTTTCAATTTTTATGACAGGAAGTCCAACCGAAGGAGGAATCGCACCTGTCCTTCCTCATCTTAGCTCTAGCTGCTCCCCAACGAGCAGGAGAGTGACTGGTTATACCTTGCCCAAACCCCAGCCTGGGACCCAGGAGCTCTGGGCAACAAGATTCCTTTCCCTTTAGACCTCTCCCAGTCTCTCCCTCTCACCTAGCACTGCCAGGGATTAAGGGATTCCCCATCAGGAAGTCAAGGGGGACTGATTTTAGTGCCCTGAAGCCTGGAGCACCTTGTCCCTAAAGAAATTTAAGAACCCGTATTTGACCAAAATTCATGTATGGTGCTAGATGGTCAAGTAATGGTTACTTTTGAGGGAGGGGATATTTACAGGGAGGGGACACAAAGAAGGCTTCTCCAGTGATGGAAGCATTCTATATCTTGGTCTAGGTGGTGGTTACATGTATGTTAAAATTCACCGAGCCAAACTGTTAAGCTGGGTGCACTTTACTGTGTTTAAGTTACACCTCAATTAACAACAACAAAAGGAAAGGCTCAGGAGGAAGAAAATCCTACGTGGGGCATATTAAAAGGCAAGGGCAAAGGACCATTTCTTTGAAGATTGCTAGGGAGAATGTATCTCTGAGAATTAAGACATGAACAAGTTAGAACGCATGTGCTTGCATCAAAGGGTCAGTTTGGGAAGACTAATTGATTCTCTGTAGCCCACGCAGGTGGCTCTCCATAATCCCAAGGAAGCAAAGGAAAATTAGCATGAAAAGCTGGAGCTGTTATTCAACCTATTGCTACAGTCTTGGAGAAATTTCAGCAAACTACAAGGATAACGGTTGGATTTTAAAAACACAATAGATAGCCCATCCATGCTGTGCCAGCAGAAGCAGACTCCACATGCCCTCTAGAAAGTCAGGAAGGAGAAGCTCCATGTCAGTCCCTCTGCGTCCTTGAATGCAAGCAGCGTGCGAATCTGGATTCTATGCAGAGTTTCTGCTGCTGCACAGGTCCTGTTTTTTAAGGCAGAGAGTTCTCTGCTCCCCACCTCCCTCATGACACCACTTCTTCTACATCTTAATCTGGAGAGCAATATCCTAGACAATGTTGGGGTCGAATGGAGTGCAAGGGGCCAGCAATGGCTCATTGTTTTGGGGACTAGAGCCTACACAAGTGATGCATTGTATCCAGCGTAATAACAGTGAACTGGAAGATGTCTTGAGTCAGGCCTGATGTGTCTAGAACAGTCAGAATTCCAGAGTGATCAGGGCAATGGCGGCAGATAGTGGCACCTCAAATCACATGTCATTACGGAACATGATGTGCACGTGACATTTCGTGACAGTTCCCCTAACTCCCACTTCTAACCAGGTTTCCACCTCTGCTGTTCTCCTAACTAGAGATTTCGAGGCCGCCACTGCTGTCCAAAGCACCAGTATGCCCAGAGCGGTCAGGTGCTCTGCCAACTCACGAATCCCAACAGGTCCACATTTTGAACATGGTCGCTCTGTCCAGAGCGGCTGGCATGTCTGAAATGGGGAGTGTGTTGGGTGTAATAATCTGTTAGGTCTTCACTGTGTCCACAGTGCTCAATTTGTCCAGGCCAACGGAGTCTGCGCTGCTGTTTGCATTTCTGTAGCATCTCCTCCAGGCCCAGATGAACTTTGGTATGTTTAGGAGGCAAGGTGGTCTGAGGACATACATGGCTTGGGGCTGGGTGTGTGCATGGGGCTTTTGCATGCCACTTGGGGATGTGGGTTTCCACTGCTCCAGGACTGTGACTCTGGCTTGGCCGTTCAGTCTCTTAAATTGCTACCTCCTCTCCCAGAGAAGGAGGAATCGCACTGTCCTTCCTCATCTTAGCTCTAGCTGCTCCCCAACGGGCAGGAGAGTGACTGGTTATACCTTGCCCAAACCCCAGCCTGGGACCCAGGAGCTCTGGGCAGCAAGATTCCTTTCCCTTTAGACCTCTCCCAGTCTCTCCCTCTCACCTAGCACTGCCAGGGATTAAGGGACTCCTCATCAGTGGCCTCAGCATCTCTCTCTCTCTTGCTTCCTGGTTTTGTGTACTAAGAGACATTATTCATTGATTTGCTTATTTCTTAGTTTATGCATTCACTC
Source organism: Equus przewalskii (assembly GCF_037783145.1). Lineage (NCBI taxonomy): Eukaryota > Metazoa > Chordata > Mammalia > Perissodactyla > Equidae > Equus > Equus przewalskii. The sequence continues at coordinate 61,395,968 of NC_091845.1, forward strand.
AGCAAACATTTATTATTTAACATCTACTGTGTTTTGGGCATTACCATATGGGTGAGGGCTATAGCAGTATATAAAGCAGACAAGATCCTTGTTCTCTTGGAGCTTATTTCCTAGTGGAGAAAGCAAACTAAGTGAATAAACAATCGAGCCAGTTTATATGAGATGGCGATAAGTGCTGTGATGTAAATAAAACCAGGATGTGTGATATTGACTGGGGTGGGGTGGCAGGTGCTGAGAAGATAGAGTTGTTTGCCTGTGCAAATAAGAATGCCAAAGACCTAGGAAAGTCTTACAGTAGCCCCAAGCTTGTTAAGTGCAGTGGAGACTTGGTAGGCTATTGGCATCCATTTCCCCCTCATTCCATCCTAAACAAACCACTTCCCAGTGAACATGGGTCTCAGGGAAGCTCAGTGACCCACCTTCAGTGCTTGGCCCTGATTCATATCACTGTCCTAATAACACCATCCCCTGGCCAGTGATTAGTCTAAGAATCTGGGCCTAAGCCAATCAGCATATAGGATTTTCCTGTCAAGAGGGATTGGTTCAGGAAGGGGCACATGATCCCGTCTGAGCCAGTGAGATGTGCAGGATCATTTTCTGGAAATGTCTGGGGAGTTTTCTGTTCCTATTGGGAATAGATGGTCTCTCTCTTTTATTAGATGTGAACAGGGAAGCAAGCAGACACAAGCGTCCTTGGCAGCTGCCTGATGGCCAGGAAGCAAATATTCCTGACAGGAAACTTGACACTCTGGTTGGCTGAGTGCAGAGAAGGAAATTATCTGGTTCTTGAGGACATCAGTGAACCCCTAAACCAACCCATCTTAAAAGCTGTCTTCAGCACTCATCATTCGTGTGCAGCCACGGCTTCTGTTTATGCACAGAGCAGGCCAGAGGAGCCCCCAGGAGCAGCCCTCAACCAATGACGGACAGGAGATGATGGCTAACGACCTCAGCTTTCTTGTCCCTTGCTTGAGACAACTCTGAGGATCCTATGTGACAGAGAAGCCCTCTCCTAGTAGGGAATATTTACACTGAACTGAGAAGGACAAGAAGCCATCCATGGGAAGACTTCACAGCTGAGGAACTAGGTTGGCAAGGACCCTAACGTGGCATTTGTTTTGGCATATTCTGGAATCAGAAAAAAGGAAGGCAAGTATGGCTGGCCTCTGGTTAGCAGACAGCTGGGGTTCTAGAATTAGGGAATCCGGCTAAGTCCTCTTCCTCCTCTTGCTTGCAGTTTCATCTTGAGCAAGTTATTTAACCCATTTAAGTCTTAGTTTCCTCATCATTAAATGTGCTTAAGAATAGCACCCACGTGACAGGGCTGTAATGAGAATCAAATGAACTCATGCATGTGAAATGTTTATCACAGTCCCCGGCCTGGAGGAGTTATTCTCACCTCTAGATTAGGTTTACTTGCCTAACGTTCAATTTGCCATGGATTTTCTGTCTTTTCGGGGTCATTGTCAGAATGAGCAGAACAAGATCCCGCCCAGCTGAACCTTGGGACGATGGAGTGCAAACCACCGCTGGTGAGCCCTGAGGAGCCATAACTAAATGTTTTATAGAGAAAGATTATCTGGATCCATTCAGAGCTCTAGCTGCCCCAGAGTTTATCTCCTTGCCAGGAAATCTGGAAGCATGCTTTAAAAGCTTGCGAAATGTAAGATAAGTGTAACATCTGAGCAAGAAGACATCGCCTCTCCTGCAGTAGGGTCTGCTGCAAACTATCAAAAGATAATCTGTCAAAACCCATAAAGATTGTGGCCCACAATAAACGCTTTGGCCAATTTGTCCATCAAATATAATTAGAAACCTACTACAGACATGTTATTGAGAAAAACTGGAAGTGCTAACACAGTTCTGCTGGAATACAGATAATTAATCACCTGACGGACCTTGACGCGTGTTAGGGGCTGCTTTGAAAGCCTGCCTCTGGACCGTGCATGCTAACAGATATTATTACTTCAGGAAAGATTCTGAAGTAGCCGTTATGTCGAGGGCCATCAAAAATACTACTCCCTCTTTGGGCCATGTTAGCTGCCGACCAAGCTATTGCAAAGTCGCATATGTTCATTGCACAGATAACTATATGCGGTGATTCCAGAGTTTGTCTGCAAGAGAGAACAATTACACCCAGAATGCTTTTAGCAATGTGCTTTCATGAGTCCACAGAGAAAGCCACTGGATTTAATAATGTGTATTCACTTACAACAACAAAGACCAAGAAAATGTGTTTCAATTCACCTGGCAGGAATGATATTTCCTTTAGAGCTCCCTGTCAGAGAAGTCTAATAAAATAATAGAAACGGCTAAGTAATATTTATCTAGGGCAAGTAATATTTTTCTGACCTCTAGTAAGCTCTTAAAGTAATCAAACCTTTCCACATTTAGTCAAAAGCTATTTAGTGACCATTTCTGTCTACCATCATATACTAATTTTCTATAATTATGTGCTATTAAAAATGAAATGAAGAGAGAGAGAGAAAGATCCAATTCCTAGCTCTGCCACTTCTTCATTCTTTGACCTTATTAATTATAATAGTAATAATGACAGTTAATATTTATGACAGCTTGCCAGGTCCCTAGCGTTATGCTCAGCACTTAACTTACATCCATCTCATCTAATATTTGCAAAAAGCCTTTGGGAGGGAGATGTATCATCATTATATCCTTTTTATAGTTGAGCAACGGAGACTTTGAAAGGTTAAGGCACTGTCCAGGGTCACAGTCTTAGTAGATGACTCGGTTACATTTCCAATTGGGCTGCCTGGCCTGGCAGATCATGTATTCACTGTATATTCTGCCTCCTCTGGGGCCTAATTTCCACATCTATATTTGTTTTCCTCTCCTAGGTAACTGGGGAGTCCAGGGCTCAGCCCAGACTGCGTTTCCAGACTTGGCGTGGGAGTGAGTGGGGCTGGCTCACAGCTGAGGGCATGGAGCAAATGTGACTGGAAGCAGGGTTGCGCGCAGTGGGAGGGCAGGGCAGGGAGCAAGGGGACGTCGGAAATGCCCCCTCCGGGTCCAGCCATCCAAAGAGACGGATCAGCAACAGAGAACCTGTAAGACTGAGCAAGCAAGTTTGGGAGGCAGACTGGAAAGATTGCCAGCATCTGGGGAGACTTAAGTAATGGGAGCTTTTCAGAGGATGTCCAGGGCAAAGGATGTTGGTGGGGCAGAGCTGCAGAGGGTGCCAAGCACATTCCTGCCATCCGTGAGACAGAGCTAACAAATGTCTCTCTTCCACAGATCTTGCGAAGAGTAAGTGAAATAGCCTGTGTGTCAATACTTTACAAACTCGAAAGTGAGAGGTCTTGTTACAAAGGGCTGTCTGTGTTTGTACATGCCAGATAAAATGAATCTCTGCATCTGTGTTTCTCTCCCAGCAGCCTTGGCTGTGGATTTCTGACCTAGGACACGTCAGGTGGGTTTAGGACTAGGAGGAAAGTAAGAAGATTGTTTTGACAAAGAAAGAGAGGAGATAACTTTCCATCTTTGTCAGGTGTTCTGAGGGGAGAATATTCAAGTGCACCAAACGAAGAACCAGCACCAGTGCAAAGTACTGCCCTAACGTTATGGTTTCTAGGGGATCACGTGCGGTGTGTTGACAGACTGGAGATGGCGTGTAAAACACACACGGTGCATTTGTTTTGTAGCTGCAGCTCTGTATCAGTTAGTGGCAAAGGGAATCTTCAGGGTTTGTGAGTGCTGTCGCTATCCCGAGTGGAAGGACAGTGTGACGGGGCGCTGCACTCAGATACGGTCAAGGAGGAGACCTTGGGGGAATTTAACACCCCCAATCCGTTGAGTACAGGTTGGAGATACACAGGGTCGTGGGGTCACATACAACACACGACTGGGTTTCTATTCCACTCCGGCAGCCCAGGGAGCTGGAATTAGCAGTGCTGGGAGGCAGCTGGTTTCACACAGCAGCCACAGGGAACGCATCCAGCAGGGTGGTAAGGCTTGTGCCCGATTTGGCTGCAGCGGGACCAAGAAGAGGGTGGGCAGAGGCACAGCTGTTACCTGGCATGAAGGCCTGGCAAACAACAAGCCAGAAGCAGCAAGCTTGAGCCTTTGTAGCTTCACCAACGCTGGGGGAGAAGCTGCACAAAGACGTTTCTCTGCTGGGAATGCCCTTGATTCCCACTGCATACCATTTCCTTCGGGAGGAATAGGAAATAGACACTGACATCAACTAGCCCTCTGTGTTGTCATCCGACAGGAGGAGTCCAAGGACAATCAGGAGAATTAGGTGACTCCAGCCTTTCAGTATGAGGAGGGAAACACTAAGCTGGAGGAAGCCTTACTGTCCTCTGGGATGAAGAAGTAGGAAAAACCCCTAAGAGCTGATGGAAAGGAAAATGGAGAACCCACTCTTCAGGATGTAGAGACAAAGGACAAAGAGTTAAAAATAAAAACAAATGGATAGCTTAGGAGCAGAGGGTAGTGGTTAAACAGAGATAATTGAGGTTTCTAAAAAGGAGACATTGCAAAAGAATGAGAGTCACGTTCAAATATATAATAGAAAAAAACTTGCCTGAGCTCTAGGAGACCTGATTAGGCATAGAGAAACGGCTAACACAGCATCTGTCTGTATTCATGAAAAATTATCCAGAGATATCCTGGTCACAGTTTAAAATTTCAGATACTGCCAAAGCATCCAGGGAGAAAATCAGGTGGCCGGCAAAGGGGGCATCATATTCCCCTCTGACGTTGTCTCTGCAATATTGAAGTTTAGAAGTGCGTTGATTATAGTGATGATGGGGCAAAGATTTGGTACAAGAACTTTATTCCAGTGAAAGTTCCAAACTAGAACATTCCAGATGATATATATATATATATATATGCTTTATAAATATTTGCTGAATGTGCAAAGGACCCTCACCATGTGTGTAAAAATAAGTTGGAGAAATGGGGACGGACAGTGCTTAGAGGAAGCTGAGTCATTTCCTCTTTCCCCCGGGGTAAAGCAGAAAATTCAGGAGGGTAAATAGTGGAACTTTCTGTTCCCTTTATGCTTAAGAACCAATTTTTTTTGTCATTTCAAAGTGGAAGTCAAGTTCATTATTTCCATGTGGTTGTTATTATTATAAGCTCAAAGGGGCTTGGTCAGATTCTCTGAGCAAATAACTTAGGTCATGCATTTAGGAAGTGTCGGGCTCTCTGAGAGCAGACAGATACCTTTTGCCGTATAACAGACAGTCTCCCCCCGTCAACGGGCCTAAAGGGATAATGTGTCTTTCCTGGACTCTAACTGTCAGCTGTGAAATCCAACTCGATAGTACCATTTTTTCCCTCACCTCCGTATTAGTGTGATTCACTCTTCCTTAATTTTTCACTTTACTCTCCTGGATTTACATGATTCTTTGAATTAAGTTTTTTACTTATAGAGAATTGATTGCAGATTGATTCATAACCACAAGTCTTTTAAGATGACTGCTTACCAGTGACCCACATGTTGGCTTGTACAGGTGTCTCTGTTTGATGCTCACCCACTGCTGAGCAGCACTGTTTCCCCATTTAGAAACAATCCACTTTGAGATTGTGGGGATTTAGTAGAACAATAGATGGTGGTTTTGTGTTATAAACAACACCAGAGCTGCCTGATTCTGGCTGCTCTAGAGTGAGGGGAAATCAAGCGAGGACGATTTGCAGAGTTTGTCCCAGGAGCTCTCAAATGAATGAGATCTATTCTGGATCAGGGATTAAGACCAAGGCTGACCCAGGACATGAGAGATAGAGAGGTTTATTCTATATCTGACTGATTCCAGAATCAATTTGAAAGAATTCCGGAATCAATGTGAATTAGTTGAATGAATGGTTGTAGGATTTTTACCCTTGGCCTAGTCATTAGTCACACATGTTGGATCGTCTTTTAGGTAATATGAGGTTGTTCCCTGATTTGGGGGTGAAGTCTAGAGAAAGTCTTTATCTTTGTCCTGGGAAATACATTTCAGGAAGTATTAAGGGTGCATGATTTACCTCCCTCTTGAATTTGACCTTGGCTCAGAATAAACGTGGCAGTGGGTTGGGGATTTCCTGAGAATTTCTTTGCCCTGCTCTAAATGTGTCAGAGATGAACAGCTCTGTTCTTAGTCCTGTATTGTCTATTGTATCCAGAGAACATTTAATTCTCTGTTTGAAGAAGGCTAAGGCTGGATTATTTTTGCCTGTGGATTATCCATTTTGTGAATTATCAAGAGTGAATTTTGGACCACTTTTCCTGAATATAGTCATGTGCTAGGAAATGCAAACTCATTTCAATGCTAGCACAACATCAGTAGAACTACAAATTGGCTGCAAAATATATATATAATGTGTTTCAATGCCAAATGAAAATATTTTATTATCCATTTCTTTATTATCAGTGCCTTTATGAAGTGAAGAATTTTGACTTTATATTGCTGTTGCTTAATAGATAAAATAAGCACAAAGGCATGAAGCAGAATCATCCTTCAACAAAATTTTAAATGGCAAGTTCATATCTGCTAGCATTTGTGTAATTTTCTCGATAATCCTGGTTTATTATATTTTTAATGTCACTATGATCCAAGAATTTACAGAATATTCTCCTCAACATATATGTACATATATAAAATATACATATATCTTTGGAATATCACTTGGTTTGATTCTATTATATTAGCACCCAAAGGGACTTAACTTGTCATGTATTCCCAGTCCTATTGTTAGTAAAGGGTTCATGCGATTGTAGAGCTGCCGAAAGGATGACAGGAGTTTAGGCCAGTGGTTTACAAATTCATTCATTCATTTGTTTTGTTTATTTGTTCATTCATTCAGTGGAAGGGAGAAAAGAAAATGTATTAAGTATACGTTAAAATTGCATATAATAAATATATTAAGATTATCTACATATTACATGTACAGAAACACACACACACACATAGAAAATCTCCTAAGGGAGATTGAAGCTGCCGGCTCACTAGCGTGCTAGTGATGTGCATTAGGGTGCTTGGTGGTGGGTAGGGGCCTGGGGATAAGGAGATTTCTATTAGAAAGGTAGGGGAGAGAAGATTCAGTGCAGGAAGGTGAGGTGTGTGGGAGGAAGAGTGGGTGAGGGAGTAATTTTCCAGGGGGTGGGAGTTGAGGGAGAGATGAGAAAGTCTTGGGGCGGCTTCCCAGGTATAGGGGACGCTGAGAGTTTGAAGAGAGGATTTGAGGAAGCGTTACTGTGGGTCTGTGTTGGGTACCCTTTGACGTTCTTGCAGAGATACCATTAAGGTTGGATTCTCTCTCTCCTTTTGGCTGTTGGGCAGTGTTTCCTGGGAGGAGAGCCTGCGTGGAGACAAGTGCATGCTGGGTGCTGATGATATGGTGGTGGGCATGAAGCACATGCCCTTGCTCTCATGAACTTATGTGCTGGTGGGGAGCTGGTGCGTGAGCAAATAACCACCAAAGTACCATTCATTCATTCATTATCCATTCATTCATTCATCACCTGTTTTCTAAGCACCTTCAACACGCCAGGCACTATCTTAGATTCTTGGGATTCCGATTCATCAGTAAAACAGACAGACAATACTATTCCTGCCTGTGATGGCTTTATAATGTGCCAACCTACCTAAACTGAATTTCCCAGAATTTCCTTCTCTGTAAGTTTCCGGGTATAAGTTTCTGGGTTAGGGATGGCCACAAGAGACATTTGCATAAGATCTGGAAGGCAGGATCGAAGTGGCAGCTGATAGTGTTTGAAGGTCAATGTGGGGCACCAGGCACTGCTACAGCTCACGCACTTTGGAGCTGATCTGTTGCCTCGCCTTCCTGGCATGCTGTGGGTGACCTTTGGGTCCTGCTGGATCTTTCCTCATGCTTCTCTGAGGCCTGGGCCCAGCACGCTGCAGCTCCATGGCAAAGGGGCCAGCTCATGCAGATTCCCCGCAGCATTGAGGTTGCAGTCAGTGAGAGACAGACGTAGGTTCCAGTTTGTCTGTGAGCTCCACTTTGTCCCTGCTCTCCCGGACGTCCAAGTGTCCTTCCTGACCACTGGTTGACTCGGGGCGAACAACTTCAGGCTCCACACCAGATGCAGAGGCAACAGCCCTCACAGCCACCCCACGGGCCCCCACAGCTGCATAATGACGAATCCCTCTGGTCGCTCCCTGTTCTCTGTCACCCATTGTGGTTCTCCTGCTCTGACTGAACCCTGGTGGATATGCTGCCCTTGTGCAGCTTATATTCTAGACAGATAGGCAGGTGCTGCATTAAATAGGGTCGTCATGATGGGCCTTACTGAGAAGATAAGATCCGAATAGACTTGAAGGAGGGGAGGGGCTAGCCAAAGGAAAAGCTTCAAGGGCAGAGGGAACAGAGAACACACTGCCTGAGGCAGGAGAAGGCCTGGAGCCTTCCAGGAGCTTCAAGGATGCCCGAGTGACTGGAAAGGAGAGAGCAAGGAGGAGGGCAGGAGGTTATCAGGCTGAAACTGTAACAGGGGGTCTGATTTGTGCAGCAGGGGTGGAAAACATCAGCCTGACAGCCCCCCTGCCTGTTTTTACATTCAGTCTCATTGGCACACAGCCAGGCTTGTTCATTTACGTGTCGTCTGTGGCTGCTTTCTGGCTACCATGGCAGAGTTGAATAGTTGTGACAGGGACCATATGGCCTACACAGCCTGAAATATTTACTAAAAAAGTTTGCTGACCCCTGGTGTAGAGCCTCAGAGGTTTTGGTTTTACTCTGAAGGAAACAGAGCCATCTCAGGGCTTTTGTGTGTGTGTGCATGTGTGAGGAAGATTGACCCTGAGCTAACATTCATTGCTAATCTTCCTCTTTTTGCTTGAGGAAGAAAATCCCTGAGCTAACATCTGTGCCAATCTTCCTCCACTTTGTATATGGGACACCGCCACAGCATGGCCTGATGAGTGGTGTGTAGGTCTGCGCCCAGGATCTGAACCTGAGAACCCCAGGCCATCAAAGCAGAGTTTGCGAACCAAACCACTACACCACCGGGCCAGCCCCCATCTCAGGGTTTTGACAGAGAAAGGCCATACTCTGATTTATCTTCTTTTTTTCTTTTGGTGAGAAAGATCAGCCATGAGCTAACAGTTGTTGCCAATCTTCCTCTTTTTGCTTGAGGAAGATTGTTGCTGAGCTAATATCTGTGCCCATCTTCCTCCATTTTTTTTTTTTATGTGGGATGCTGTCACAGCATGGCTTGATGAGTGGTGTGTAGGCCCATGCCCAGGATCCGAACTGGCAAACCCCAGGCTGCCAAAGTGAAGCACACAAACCCAACCCTACACCACCAGGCCGGCCCCCATCTCAGGCTTTTGAGCAGATCAGGGCCATGCTCTGATTTGTCTTCTATAGGAATTATTCTTGCTGCTGTGTTGAGCGCAGATTGCAGGGGCAAGGGTGGAAGCAGGGAGCTATTGCAACGATTGAGCCAGGAGATGATGGTGGTTTTGATCAGGGTAGCAGCAGGGGAGGTGGTGAGAAGGGGTTGGATTCTGATGATCTTTTGAAGGTTGAGCCAAACTGACAGAATGGATTTGGGGTGTGGGAAAAATAGAGGAGTCAATAAATGTATAATTACAACCTGTCTTAAGTGCTGGTATAAAAAGATTCCTTAGAAGTGCCTCAGGGACCCGCGAGGACGGGAGCAATGCCAAGCTCCAGCCCAACACGAGCAGCTCTGCTTTGTCTGCTTTACGTATTGGACTTTCTCCTAACACAGCTGTTCTCAGCCTTGGCTGCGTGTTGGACTCACCTGGGGACGTTTATAAGGTACTGATGCCTGGGTCCCACCCCCCGAATTCTTATTTAATTTGTCTGGGTTTTGACCTGAGCATCAGAATTCATAAAAGCTCCCTGTATGATTCTTCTGTCAGCCAAAGTTGAGAACCACTGCTCTAATATTTTCTTTGAAGAAACTTTCTATGCCTTTTGAAAGATGCAAAAGGGCTGCTGGTTTGAGATCTAGAAGTGTGTGATGGAATTTGTCTTTATTTTTATTTTGATCTTCCAAGCACTCAGCACCTTCATAACGTCTCCTTAATTTACTTTGAAGGACTTTCTTCCCCTTTTGTTCATAGCCTTGGTAGAAAGAGTGCCTGTCCCCGCACCGTGAGGATCAGCTTCCTGGATCTCTTCTCCTCCGTTCCCTGGTGCAGCCAGGTGGCAGCTGTTTGACTTAACCCCAACCAGTTGGACACACAGATGTCAGAGATGGTTGCAGGTGACTTGTTACAGCCGTGGCTCAAACGCTAGCATATCATGTCCAGGATGTCCCACCATGAAATGACCGCTAAGACCTGCTCCCAGCTGCTTGGCCCTGAGTTCCCTTGGTTTTTTCAATCGATTCCCAAGCCAGGAGCCCTGGGCTCTTGATCATTCTGTCAGTTTCCTTCCCCCTACCCTCTAGCGTGCCCAGAAATTCCCTACTGCTTAAGTTAGCTTTAGCCTGTGACCAAGAACCCTACTGACAGAGAAAGCCTGGGGGGCATTCTTTGCTCTATTTGTGTCATGACATTATTCCCGTCTATTCATTTGGCAACTATGCACTGTGATTTCTTTGTTGGAAAAGAGCGAGCAACAAGAATAACAATCTATTATTCAATAGGGAACAGACAGATATGAGTTGGTGCCAGATCCTTTGGGGGTTATGACAATCATTTATAAAATTAGCATAGCTATCAATAATAACAACAATTTATTAATTATGTACTTCTTGAAAGGACAAAAATTTGATTTAATGTTTCCACAGATGCCAAGTCTTTGGTTGAAAACGCAAAACGTATAAAATCTCCAATTTGGTGGGCCAACAAGATCTCAGTCTTGGGGCATGTGTTGGCTATCCAGAGATTTACTGTGGCAAACACCTGTGAAAGATAAAGGGGCGAGGTCATGGGAGCAGTTAGAGAGAAATGTCAGAACCTGCTGCAGCTCTGACACCTGTGAAAGGAGAGGGAGGAGGAAGAAGGATCTGGAGGCAGAACCTCGGATCGCAATGCAGCTCTGAGAAAGTCTGAATCAGGCTGATGGGGAGTTTCAGAGCAAAGGTCGCCGGGTAGAGGACTCTTGTGTTGGCCAGGAACCGCCAGCTCCCCTAGCCCTGTGGGGCCCAGTCATTGACGGGGGGCAACCTGGGAAGAGAGTGGCTCCATGTGAATGCTGGGACAGACCTCACAAAAGCGGCAGCTGATGGTGGCCAGCTAATTACATTCCTTGCAGCAAGTTCTGTCTTGAAAGATTTGAGCAGTGTACTTCCATAGAGGTCACAGAAGGTGACAGGAGGTAAGCAAGGAGGATTTGCCTTTCAAAAATCGAGGCTCCCCCGCCTGCCCTGACCATTATTCAAGACCTCATAGGGCATGAGAGCTGAATATATGAGGGGAGGGGTTATTATTATATATTTTGTGTGTGCTTCAGCAGGAAGTCTTTCAATCTGTTGTTTGAGGAGAGTGAGTCGTTATGAAAAATTAATGCATTTCCCTTCCCTAGGGATGGGTCAGGGATGTGCTGCTGGGGAGAGAGCAGGCACTATGGTAGTAAGAGTTGGCCCTTGGGGAAGGGTAAATTTTGGGATATCTAGACCCCATCCTTTCTTGACTGCTCTAGCTATGTTCTTTCTGCTTTCTCCTCTCTTGTGTACCATCTATTGCTCCCTCTCTAGTAAATTATTTCTGTCCTTTATAAACATGTTCTTAATAAATTTCCCCTTGTCCTAAATTCCTCTCCAATCACCCTTCTATTATTCTGCACCTATTCAAGGCCAAACACACCAGCTTTCTCCTATTCTTTTACGCCATTCATTCTTCACTTTATCTGCCTCCACTCTCACTGCCCCTTAGAAATTGCATTTGCCAAGGCCACCAGTGACTTCCGTGGAGCAAACTCAGTGGTCAGGTCTCTGCTCTTGCCTTGTGTAATGTCAGCGGCACTCAACACTGCTGGCACCCCTTCTTTCTGAAACGCTTCTCTTCCTTGGTTTCCCCTCTCCTGGTTCTCTCCTTCTGTCTCCCTGGCTTCTCCTTCTCAATGTCATCTGTTGCCTCCTCCTCCTCAACCAAATCTAAACTGTGGACTTTCTCTGGTTTTGATCTGAACTGAGTACTCTTTTTTTTCCCTCCTTCTCCCAGTGTTTCTTGGTCAGGGTGTTATGGCCATTTTGGGCAAGATAATTCTTTGTTGTGTGGGATGTTCTTTACCTTGAAGGATTTTTAACATCCCTGGTCTCCAGGCACCTAAATCCTGTCTAACCTTTGGGCTTTTCATCAGTTCCCCAGACCTGACCCTGAAGGAAGGAATTTGTGCAAAGGGTGTATTAAGAAAGAGCTCCCAGGAGAACTGGAAAGAGTGTGGGGAAGTAGGGCATGGAAAGAGAGACACCAAGACAGAGTGATATTTCAGACTAAGATCCAGCCTCGGACTGATCCCCAGAGAAACTCTGAGCATAAATTATACCTCCCGATTGTCCTGGCTTGACACAAGGGAGCTGAGTTTTCATATTCCTGCTCCCATCAGTCATTGGCTAAGAACTGCTGTGTGTGTGTGTGTGTGTGTGTGTGTGTGTGTGAGACTGTGACCGTGTGTGTGAGTATAGTGTGTGTGTTGGGGACAAGGGTGTTTGGTGCAAGTGGGTCAGATATGAACTCCCAAGCCTTTTCAATTCTCTGTGTTTGCAGCCAAAGCAGTCCAGCAGCTCAGAAGAAATCATTGAAGAAAGTTGCAGGTACAAGCCCTTAGAAGCAAAGCACCCAGAAGCTGGGGGATGGATGCTCAGGACTGGTAAGGAGGATTCCAGGGGGACTGGGCAGAGCACAGACAGCCTCTGTTACAATGGTCTGTGATGGGAACATGGACAGAGCAGGGTGGGTGGAGGCTGAGTGCAAGGAGGAGGAGAAGGGAGGGTGGGGCTGATTGATCAGACCCCTGAATCCCATTCCTGAGAGCGGTCCCTTGCAGGTCTGTTTTCTGGGAAGCCCTCAGGTGAGTGGCTATGAGAAGGCTATGTAAGAGCTACAATGTGGCTTCTTAGGAGCTGCGTGGGCACAGAAGCCTGCTTCCTACCTCTGGGTCCAGGCATCACTCTCTGGGACCAGCTGTCCACCTTGCTTGTACTCAGAGACCTGGCCTCCACATGCCCTTCACTGCATGCGTCTGGTCTCCTCCCAGCACTGCTCCAGGCCTCTCCTGAGCATAACGAGATCCCTGGTGGAGTGGAGGGTCGGTGTTCTCCCCACTATCAGCAGTGAACAAGACTGTCTGTTTTGCTGTGTCTTTCAGGTTGAGGTTTTATAATTAAAAAATCACTAGTGTGATAATTTTAAAGTGGAATGAAGACATTCTCCTGTTAAAAGTTAGAAAACTGTTGAATAAATGATTGCACTTGTAAATGTTAAAAGAGCATGGCATTTCTGAGTACACGTAGGTATGTACACCGCAAGCTGGGATAGAGGAAACTAGATGCTTCATTATGTGGAAATACTGAAAAGCAGAGCAAGGAGAATATCAAGCTTCAACTCTAACACCCAAAGGTGACCGGTTTTAACATTTCGATTTATTTCTTTTAAATATTTTTCCATATAATGCTTTTTCCATCTAATGTTATAATAAAAATCCCTGCATATGCCCTTGAATTTTCTTGGATTATTTGAAATTGCTGCATAACATGCACGTATCTTACTTTGCTCAACATTTTCCTGACAGTTGGATATTGAAGGCTTTTATGATTTTGTTTCATAAATACCACTGCAGTGAACAATATCATAAAGGGATGTGGGTGTGAGGGTGTGTATGTGTGTTTTGGACAATTTTCAAAATATTTTAGGGCTTGTTGTGGTCTGAAAACATGTCTAAAATTTCTTTGATTACTCCTTCCTTCAAGAGATGGCTCTTAATTCCCCTCCTCTTGAATATGAGATGAACTTAGTGATTCACTTCTAATGAATAGACTATGGCAGAAGTGATGGATGTGGCTTCTGAGACTGGGTCATCAAAGGCCTGTGACTTCTTTCCTTCTTTCTCTTGGGACATTTGCTTTGGGGAAACGAGTTGCCATGTTGTGAGGATGCTCAAGCAGCCCATGGAGAGGTCCAGGCAGTGACCTCTGCTTACAGCTTTGTCCAGGGCCTCCATCCAACAGGCAGGCAAGTGAGTCATTTTGGAAGCAAATCTTGTAGCCCCAGACAAGCCTTTAGATGAACGCAGCCGGCGCCAACACATTGACTACAGCCTTTGAGAGATCTGAGCTAGAGCTAGTCAGCTAAGCTGCCTGGGAATTCCTAACCTGCAGAAACTGTGGGATGAAAATGTCTGTTGTTTGGGGATAATTTTTAATGTAACAATAGACAACTAATATAAGGCTCTTGATATATTTGAATTGCCTCTTCAAAAGGTTACACAGATTTATTCACTCATCAAAAAATAGATAAGAATGGCTGTTTTACTATGCCCTTTTCAATTGAATTTTTACAACTAATGAAAAAAAATCTTTGCTAATGCAGAAATAAATTATTATAAGTCCTAGATTCCTTCATTCTGCTGAGCTTAAAATTAGAGTTGAAGTACTTTCAGTGTCACTTAATGAAATCTTTAAGTAAAGAAACCATTAACACAAGGACTTTAGAAAATGCAAAACAATGATTTAAGTCATTGCCCTTTGTTGAGAAAAGATAAGAAAGGGTAGAAAATACTTATATATCACTTATCATAATATTTAAGTTAATTTTATGATTATTCTTTATCTTGTCATTATAAAGCTGAGCTTCTGTCTAAAATACATTTACTGAGAATGGTGAAAATTTTCCTGTAATCTTGAGAGTTTTTCTTTAATAGATCTAGGACTCTTCCTTTGAAACCTTAAGAGTATTAGTGTTTCTTATAGGCAACTACACTTGCTGGAATGTTTGTGCTAGAGAACAATATCTTTTTTTTTTATTATTATTATTTTTTTTGAGTTATTGATAGGTTACAATCTTGTGAAATTTCAATTGTACATTAATGTTTGTCAGTCATGTTGTAGGTGCACCACTTCACCCTTTGTGCCCACCCCCCACCCCCCCACCTTTCCCCTGGTATCCACTAAACTGTTCTTGGTCCATAGTTTTAAATTCCTCATATGAGTGGAGTCATACACAGATTATCTTTCTCTCGCTGGCTTATTTCACTTAACATAATTCTCTCAAGGTCCATCCATGTTATTGCAAATGGAATGATTTTGGAGAACAATATCTTTTACTTAAAATTATTTATTTCTTAAAGAAGGTGGCAGAGAGCGTAGTACTAAAATTGTCAAGGAATCACGTGAGTGGTGATCGCAAGTCTACAGATGCCGCAGCAAGGAGGTTGGGGGTGGTGTATCAGGATGGTGTACCTCTTGAGGGGAGTTAGAGGTCTTTCGGAAGAGGAATTCAGGTCTGGAAGTGGTAAAAAAGAGCCAGAGGGACATCCACACTTCAGGCCCAGGGACATGCAGGATATGGGAGAAAACCAGCCCTCACGTGAGAGCATTGCATGGAAAGAGCCATCGGGGACAGCTGGGCTTTGTTTAGAACAAGAAAGTGAAGGCCTCCTAAGAGTGTAGGATCTAAGGATGTGGCTGGTAACAGACTGTGACTTCCAGGGGATACAGCGGAAGAATTTGAGTGATGGACAAGAAGTGGGAGACTGGGTGTGAGTAAAAGATGTCCTAAACCAGGTGGGGGTGAGAGGCCTGGGACCCAGAGACAAGGACACTGAGGCTGAGAGAGGTTAAATGACTTCTCTAAGTCACTTAGTTGATAGGAAACATCATTTGTCTCTTGATTCTCAAGAACTACAGAGGAATTTCGTAAAGGCACTTAGTGAATGTTTGTTGAATGACTAAATCTACTTATCTCTATGAACAAACGCAATCATCTGAACAGTTCAAGAAAAAAAGTAAACCTTTGTATCAGTTAATTCAATATTTCAGTAAAAATGGGATTTTTGAGCCTCAGTCACCCTCTCCTCATCCCGCCACTGCTGCCGGATAATTCGTTTTGCTTGGTATGTATTAGGTTATCACGGGCACGGTAGTGTCATCAGCTCATTGAACACAGGAAAATGGAATTGTGGAAATAACTTTCTAAATGCAAGAGTGAGTTAATTTCTAAGAGAGGATACAAATGTACTGGCTACATTTGAAGTGACATTTAAATATACTAGACGCTAGGACACAGATGCCTTTTTGGCCCTCCTGGCTATGTTATGTAGTTCATGAACCATATTAGTCTACTTTTCTTAAAAAAATAAAAGGTGACTTCGCTCCTCAACCTTGTGATAATTGTTAATTGACCATGACCTCACTAATCTGCTTAGTCATCTCAAGCAGGTTTCAAAAGTCTTGGAGTAGGGGAGGTGTTCATAAGCTTTTCCTTTGTACATAAGTCATACAGGTAAACATAGCCATTGTAATATCATAAAAGAATCAGCCCTTGAACAAAAAATGAAATCTCAATTCTTCTCTACACTCTTTCAATAAAATAAAAATTGGGAGGAGGGCTTCTTCTATGAGAATATTAATAAAGCCTTGAATAAAATGTAATATTTGTAGGTTTTCAAATATCCTCACTAGGAGAATATGCACAGTACAATCAACTACCCCATTATTTCTGTGTTTTCTAAAGCTCATCCATTTCTTTTCATCATTTGAATTTGTAGAACACTTCAACTGCTGTGAAGCCACTTCTGTGAGTAAACTAGAGGGAGTGGTACTGCCCGTCGAATCATAGAAGCCCAAAGCCGCCTGTAAGAATGTTGGGCTCACGGGCAGCTGAGCTGCTACCTGGCCTTGCGATGGCGCATGCGCGGAACAGCAAGAACCGTAACGGAGAGGGAAAAACACGCACCTGAAATGAAGCAAAGACTTCCGATAGATAACTAATTAGCATTAACATTTTAATTGAAAACTCCTGGAAAACAATGAAAATTGATATCCCCTGAATTTACTCTTATGTAAAGTGTTAATCAGGGAACTCTGAAGAAGTCTTTTGTTTGTATTAATTTTGTTTTTTAAGTACATGAATGAAATCCTCTAAGTTTGACCTCTTACACTATATGGTTTTCATTCTAAATGTACAAGTAGAAGGTGACTCATGAAGTTATATGTAGTGTCCATGAAAACAGTGTGTTAGGAGGCTGCCTTCTTATTATTTTCATATTTATTTAAAATGTATATAAGTGTATTTATTTTTAAATATAAATATTTTTATTTAAATATATTTTAAATGCATCAATCCGCATCCTAACTCGTAGTTCAGAGAGATGGTACGGAAACAGTTTTGTGTTCGCTCACTTGAACAAGCCACCTCCAATTCTTCTGGGAAGAAGGCACACATAATCAAACACGTAAATGAAGAAATGGATGCTAGCTTAAACAAAAATAGGCAATTTTAGCCTGTGCTGACATCATAACAAAATTGATGTTATTTTACTCAGGCTTTATTTTCCGTGGATCACTGACTCGTCAAAAATTATAAGAAACTCTCAAACTTATAATAATTAGGAAAAATGTGATTTGTCCTTGCCCTCAGCTCCTTTCAAACTTTGATTTTAGAAATAAATTTGCTTGGCTATGTCTATTTATGATATCATAGAAGAGTTCGATTTTATAAAGTAATGACTAGCGCTTGCATTTGGCAGAAACTCTAATCCTTATAACTAGGAAGGGAGAAAATCTTTTCAATCCAAACCTCTCTGAATGTGTGTTTAATGCCTCTATCCCGTAAAAAAGCTGCTGCCGTTGTTGAGTCGTTGGTGCAGGGCTCATTCCGGGGTTTTCCTCAGCGTTGGCTTTGAACCATCTCCAGCCTCCATCCCGTTGCCTGCACACTGGGACACTTTATCTGTGCGTGGCTTGGGCTTTGCAGCCGTCCCTGTTCTACCACGGCCCCTCCTGCGATCTCCAGTGCTCCTCTCTACCCCCGATGCTGGGCCCGGGCGTCCGGCATCCCATCCCTCCTGGCTGGGCCCTTGGTGCTCGGGACCTTCACTAATCTGGAAGTGGGAAGTGGACATCTGCAGAGACTGGTCCTCCTATGCATGATAATTTAGGAAACAGAGCAGAAATTTGCCAGGCGTTACCATTTCTAATGAGTGACTTTCATGCAATTATACTTTTTAAAGATTATATAAAAAGAGACAAATCGTGTGTCTGAAAGATTAGCTAAAGTTGTAGTACTTTCCTACTAAAAAGATTCTCCTATCACTCTGGATGGCTTTGAGAAAAGATCTAAAACAAAACAGATCATCATGAAAACTATTTCTCGTAGCAAGAGTTCACATTAGCTTTAATTCCATTTTTTTTTTGTAGGAAAACAAAATGAAAACCAGTACAATAGTGTTGTGTGTGTGGGTTAGTTTCTAAGCAACCCTCAACAAATCTAGTGCTGCAGACACTAAGTAATCTTCTTAGACTCTGTTTCTTTGTTTCGAGCTTTGCCAACTCGTCTAGTCCAGGCTCCGTTTCTGCTAGAGAGTCACTGAGACAGTGCAAGGCTGATGGTGACTCTCTTCTCCTTAAAATAAAGCAAATCTGTAAAAACAACAATGTCCCCTTTAAACTCACGGGAGCGGCCACCATCAAGCCAGTCCAGAGTTCTGTGCATGTTCTCTCTTTCCAGAATGCTCCATCGGTCTGCTTTGTGGTCCCTAGTTGCCCCCCATGACCCACCTGAAAGGGCTCCCCTGTGAAATCTCTCACTTTCCCCTCTCAAGTTGAGTCGATTCTACTTGATGCCATAGCTGTATACTGCACATAACTATTTCTCACGATGACCTATGAATATTTATCCTCTTTGAGACTTTGGTCAGGTCTTTGAGCTCCTTGAGGGAGAGCCCTAATCTCTTCTCTGACTCTAGAACCTGGCCGCTCATGATATGTGTGTGGAGTGAGTGAGTGAATGATGCAGAGGAGTAATGAAAAATCAGCCCCGGCAGTCTGTCTTGAGATACTAAGGTGTGATGCGGCCATCAGATCCTATGACACAAATTGTTTTTTCTTCTCTTAAAAATATTAACTTTAGACTGTGGAAGTTTGGGTGACACACAGCCCTGGCATGGGAAAGCAAATTTGACAGGGTCTCAATAATATTCCTTCACTCCAGCTGGCCAAAGGAAGGTAAGTCAATGCTTTTCTCTACAAAGCCAATACATTTTTATTTGGTGTGTCATTTATAACCTCTGAATGACTTATAGGTGCAGTGAGAGAGTTGAGAGAGGGATTTCTTTGAGCTGGGCTGGCTGGCTGCCCAGGCAGGCTCTCTCCCGAGTGTCATCGTCCCAGCAGGGCTGCCCTATTCGTGGTCTGGTTTTCTGCCTTGTGCAACCTTGATATTTCATTCGGCGCAGAAAGGATCATATAACCAAACCCACAAGACTTATGTATGTTAATCAAGATCCTGAACTATTAATTTACAGTGAAAAATATAGCTGGCAAGCAGGTGAGAAATTCACATTAGCTGGGTAGTGTGTTTTTGCTGCTTTAGGAAACCAGTGTTTAAATCACAAGTTGCATAGTGGATCCAAAGGAAGAGAAAGGGGACGTTTGTCGTTGAGCCAGGAGTCTAATGCTCCACTTCCCTCTTGGCACCGAGCTGCCAACAGACTGCATATTTGTGTTCAGGGGCCCTGGAAGGGCCCGCTGCAAAGTCCTTGTATTTTGACTTCCCACTTACAAAACTCCAATTCAGTCAGTTCCTGCTGTCAGTAATATTTCTTCAGACAAGGAAAAATAAAACTGTCGGGTCTTGAATTTTCATATTAGAACTAGAGTCCAGAAGACTTCTGTCACACTGCGTGTCCTGGACAGTCTGATTGGACTTCAGAGCATTCAAATCCCTGCGGCCTTACCTGCTTTTGAATTCATTTCTGCATTTAGCTAATCTCATCCATTCTGTATTAACTCTTATTAATTTCATTCTTGGAAAATGGTTACATTATTTGTAGGTTTTGGGGGATCTGGGCTTTGCTTCTAATGTTGATAACACAATTTTGGGCACTTGGTCCACTGCCACACTCCCTGCAAATAGTAATGGATAATTATTCCTTTAGCAGTGCCTTCAGACTGCCAGTCCCCATGCATCAGTGTGTCGTAAAATCAAATTAGTGAGTTTTGACTGGCAGCTAAAAAAAGAAAATAGAATAGAAAATATTAGCATGCACGACGCAGAGTTAGGTAAATATTGCTTTGTATGTATTCTGTGTCCTGAGTTGTGATATAAAATGTTTTTCTGACTCTGGGTCGGGGTTAATAAAGTTTTCTAAACCCCTCCCTACAACTCAGTTTCATCCTCTGTCTTAGAGAGCAGGATGTTCTTTGTGCATGAAGGTGTTAGAAAATGTATCTAGATAAGACCTTTGCCATGAAGAGCCCTGTCATCGAGAGGACAGTATGTGCTGTGTGTCGGAGGCCGGCAGAGGTGTCCCACGTTGGGGAGTGTGTGTTGGGAGCAGTGGTTAAAACAGGTGCAAGTCACGTAAAGCCAAATGGGAGGTGAGAAATCTGCTGGGAGAAAAGATGGGAGAACTCATGGACACCGGCGGGTCACTGCTTGTTGCTCAAGTCTTTCTTTTGCACTGGAGCTTGGGGTTCCCTGTCAGAGCAGAGCTGCACCGAATTTATCTACTTCCGGGTGAGACCGGGTCCCCGTGATGCCTGCTTGGACTCAGCCAGTCAGGACAAATGAAGAGATTTTCATATGACATTCTAATTTTCTTAGGAAATTGCTTTCATAAGCACAAAAAGTGCAGCATAGAGTTGGGTACTCAAAGATAAGTGTTTGGAAAACTCTTTGAGTCACAAATACGTTTTAATTTCTTTTCTCTGGAGTCCAGTTTGTTTCATACGGTGACTGTGTTCTTGAACAGGTGGTGCTGAGTATTTGAAAATGTCAGACTGCGTTATCTATCCATCCATCCTTCCATCCA
Source organism: Equus przewalskii (assembly GCF_037783145.1). Taxonomy (NCBI): domain Eukaryota; kingdom Metazoa; phylum Chordata; class Mammalia; order Perissodactyla; family Equidae; genus Equus; species Equus przewalskii. Next base: position 61,416,884 of record NC_091845.1, read on the forward strand.
TCTCCATCCGTCCACCAGAGTGCATTATCCATCATCCATCCACCCATCCATCTCGATCCATCCATTTGTCCATGTATTCATCCGTCCTTCCCTTGTTGAGCACCTATGTACTCCGTGCAAGAAGTTTGCCCTCACATTGTGTGTTTTCAGTGTCAGGAAATCTTAGGTTGGAAGAGAATTTAAAGGTTATTTGGCGTAGTTCTCATCAGAGGAACGCATCTTCTCTGCAGATCTCCTGGCAGATGATCACCAAGGCTACTACAGTCATGGGAATACACCCCTCTGACTAAGAAGGTTCTTTGTGTTAAACCGAAACCTGTTTTCCTCTAGTTCCCCTCCAAAGCCTCTTGTCTGATCCTCAAACAGCTGAGGATACTGGAGAGCCAGTTGTCTCCTGGTCCATCCCAATTCCTACTCCAGTTCCTCAACTGGCTGGCTTTCGAGCTAATCTTGATGGTGCATTAGGATTTGCACTCCCGTCAGACGGTGGGATCCAGACCAGGTCTGATGTCTGATAGGTCTGAGGTGTGCCCCCGTTCCAAGCTACACCATTCAAGTTCCTTCGCCGGTGCCGAGCTTTTGTGTGTTGCTTCTCTCTGGTTTGGGGTGGTCACTCTAGGGTCCCTCTGGGATTGACATCTGAATCTGAAGCTCACCCTAACTTGGGTCTTGAGAACCTTCTAGCCTTTTCCTGTTCCTCTATCCCCAGCCCCTGGATGGATGGGATTTAGCCTGAATGGTCCTCCCCCTGGCGCTGTGGTGCTCTCATCTGCCAGTATAGATGGAACCCTTGGGAACTGATACCATCTGAAATTGAGGCTGAGCTGGCCATGTGCCTTTGAGCATTCCAGTCCAGATTCTCGGCTTATTTCCTCGGGACCAGTCATAACGTCAGATGAGTCCCACAGCTCTGGCACTCTCTTCTTCTGGATGTCTCTGCCTAGACTTATCTTTGAGGTTCCAGCCTGCCTCTCAGTGAGTCTCTCCAAGGTATGCATATTGGTTCTAACTCTGCATATTGGCTCCAATTCCAGCCCATGGGGCCGTGTATCTGATGGCTCTTCATATAGTTGAAGATGCTTGCTGTTTTGGTTTCCTCCTGCCGCATAATAAACCACCCCAACACTCAGTGGCTCAACACAACAATGATAACATTTTTGCTAATAATCTTGCAAATTTGCAAAACTCAGTGAGGGAAAGCTCATTTGTGCTCCATGGGGCATTGGCCGGGGTAGCTGGATGAGGTAAGGGTCCACTGCCAAGCGGCGCACTCACATGGGCTGGCAGGGAGCTCGGTTGGGGCTGCTGGCTGGGGAAGTGAATCCTGCTACATGTGCACCTGTCCTTTTAGCTGCTTGAAATTCCTTATGACGTGGTGGCTGGGTTTTGAACGCGAGGAAATGGAAGTTCCAGCCTTCTTAAAGCACAGCAGCACTTTCCCTGCATTCTCTCGGCCAAAGTGTCACAGATTAAGCCTAGATTCAAGGGTTGGGAAAGAGAATGCCACCTCTTGATGGAGGGGATTGACAAAGATTTTGCAGCCATTTATAATCCACCACAGTTACTACAGGCACATGTTGCCCTATCTTCTTTGCTTCACCCCTCTTCCCACCCTTCAATCTTCTCTTCTCTAGGCTAAAAAGCCCTTGTTGCCTGGCTTCAATCTGAACCTTATCAATGTATAAACAATATTTACTTTATAAATAATAATTATGGTCATGCCAGGAATTGAGATGGGCGCTGGTGATGCTGAGATGATTAAGATGTGGACGCTGTCCTTAAGGAAATCATAGATTAGAAACATACTGCTCTTTTTCTTCTCTGATCTAGTTTTAATCATTCTCCCTCAAGCATCTCCACCAAGAACCTAATGCAATATTTTAATGTAAGCCTATTATGGAGAATAGAACAAGATTTTCAGCTCCTTTCTATTAAAGCTTATATCTTTCTTGATGTGACCCAAGGTCGTTAACTTCTTTAAGAGTTACATTTCATTGTTAATTGACACTGAACTTATTATTGATTATAAGCCTAAGGCAGCTTTTCTAATGTCCTGTTGGTATGGCATGGCACTTCTATCTTGTACTTGGAAAGCTGGATTTTAGACACAATTCAGCTACTTAATAGCTGTCCTTGTAAAGTTTCCCTTTGTTAGATCTAAACTCCTGCTCTAGCCTGTCAAGATAATTTCCATCCTCATCTCTTGTCTAACATGCCAATGTTTGGTCAACACAAAGTTGATGGCTTTGCCATTGGGTGTTCAGGAAAATAATTGATAAAAATGTTAGACAGACTGAATATAGAACCCTGTGATCTGCCACTAGAAATCTTCTAGGGTGACGCAGAAATCATTACTCAGTTCTCCAACTGTCCTTGCACCTGGCCCATAAGACCTCATTTGATCCAACTGCATATCATGAAAAATCTCTTCGGCTATCCTGCTGAGGTCCAGGCACCGGGCATCGACTGCGTTCCCCAGACACTGCAGCCCCACAGCCCTGCTGAGGAAGGAAAAGTTGTCAGACAAACAGGACAGCTTCCTAATGAAAACGTATGGTGTCCCATACAGCCCTGCTCCTTTGTAAGGCTCTTACTGGCTTAAAGAAATCTTTTAAGGTTTTGGTTATTTTTTCCCCACAAATTAGTTTGATTGAGATATAATTTGGTTACAACACATTACGCCCATTTGAAGTGTACAATTGGGTGAATTTGGGCAGGATCATGTACAGACCCTTGAAACCACCCCCGTAACTGTGACACCTTCCAAGTTTTCCTCATGCCCCTTTACGGCCACTCCTTCTCTCCATCCCTGGTCCTCGGGCAACCACTGATCCCTTTCCCTTCATGATAGGTCACTTGCATTTTCTAGAAGTTCCTGTGAAGGGAATTGTACAGAAAGTACTTTTGGTGTTTGGCTTCTTGCACTCGCTGTAATGATTTTGAGATTCCTCTGTGTGGTTGCTCTCTCAGTGCTGTGCTCCTTTTTATTGCCGAGATGCGTGCTGTTGAAGGCATACACCACGTTTTGTTTATCCACTTCCCTGTGGGTGACAATGTCTCTGGTTTGGGGCTATTCTGAATAAAGCTGCTTTGAATATTCGTGGATGAGTCTTGGTGTCGATGCGTATTTTCATTTCTCTTGAGTACCTGGACTGCTTCTCCTTCTTTCATTTTCCTTTTTTTACCAGACTCTTCCTGCTTAGAATTAACATCACTATCCTGCAGTTTTTAAAACCTAACTTATGCCCTATTTTGCAAATTGCAGCAAAAGTTACTCACCTCCAACCTTCTGGCATATCTTGATGGTCCTCAAAAACTTTCCATTGATAAGTTCTCTTGATTCTTGGAATATAGTTCATCCAGTTAGAGAACTCATTCTCTTTGAGCTAGCAGGTTTTGGGGTGAATATTATTGAGCACTTGAAATGTGTCAGACTAAGCACTTTATGTACATTGTCTAATTTCCTGCTTACAACAATCATATAGGAGAGGTACTATTTTTATTTCATTTTTTAACAGATGAAGAAACATAAGCATAGAGAGATGAAGGAACTTGCTAAATTCTGCCACCTGGGAGCTAAATTTTAAAGTTGTGTGTTTCTGTCTGGAGCTGACGTCCAAACCGTTTCACAACATAAGATAAACTGTAGTGGTTGTGATAAGAGAACTGGGCGTACAAGGTGATGAGTGATTATAAGAAATAAAAATTTCTCTGGGTGAGAAAAATGAGGAACTTTGTTTACAAGGTGGTGATAGCTAAAGTGGGTCTTGAATGCTGGGAGGAATTTGGGCATGGTGAGGTGGGGACAAAACAGTTTAAAATTCAGATGGAGAGGCAGCATAAGCAAAGGCCCAGTGGCAGGAAGGGGAACAGCACTCAACTGCCTCAGTGCAGTGATCTGTGGACTGAAGGGAGGCCAGGGAAAAAGTGGCCATGAGGTTAGGGCAGACTGTGGTCAGGCCAACACCTGTCTTTGAATGACAGGCTAGGGAGCTGACCTTGACTGTAAGTGTGATGTGTGGCGTGAAGTGCTCAGGCTGTGCTTCAAGATTAATATGGTGGCTTTAAATAGATCAAAGGGGGATGACAGTAAATTTAGGAAAGCCGATTAGGAATCTGCTGTACTTAAAAAAATAAATAACAAGGGCCTAAATCAGAGAGGTGGCAGGGGCAAGGTTTAACTGGAAGAGTCAACCGAACTCTGCTTAGTATTAGAAATTCAAATGATTTTTGTATCACTTACTGTTTTTGGCGTATATAAACTAGCTTTAAGTACTTAATTGCATTTATACCAATTAATATTTTTCAAATTTATAAACACAGATCTCTCAAGCTATGCCATTTGCATGTAGAAGGAATTAAAATGTAAATAAATTGAAACTATCTAACTCTTTAAAAATGCTGTTTATTATCCTTACTTGGGTAATACTGGGTTAGCAACTCTTTCAGGCGGCATCTCTTTTTACTTATATCTAGAAGACGCCATCATGTTGTACAGTTACATAAATATTCAATAAAGACATTTGAGCTAATAAACTTCAAGTGTAAAATTGAAGAGCTTACGAGCACTCACATATATTTTACTTATTGGGGTGTAATTTACACACAGATCTTAAACGTGCAGTTTGATGAGCTTGACAAATGTCATGACGCACATGACCTCACCCCATTGGCACATAGAACTTCTCATCGCCTGGAAAGTGCTCTTGTGCTGACAGTCCACACAGCTCCCTCCCTTCCCACCACTGTCCTGACTTATCAGTGCAGATTGGTTTTGCCTGTCCTAGAATTCACATAGATGGGACCACGCGACAGGTCCTGTTTTGTGTCTAGCCGCTCTCACGTAACGTCGTGTTGTAGAGATGTGTCCGCGATTGTTGCATAGATCTGCAGTTCCTTCCTTTTCATTGCCGAGTAATGTTCCCGTATGTCAATACGGCACCGTTTGTTTAGCCATCTGCCTGTTGGCTTGGGTTGTTTCCAGTTTGGGGCCATTAAGAACAGAGCTGCTCTGCACATTTTTGTGCAGGTCTTTTTGTGGACAGATGGTTCCATTTCTTAGACAAATACCTAGGGCTGCAACAGCTGGATCATATGGTTCGGTATATGTCTAACCTTTTAAGAAACTGCTAAACTCTTTTCCAAAGTGTTTATATCTTTAAAATGTATTTTAGAATTGTGTGGATCTGGCCTTGTTTGTATACAGCTGACCACAAGACTTGATTAAGACTGAAATATTCACATTCGGCTTATGGTGACATTTCCTGTGACAAGGAGGACTTGGCGATTACAGCTGGCTAGCTTAGCCATCAACATCATTTTCCCCATAATTATGCTATAAATTAGGGGTGACCCCTGAGCCTCTTCTAGTAAGAACTTCAGAATCGGGAAGGTGAACATGAAAATCTCCAAGCTGTTCTTAAGTGGTGCCTAAAGGAGGAACACACGGTAATGTCGCATAAGTTAATAATTTTAAGGAGCCTATAGGCCTGGAGGTGGAATTAAATGCTTCATAATAATTCAAAAACGGCTTACCGAAACTTAAAAATGTGAATCGTTTAGTGGGGCTGAAATTATGCTCCTGACATACATGTGTGACACACGAGAGCGCTTACCTGGGAATTTATTACCAGCTTCTGAGCAAACAAAGGCTGACCTACATTTGACTGAAGTCAGCTGTCTTTGGTTAATCCTATGGGCTTCTCTTTATTAATGTCACAATCGCTAATGTGGTATAACATTGTCATCACTGGAGAGCTGCAGCTGTTATTTCTCTTTCTGAACCTACTGAGTCATTAAATCTGAGTTTGGGGGAATACAAGTTGTAAAGATTATTCAAATTCTGATTGAGAAATAGGACTACTGGGAAATTGTAGGTACATAAAGTAGAACTTTGAATCAATCAAGGTTCCTTTTTCTTTTCTTTTTTTTTGGTGAAGCTTGAATGCTCAAAATTGCTCCCTATGTTTCGTTTGAAATCAAATGTCAAGGAAATAGACGGTGAATGTAAGAAAAATAAAAGAATAATAACAATTACATGCTAAGTCTTTTTTTCTGTTGGGAAGGTGATGTATTGTTATTGGGAAAATATTAGGAAGATCATTTTCCTTCGAAAGAGATAATGTTTTGTTTTAAAAACCTTAATATTAATTTAAGAGGGATATGCTTTCAATCTAACAAGCCAGAGAAGAACCGTTTTCTCTTTAATGTCTATGGGAAATTTGGTTGTATTCTTTGTAGGTGTTCCTTGCAAAATTTCTTCTTTTAGTATTCTTACTTTGCCTTTAGTCATGATTAATACTTTGTAAAATGTATGATTCTGTCGCTCTCAAATGGAGCCAAGGTATCTTTGGGTGCCTCAGAAAATGTTCTGTTTTTGAGGGAAGTACAGTGATATTTAGTATTTGTTGGAAACCACACAAACTACTAACCTGAGGTAGTTCACAGTTTCTTTAGCACGATTGTGCTACATTCCTTTCAGTGGTGGCGTATTTTGGTGAAGCTGGCTTTTGACGGTTGCTGTGATAAATAACAATTACCACGTGGAAAACAAAGTGGAACCAGGATGAAGTCGGAGGTGACCAAGCCCAATAGATGCACACATCCCAATTAGTAGGTACCTGTGCTTATTTAAGGATGAAATTAAAGCATATTTTCTTTCAGTTTATGTGTATTATTTTTTCAAACACTTCTCAGTTATTAGGGCCAAAAGAACACACCAAAAACAACTCACCAAGTTGTATGGACCTAACTACTTAGCAAATAGAACAGAGGGTTATTTCTTTTGGGCTAGGGACACTGTGAAAAATTAGGGAGTCACCAAGGACCTCTCGGAAGTGAGAAGTTTTGCAAATCTCTGGAACAATCTGATGATCATTTAAAATAACTTCTGACCTGTTGTGTTAATCCAATTACACTGTTTTTGAGGTTATTTAAAAATGTTGGGAGCAGCGGAATTCGGAGAGTGGCATCTCTGAAGCTCGTTTCTTCTAGAGGGTATTTTGGAAGTCAGGCTGCTGCAATGACTTCATTGACTAGAAGCAAAAACTTTCATTGAGAAAGATTGTCTTTTGCATCACACTCGATCGGCGTGGAACTGCCTGCTCTCAGGCACTGCTCCGAGTGTGGTCTGTGGCCCAGCAGCTCATCAGAAATGCAGGAGTCAGGCCCCACCCCAGACCTGCAGAGTCCGAACGTGCATTACAGCAGGATCTCCAGGGGACTCAGATGCACATTAAGCTTTGGGAAGCACTGCTCTACCACTCCTGCCACATCCCACCTGCCTTCCTGGGTGGAGTCCCCCATCCCTTTGAATGTGTCTTTAAAACCTACTTTCTCTGCGCCCTATTTGTTTTGGGCCTTACTATCCAGTAGTCAAACTAAAACTTCCTAATGAATAGACGCCTGATTATAGTTGAAATGTACTATCATTTCCCAGGTAACCTAGGAATTTTGGAAGAACCTTTGTACAAACAATGATCTAACCTAGTGTTTTCAAAATATCTGACTGTTATGGACTGAATGTTTGCATCCTCCCCCGCCCCCCAGATTCATGTACTGAAGCCTTAACCCCCAACGTGATAGTACTGGTAATGGGGCCTTGGGAGTTAACTAGGGTTAGATGGGTCAGGAGGGTGGGGCCCTCATGATGGCATTAGTGCCCTTTTAAGAAGTGACGCCAAAGAACTTGTTCTCTCCCCTGGCGTGTGCATAAAGAAGAGGTCTTGTGAGCACACGGAGAGATGACGGCTGTCTTCAAGCCAAGAGAAGAGGCCTTACAATGAAACCTACCTGCTAGCTCCTTGACCTTGGACTCTCAGCCTCCAGAACTGTGAGAAATGAATTTCTGTTGTTTAAGCCACCCGGTCTGTGACATTTTGTTAATGGCAGCCTGAGCTAAGACAGGGGCATAACCAGTACCCGGCCCTCTTGAGAGGCCCTGCTCATTCTGATTCGGTAGATCTGTGGCCCAGAGATTTGATTATATACAGTCTACCCAGGGAGTATTACAAACAGAATTTTATTAACCCGCTGGTTCCCAAACTTACCTGGTTGTAAGAATCACCTGCGGAATTGTCGCAACTCCTAGGGCTCTCCTTTGGCGCTTCGGATCCAGTGTGCTTGGGATGAAACCCTATGAATCTGTGTTTTCAGCAAACACCCTAGAGGGTTCTGATAATTAGGTAATTTGGGGAAAAATTTTCTAACCCAAGGAATAAAATTGGTGGAATTTTGGACACTTCTTCTAGACCGGCAGGGTGATATTAATGGGCCTCCCCTTTTAGGGGACCCTCCTACTGAGGTGGCTCCAGGAAAACCATGAAGTTGGCAATGTTACCATTCAGGCCCTTCTAGCTTCCCGTGCAGTGTTCCTGCCTTTCTCCCAGGAGGCAGAACTAGTCCCAGCCCCCTGCATCCAGGTGTGCTCTTGGATTCTGCACCCCTTGGAAGGCGGTGTATATGACAAATCATAATTTAATGCAATGTTCTTCCCATGTGTGCTTGCAATTCAATATGCGGCAATTCTCTTCCCTCGAATAAATGCAGGAGTGTTTGGGTGCAGATGTGTGTGTGGGGTAGTGATGGTGGATAAGAATTTTAAGGCAAGAGAACTTTCTTCATGCGCCTCTTACCATCTTTCATGAGAAGTCATCTGATCTAGCTAAGCATGTAGCAGTGGGTTCCTAGTTTTTGCCATTGCTTCCAATGAAGGCTGGCTCTGAAAAAAAATCTCAGCCGAAGTGTCTACAAACTTGTCCAAGGAAGATTTTCTGAATGTATAGACTTTGAAAAACTGTCACATCGGATTGTTATTTTTTTCTTCTAAGTGTCTTCAACATTTCTCAGTGCAGCCAACTCACCTTACTCTCATCTTCTAGCTATAGTTTTGAGGGTTAGGCTCACATTCTAGCCCAAAATGGGCTTCCCTTGTGGGGAGCAGAAGGCACAGACATCGGGCCTGTGAAACGGAAAAATGGGATGTTAAAAGTGGGCCGGGGCCTTTGCACACGACCTGGAGAGGGGTTCTACGGTGTTGCTCTGGGTTCCCCTTGCAACTCAATGGGAAACTTTCACAATGTCCGGAAGCCCTTGATACCCTGCAAATGAAGGAGGCCCATGTCCTCAAATTCCTTGCAGCAGGAACCCAGTTGGGAGGCCCCTGCCTTGACTTCCAAACGGGATATTATAGCTAAAAGGGAAAGCGATGGCATCTACATCCTATATCTGATGAGAACCTGGGAGAAGCTTCTGCTGGCCGCTTGTGCCATGGTTGCTATTGAAAACCTGGCTGATGTCAGTGTCATATCCTCCAGGAATACTGGCCAATGAGCTGTGCTGCTGCCACTAGTGCCACTCCTATTAGTGGCCGCTTCACTCCCGGAAACTTCACTAACTGGATCCAGGCAGTCTTCTGGGAGCTGCCACTTCTGGTGGTGACTGATCCCAGGGGTGACCACTGGCCTCTCACCTGCCTACCGTTGCTCTGTATAACACAGATGCTCCTCTGCATGGTGCGGACCTTGCCATCCTGTGCAACAAGCGAGCTTGCTCAGCGAGTCTGAGCTGCTGGATGCTGGCCCAGGGAGTTCTGTGCATGGGTGGCAACACCTCCCGTGGGCACCTGTGGGAGTTCACGCCTGATCTCTGTTTGAAGAAGAGAATGAAAAGGAAGAGCAGGCCGCTGCTGAGAAGGCTGAGACCAAGGAGGAATTTCAGGGTGAATGGACTGCTCCAGCTTCGAATTTACTCTTCCTCAACTGAGGTCACAGACGGGCCTGAAGGCACAGGTTCCTTACTGAGGACTGGAGCTCAGGTCACCCCTGAAGACGTCCCACTGCTCAGGCTACTGACTGGGTAAGAACACCCCCTGAGTGGTCTTTAGCTGTTCTTTCATAACAGACTCTTAAACAGAAAGTGGAGATAAGGTTGACAGAAAATAAAAAATTTCCCCCAAAAAATATATATAAAGGGGGAGGGCCACTTTATAGCAGCAGAAACGAAGGCCCGGTGGGGAGTGATGGTCTGTGTTCCAGAGTCGGTTAACCGCAGGGCTGGGAATGGAACCGGGGTCTTCTGATGCCAGCTCTGCTTTTCCGAGTAATGAAAGTGATACGAGGGAACTGAATTCTTATTATGCCCTGGGCGCTGTTCTGTGAACATCACACACGTTGTCACTGCTCTAAGTGCACATGTTATCTCACTGTGTGTTGACACCATGTGGAGGTGGATCCTCTTACTCTCCTAGTTTTGTATGTGAGGAAACTGAGAGCTGGAGGACACTATAACTTAGGTCCAAACAGCTTTTTTTTTTTTTTTTAGGAAAATTAGCCCTGAGCTAACATCCACTGCCAATCCTCCTCTTTTTGTTGAGGAAGATTGGCCCTGAGCTAACGTCTGTGCTCATCTTCCCAGCTTTTTTTTTTATGTGTGGGACACCACCACAGCATGGCTTGATGAGTGGTGTATAGGTCCATGCCTGGGATCCGAACCGGTGAACCCTGGGCCGCAGAAGCAGAGTGCACAAACTTAGCCCCTATGCCACCAGGCCAGCCCCTCCAAACATCTTTTATTTATTGAGTGTTGGATCTCTGTACCAGTTATCAGTGTCTTGTCTCTCAGCTCCAGATTCGACCTTCACTGCTCTGCGATAAGGGTCTGGACTTTTTCCACATTTCAGGGGGTAATATGAAGCTTTGTCAGTAGAGGGAGCTGGAAGGGCATTGCAGGAGGAAGGCGCTCTCCTCCTTGTTTGGGCTCTGCGTTTGCTTTCTCCGGCTCCTGCTGCTGTCAATCAGGGACAGCAGGTATGGGAGGATGTCCAGTGGTGCTGTGCACCTGAGTGGGCAGGCCCTTAACAACTTTGCAGCCTGGGCCCACTGACCATCTTGCACTGGCCCTCGTGACACGGACATTGCATTCTCCAGGCCTTGTGTCCACAGTGGCATCCTGACTCCTTCTGTGTGCCCTCCCACCAACATCTGTTGGTTTGTGCTCCCAAGGTTTGCTTCCTGTGCCTCTCCTGCTCTGGACAGCACGCACCTGCAGTGACGCTGGGCTCCCTCTGTGTGCCCACTCACCAGCCACAGCTTGCCTGTGCCCGGAAGGGTGGCTTCTGCTTGCCCAGCAACGCTGGCCCAGCCCTGGCCCAGGCAACCCAGCGAACTTCTCTGCCATCCTGCGGGCTACAAGCACACCCTCTTCCATGAGGTCTGAACCTCAGCCTTGAGGAGGAGCCCCCTTCCAATTTTGTCCTTCCTTGGCCGTCCTCCCTTCACCCAAGGTATCTGTTAGAGTTCTCTTTACATCTTTTTAGTTATTCTCCTATCAGAGTTTAATAATTGTTTATATTAAACTTCTGTTTAATTACTGTGTCCTGATTCCTATTCGAATTCGGACTGACAATCACCTCCCCTCTCTCGCCCAGAATAATCTCTTCAACTGTCTACTTTGCTTTATTTGTGACTTATTTATACAAAGGTATTTTTGTATGCCACCAATAAGTCAATTGTCCTAACTCTTTGCACTCGGGGATAACTGATTGATTCCACAACACATTCACTCATAAACGCTTTTACTGAGTGCATGTTTTACACAGAGTGCTGGGGTTCACAAGGAGGATTAAGGCGCCTCCACGACCTAGATGAGCTCACAGTCCTATAGAGGAAACATAAGTTTAAACAGGTAAATTAGAATACAATGTGATAACTGCTATAGTTGAGAAATGAGCACAACTCTCTGGGAACATGATGGTGGAAAGACTCATTCTGTTGGATGGCGTTGACCCAGCTCCATTTGAACTGGATCTGGAAGAGTTTACCCAACTCTAAAGTATGTGAAAACTTGTTTAAGAAGATCACTATATGGTTACATATAGGCTTATATAGATAACTACAGACTAAGTTTCCAAACTTTATCAGAGAGGGAGAATGTTAATATTCTAGTAAAAGTAAGACACAAAAAGGGATAGTAAAACGTTGCTGTGCTGGAAGTCAGAGGCCAGGGCCAGACAGAGTCCAGGCTTTGTCATCCACTCACCAGGGCACCCTGGATTCTTAGTAAACTTTGTGGAACGAAGCTTCTCCATCTGTAACTTGAGGCCATTAGATTACACAGTCCCAGATGTCTGTATTTACTCTAAATGGTATATAATTTAATAGAATGAATTTAAATAGCAGATGCAGGATTTATGAAACCAAAAGGAAATTTTAATCAGAAAGCATTCTGAATTAGAGTTTTTTAAAAAGTAGGGTAATGTTTGATTAAATGATAGAAGACATCTTGCAGGAGATCTCACAAATAGTTATTTTAATCTGGATGAGTTAGTGCGTCTATTGTTAATTTATTTGTCTTCAAGAAATGTTTATAATTATGAAGTGCTGGCTCTGTAATGGAATACTTTACATTTTCTGAGCAAAGGATAAAGTCGGCCCTGATGTTCTGACACATCTTTAATCACGCTGGTGGCTATGGACAGATGTAGCTAGGGATCAAATGATAAAAAGGAAAATTATCAGATCTCATATCGTGGACATTTGTCAGAGGCTAGGGAGAGAAGCTGAGAAATAGATTCCTCAGTGAGTACCACGGGTGAGGAGGAAAATGTCCAAAATGTTGTCTATTAATTTATCCGTATGGTGTTGTTAAAGGTCTTAGAGAGTATTAGTATTTGAAATTATTTTAAGATATTTAACACTGGAGGTGCAAATGGGCTTTTCAACAGATTCTATTTATTCCGTCTATAATAGCTTAGTATTATGACTGGGGAAATGAGCTTTGCAGTGACTTTGCTTTGGCTAAAATCCTGGTTCCGGCACTTAGCAGCTGTGACAGCTCTGAAAGCTTACTTAAACTCTCTGAACCTTAACTTTGTAGGTCTGCAAAATAAGGATGACAATAATGGTACTTAATGCTGTAGGATTAAAAGAGGTGATATATGTCATGAATTACCACAGTGTCTGGCAGAGAGAAAGCACTCAATAAAAGTTAAGATTTATTATGGTCACTGGAGCAAATATCTCCAGAAAACTATATAGAGGGCCAGATGCCAAAAGGATGAGTACACTTCTTGGATTAGGAACTTCCTAATGGTGTATCCTAATCCTTGGGTTAGTCTGTTCTGATCTTCAAATCCTGAGTTTTTTATTCGGAAAATTGAACTTGTTATGTCTGCTTCCTTCCCTGATGGGATTGTGGTGAGAATCAAATGAGAACGTGTATGAGAGAGAACTGTCTGCATGTCATGCACCAAGGGAAGTGATTACTGTGAGGCAGTACCATCTTTCCCTGTAAGGTTCTTCATTCTTTCCTCCCCGTTCTGGCTGATAGAAGGAGTCTTGAGTAAGACGTAGTAAGAAGACAGAAACTTGTTTAGCATAATGGTACATGTTTTCCGTAACATATTCTGTTGACTCTTTCTCCAAAACAGATTGAGCTCTGTCCACCTCTTTGCCTCCTTTGCTGCCATCGTGGTCCAAAAGACCATCATCTATCATTGAGGGAAGTGGCCTCTTCATTGATATTCTGCTTCTACTCTTGACCCCTTTTAAGCCACTTTCCACTCAATTTCCAGAGCAATTGTCACTCTCCTGCTTAAAGCCCTCTAATGGCTTCCCCACACACTTAGAAAGAATAAAATCTAAACTCTTTACCACAAAGTCAAGCGTGATCCACTCCCTGCCTCTGCCCCCCGTTTCTCATCTTCATGTTGCCCACTACACGCTAGCCTCATTCTGTTCTTTAAGAAGGCCAAGTTCATTCTTCACTTAAGAGCATTGATTTAGTTTCCCTGCCAGCCCAGAATATGCTTCCTCCTGATGGCTTCCCTCCAATCCTCTTGCAGCTGACTATTTCTGGTCATTCTGTGGCTTCCCCAGAGAGCCTGTTTCTGGCCATGTTATTGTGCTGTTCTGTTGTAATTTTCTCCATAGCTTTTATCACCATCTGATACTTTATTTGAAGGTAAGGTAGCTTCAGAAGAACAGCATCCTTATCTGTCTTATTTGATGATTCATTCCTAGAACCAAGAAAATACCTGGCATATAATAGGTGATAAAAAACCCATTAGTTGAACATATAAGTTAATCTTTGAAAGGGATCAACATTAAGAAGGAAATGCTTATTGTTATTATTTGGTTGTTTCACTTAGAAGACTCCAAAGGACCTAAAATCTCCTCCAGGATAGGACCTTAAAGGCTTGAATGTTTTTTCTTCATCTACTCACCTTGTGGAGTCTGGAATGGCTCATAGTTTCTAGAAGGATCTGCCTCTCTCCTTTAGTGGTAGAACTGACATCTGGGAAGGATAACAAATGGAGAAAAAAGACTTAGGGCACCATCAGCAGTAAAATGGATCTGTAGCAGTAGAATGTCTTCAAATAAACTGTTGTATATTCATAAGGGGAATATAAGGAAGAGAGAAACACTACTCTGTGCAACAGTACAGATGAATCTTAGGATCATAATGATGAATGAAAGAAGCAACAGCATGCAAACTACGTAGTGTATGATTCCATTTATATGAAGTTCCTGAACAGGCAAAACTAATCTATGGTGATTAAACTTAGAACAGTGGTTACCTTTGAAGGGAAGGTATTGAAGAAGAAGAGACAGAAGGGAATCATTTAGAATGTTGGAAATATTCTGTATCGTATATGTAAAAATGAATACCCTTTTATATTTAATACAACTCAATGGAAATATTTAAAAAACCCATGCATGTGGCCATAAAAAAACACGAAACACTGAGAAGGGGGTCACGGGAAAAAAGAAAAGAGGGGGCGATGAGAGACTGTGCAGGTTCATTTAAGGTGGACCCAGCATGGACCCACATCCTTGGGCTCTGTGAGTAGATGAGACAAGCCAGCATGAAACTTCCCATCAAGACTTTACATCCATACCCTCCAAGCCCTGATCAACCTAATCATGGGGTCACAACTCCAGTGCCCAAAGACAACTCAGGAGATTCAACCTTGCTCAAGAGTCAAGATCTCAGTGGCAAAAACAAGCATTGGAAATGCTGAGCTCTGGAGTTTTTTAAAAACAGCATAAACAGTGACGCACATTGCATGCAAAATTTAGCTGCACGATAGTGAAAAAGCGATGAGGCTGACTGCTCTCTGAATTTTTGTAAAAAACAGGGCAGTGTAAGTTTTCCATGCTCTGTCATCACAGAGGCTTTGATAGCACAAACTAATCAAGGGAAAAGCCCTCTTAACACCCCTTCATGCACAAATCCATATTTTCCTGTAGGCTAAAATGCAGCGTCTTTCTCAAGTATCGTGTTCCCCTGAACTTTGAGGAGGGAAGGTCGTGGGAATAGGGTCAGCTGGCAGGAGACATGGCATTCTGAGGCTTGTGTAGCCATCTAATTAGATGAAATCACAGTCAACGCCAATAGACTGCTGCTTGGATGGTCTGCATTCTCCATAAATTAGGGGGCAGATGTTTATACTTTGTGGAGAGGGGTTACTTTCCTCCCTTTTGGCTCAAATTCCCTCTGATTTTTCAGAATGATCAAGTGCTTGGAAGTAAATTTTGTGTGGTCTGTTTTACTTTTAAGGACGTGAGGGGGCTGTGTGTGGCTGAAAAGCCAATTCCTAACGTGAAGCCCTTTTCTCCTTTTACACACGAAGCTTGGATTTCCACAAGCTTTCATGGCTGGCATTTCGAAGAGCATCATGCTCGCGATTCTTTAAAGAAGACTCAAGGTTGGCTGAAAGAGTTGGCTTGAAAAGCACAGCTTGTTTCCTTGTTTCAACAGAACAAAATAGCTCATCTAGTTTGCAATCTGCAGCCATCCAGAATTGGGTAGCAGTACAGTAAGTGTGGCTTTAGTTCCTGTTTTTCAGAGTCCCTGTGGGTTTCTTCTTTGGTTGCTCCATTGTATCTGACTGTTCTTAAGTATAAACCACCTTTCTCCTACCCTTTGTCCAGTTTTCTCCAGCCTGTGCTTACAAGTGGAACTATAGTGGTAAGAATGAGCTGGTTCTCTGGCTTTTGCTCTTCCTGTTTGCATAGGATCTTGGGTTCTTTTGACGTATCCCACAAGTATGTCTATGTGTCCCCAGTGGGTATGTCATATGTGCTCATAAGCTAGCCAGGCTCATGCTAGGCACCACCATGTCACCAAACAATTTTTTGTCTGCTACCAGTGAGGCCCAGCAGTCCTAGATATGGCAAAGCTAAAGTGGGAAAGAATGTGTGATGATTTTAGAATATGACTCCATGTTCTTTGACGTTCCTTCAATGAAGAAGACTGTGTCCCTTTCCCTAGAATTTGGGCAGGCCAGTCGTTGCTTTGACCCACAGATTATGGTAGAAATGGTGCTATGTGGTTTCTGAGGTTAGATCATAAAAGGTCATGCACTTCCACCTGGCTCTCTTGGAATGCACTCTCTCCAGGTGCTCCCTTTTGGGATGCTCTCTCTCAGAACCCAGCTCTCACACTGCAATAAGACCAAGCCTCATGGAGAGGCCACGTGTAGGTGCTTTGGTCAACAGTCCCAGTTACGTCTAGCCTTTGAGTCGTCTCCGGCAGACATGTGAGTGAAGAAGCCTCCAGATAATTCCAGTGCCCAATGGTCTGAGTCACCCCCATCCCTCCCACTCTTCTTAGCTGAAGCCCCAGACATTGTGGAGCAACGATGAGCCTTTCCCACTGCTGACCTATCTAAACTCCTAACCCTCAGAATCTGAGATATGATGGCATGATTATTGTTTTACACCTCTCAGTTTGGGATGGTTTGTTATGCAGCAATAGACCACTGGAGTGGAACACCTTGCTTTCCTTTTGGATTTTCTGCTCTGCTTTGCAGAGGTGTCCTGAGCAGTGCTGTTTATGCCTCTGAGCTCACTCAGACTCAGAATTGCCCTTCCATGCTACAGGTCAGGCTTCTTTACTGGGTGAAGCCTTTAGTGCTCAGTTTCCCCTTTCATTCACATGAAGGCTGAGAAGCCTACATACTGAGGCCCATGGGGCCTGTCCTACATCTTCTGCAGACTTCTTTCTCCTAAAGAGAAAGAAACACCCCTGTGTCAATAGGCTTCTGGTGGGCATAGTCTGTAAATTTTCCGACCAAACCCAGACAATAGTTAGTCCTAGTTATCCTCAATCTATTGATAACTTGCTGAATTCCATTTAAATTAAAAAAGGGCTGATATTTATTGATTGGGGATAACATGAATAGGTACAAAAGGGAGGGGACTAGATAGTTCTGTTGTAATAGACACATATAAACCAAATGCCTGACCCTGTTCACCCCTTCCCCACCAGGGGCCTCACCAGCTTGTAGGCAATGACTTGGGAGAAAAATCTCCTTGGGAGAAAAAGCCTTTGCGCTCTCATCTTATGTTCAATTTTAAAATGGATCGAAACAATAGAAACTTAACTTTTCCTATCTAGAGGATCCCACTTGGAAGCAATATCAATAGCCTAACCCCAGAAAAGATGGAGATATAAAACATTTCAAGGATTTCTAGTGAATACGAAGAAGCAGTCATGACACTGATCACCTTTCTTGTGATCTGTCATCCTGGCCACCACACTTCTGTGGATAATGAAGCAGCCCAGTTGGAAGGCTGATATCTGAGTTTTAAATCAATTTCATGTAGGTTTTAAATCAATTTCACGTAGGCCTTAAAATTGAATCACAAGCATCTGAGGTGGATGGGGCGTTAAGAATTACTAGTCCACTTTCTTCAATCACAGATAAATAAACTGAGGTTCAGGTGGGGTTTTTTTCATTATATCATTAATAATCTCCGTGAGACTGAAGTCATGACCTGTGCAAAGTCACACTATGGTGGTGAAGTTGGAACTTCTGTGTAGTGAGTCAATAAATTTTTGGTAAATGAAAAATTTAGAAGTACTTCAAAGAGGTAGACAGTGTGTTCTGGTTGTAATTCTTCTGCCTAGTCCTAGTACTACCGTTTTGGAATCTCAGTCTCGCATCTTCCACTTACTAGCTTTGTCCTTGGATGGTTCATTCAACTTCACTAAGCCTCAGTTTGTTCATTTGTAGAGTGGGGATAATAATACCTACCTCAGAGAATTGTGGTAAGAATTAGATGGGATAATGAGACAGAGAGACTGGTGCTCACCAAACTTTCTGCTCTCACATATTTCCCCATAACCCTTCAGTTAGGTGGGTCATATGAGTGGTTCTGGCCAATGAAATGTGAAAGTACTGTGTGTCTCTTCTGGAATGAGGCATTAAAAAGTTGATGAGTGATGTGCTAATCTCTTTCTTTCCCTGCTGTGGCAACTGAGAAGGTAGCATATTACAGGTGGCATAGCTACAAGATGGCAGAGCTTCAGTCAGCCTGGGTTCCTGAGTAACAGAGTGGAGCAGAGCCCCAGCTGCTGTGAATTAGATAGGTAGCATATATGAGAAATAAACTTTTATGATGTCAAGCCATTGATGATTTGGATGGTTTGTTACTGTAGCTTAAGCTTAGGCTATCCTAAATAATATGGGTCTTACAGGAAGTAGGGTGATATTACAATAAAATCATAAAATATTTAATATTGGCTCAATGGTTGGGCAAAAAGCGGTGAGGATAGTGATCTCAGAGGCCAGAAGGATGGCAATCCATGTTACATAGTGGCAAAGTGTTTGGCAGTGTTATCCTCTACTCTAACTGGAGAAGCAGATCATATTCTAAGGAACTTTTAGTTCTAGGGAAAAGGCTGGAAAATAGAATATTGTCTGAAAACATGCTTCATGAAGAACTATGGATGAAGATGTTGGTCCATGGAATTTTGGAGAATCAAATAGAAAAAAGTCTACTAAATTTTTGAGAAGATCAAAAAAGAAACCACCAAATGGTAGAGCCTTGGTCAGCCTAGATACCTGAGCAACTGTGTGGTTTAGAACACCCTGCTGATCCCTATTAGATGTGACATTTGTGCAAGAAATGAATTTTCCGTGTTAACTCATTGAGATTGGGAATTATGTGTTAGTGCAGTGGTAGCCTTTTCTATACAGGCTAATATTGTATATAACAGCTTTGGCGTAGTGCTCAGCTGGCACAGAGTGAATGGTCTATGAGTGTTACCCTGTACCTCCTATTATTGTTCATTACTACTGTTGTTTTTGCAATAATTGTTAAAAGTGTGTGATTGTGGCAGATGGAGTCCAGATCAGTCTGATGGAGAAAGAGGAGAAGGCTGTGGTAAGCAGAGTAAAGAGTAGTGTTAACTTTGGTTTACACAGGGATTACAAAATGAACTATAAATAAGAGAAAGAGAGGCAGGGTAAATAAGTGAGGTGAGCTGGAAATTGGAGGCCTTGTGCTAAGGGTCTAGTCACTCTTGGTTCCAGCTAATACAGATCTAGCTTTTTTTCAAGAGACGCTATAAAATAAAAATTTTATGTGGATTTTCTAAGAGTTTGAAGTTTTGGCAATTAATTTAAATATTTACAAAGTACTCTATGAGCCATAGTTGGTGACCTGTACCAGAAGGTTGACCCCTGGAACTAAAATGTCTAATAGCCCACAATGTCCCTGAGGATAGATTTCACCCCACTTAGTATATCATAATTTACAGAACCATAAATTTTCAAGGTTACTGTTTGTATTTATCTTCCACCCATCTGAAACTTATATCCCCATTGCAATGTCACAGCCAAATTATCTTCCAGCTGAGGATTGAATACCTCTGGAAGTAGGTGGCTCACTACTTTCTGAGGTGTAGCCTATTGCATCTTCAGTATCCTCAAATTGTTAGAAAGTTCTCCGTATATTTGAGGTGAAGTCTGCTTTTGCTCCTCCTACACTCCCCCAACCCCACCCCGCTGTGGCTTTCCTGTGGGCTTTTGACCAATTTTTAAAGCTGTGATCAATTCACCTAATGACACTGCAGTGGGCATCTTTTTTTTCCCTACTCAGCTGCTGCCTTTCTCTACCCCCCACTTCTTCTGGCAACAGATCTTCCTTTGACTATTCTGTGTATAGATGCACTCCAAGTCACAATATCCTGTTCCCTGCTTCCTGCCCTTCCTCCACCCCAAACCACAGAAGATCTGGGAAGGGCCGACTACAACACCCCATCACCCAGGCTTTGGGGATTGGTGCTGGGTGGTTACATGCCCCAAGCTGGGCACTTTGCAGTCTTATCTGCAGTTTTAATGCAGGGCTGGTGAGAGAAAAATGCTGTCTGTCCTCTGGACTCCCCAAGACTTGGAATGTCAGTAGTCGTTTCCTTCCGCCCCCAAAACATGCTGCAGAGAGCAAGGTGTCTGTAACAGGAGAAAATGAAGGCAAAATTCAAAGGGCAGCGGAGCAGAAAAGAGAGAGAGCGAGAGAGAACAACTTTTGATTCTCTGTGGCCCTCTTCATCCTCGTGTCCTTTAATTTCTTAGTTATGAAAAAAAATGGTTGTACTAGTTTGAGTTGAGTTCCTGTCATTTACGCCACAAGGGTCCTGACTCGATCTAAACTGCGTTGGAGACCATGTTTACAACCTTCCTTGCGTGATACTACGGTTTCTCCTCCCCCGTGAATTTTTATATCCTTTTGTGCATCATTATTCAGAATACTTAAAATGTCTTTTCTAGTCAAGTCATCTGCACTTGTCTTAATTTCGTATTTCCTATAAGTTTAAATTATCGTGCATTTTAGATCCAACACATTGATTTTAGCTCTTGAGTATTTCTGTGTTCTATGGTTTTATTTTATTTTTGTTGCAAATGTTCGTGCATTTTATGAATTTATTATGTAAACTACACAGAATTGATTCCCACTTTTTAGTGAGCTATTCCTCTTTTGACGGTAACTGCAAGACGATGTGATGGCTATGACTGAAGCGTTCTGCACGTTATACGTCATAAAGCAATATGGTATCATGAAACTTCAGGTTCTTACACTTTTTCTCTAGGTTACTCCCATCCTTGTGAGTTGTGCCCAGGACCAGAATTCCGTAGCCGTTTGCTTTATTGCTGTTTCAAAGCAGGTCCTTGTGGTTAAGTACGATTTTCTACAGGAATCATACCCAGGGTAGTCCAATGAGCTGTGTCAGCACATGTAACAAGTGTGACATTAGTAGAACTTTAATGTGTTTTTCCACCTTGAATAGTCTCTGGCTGTCGTTCATGCTTTGAGGACGTTTTTAGGTTTTAAACATGATCCATTACAATATTCCTGCGTGTCCAAGAGATGGTGCCATTACTGTGGTTACTTTCTGGCTGACTATATCCACAGAGTTCCCAGCATTTCTTCTTATGCACCAGCCCAAGAGCCTCGACTGGGAAATTCTACACACACTGGAAATAAATTGGAATAATAAGGAGAGCTAAGAAAGATACAGAGAATTAAGGCGGTAAAGGTTTAACTTCACCCTCAGGTAAAATCCCCCAGCTCTCCAGGCCGGAGTGGCATCTCCTCCTTACATCTGCGTGGGATATCTCTTGGCGTGAAAGCTTTCTACACTTCAAAATGAGTTGAAAATGGGATTTCTTGGGAAAGGATGTTCCTTCTGAGAACAATTTTTCCAAGCTGTCATTCTTATTAAGTAAGGGGTACAATAGTTAGAAAGTCCCTAATGCCCAACTGGTTGGGGTTCTCTCTAATTCAAGTTGCCAGTCACCAACTATATACGATGATGAATGAAGGCAATGATTATTTTTATTCACATCTTCTACGGTAGATAAATATGTCCCACTTCAGTTTTTACTCTGAGGATGGAACGTTAAGATTTTCTCCTTTTGCTCTGTTGTTGTGGATTTAAAGACATTCTACTGTTTGATGAAATTATTTTTGAGAGGAGGCAAATACCTTATATCTTACTCTAATTTGTACAGATGTTGGCCAGAATGTTACAGAAAACAACAGGTTTCAGTGAAAATGTAACCATACTATGCCATATACAATGTGGTAGATATATATAGGCACTAATTTACAATAGCAGATAATAAATATTTTTTTTCCAATGCACTAATTACATTTCAAACCTACATTTTAGGCTTTGCACTTTTTATTTATAAAGGTAGATTAAAAAAATTGTTAGTCACTAGCCACTGTATGAAAACGGGCATTGCCAAGGAGCTTGCAATCATATAGCCACAAGGAGGAGCTCAAACATCAAATTAAAAATTAACACAAAGTATTAAGTGTGGCGCATGCTGCTTTTGGCAGCGCATTAAGGTAATATTTATTCTTAAATGGAGGCAAGGTGATTTGTGGGCCTTTTGCCCAAATTGGTATCACTCTGAGGCATTTATGTTGATATGCTGGTATGTATCCAAATATTTAAACAAATATAAAATAGGCATAGTCTATTCTTTACCCAGCAACCAGATGGATCCTTAAAAAATGCAAATGAGATCATGCCACTCCCTGGCTTAACGCCTTCTAATCGCTTCTTTTCACTTTGAGGAAAGCTCTGCAGTCTTTACAGTGGCCTGCGAGGTCCTGCCTTGTCTGGTTCTCACGACCCTTTCTGACTCCATCTCGTGCCTCTCCCCACAGATCTGCAGCTGTAGCCACACTTGCCTTCTGACAGGTTCTAGAATGACTCCCTTTCTGCCTTAGGGACTTCACGCATTTGTTTTCCTCTCTTCTTCCAGATCTTTGCGTGCCTGCCTCCTTCTCATCCTTTGGAGTTCGGCTTCAATGTCACCTTCTAGAGACTTGTTTCCTGACACCTACTGAATGTGGGTTGGCCTGCCGTTCCTCCTCCCATTGTTTTCCATCCTCATTCTCTGTTCATTCTTTCTCAGCGTTTATCACAAGCTGTAATTCTTTTGGTCATTTATGTGTTTACCATTTATTTCCTGGCATCTGTATTTGAATGTCTATTAGAGCAGGCACTTTGTCTATTTTATCACTGCCGTATCCACAGTGCTTAGGACCATTCCTGGCACAAAGTATGTGTGCAATAAATATTTGTTGAATGAATGAGTTTTTATAATTGGAACTTACAGAACATGACTGGGTCCAGTGTGGCCTTGAAATAATAACTGTGGAAAGAGTTTTTGAAAATTAGCCTCCTACCTCAGTGGCCTTTACTCATAGTTTCAAGGGCCACTCACTGATTCCCCAACAATATACATGCTATGCCTCTGCGCCTAAGAAGAGGTAGCAAATGCCACAAAATGAATTCTAAAGGGCCACCAGGATCGATTACTAGCAGCGTTGCTGGACAAGCAGAATTAAAATTAAGCAAAATATGCTGGCATCTTCCACTGCTGTCTGTATTATTTGACCTGTGGGGCCATGAGCTTTTTGGGAGGAACAGTGTCTTTGGCCGCATCACTTGGTACTTACCTCTGGTGGTGTCACTAGCATCATGGTTTCAGAGGCTGATAGGCCTGGCTCTCAGTGACCCAATTTGTCAGATGCTGGAGGATATTTGGCTTGTTAGGAGCTGCTGTCCTTCCTATAGAGGCGTTCGAGAAGGCCCTCATGTCTTCCCTCCTCTCGGAGCTCACCTTCTCTGAGTAGGGGCAAGCAGGACCCTCTAAGATCGGACCTCATGTTCACGTAAGTGCTCGCAGAAAATTCCTGGCTCTTCTAAAACCATATCCTAAAACTCATTAAGCCTGAATTTCTGCCAAATTTATTATTTCGCTAGGTATAACATATTTCACTTTATATTTGGGTTTTTGTAAAGAGTTTCTGATTCTTTCAGTAATGCCCAGTAATTATTTAACCTGGTTCATTTTCTCCTACTTCCCAGGAAACTTTTTCAAAGTAGTGCATTTATTTCCCAAGAATATAAACACTGACTTTCTGGAAATATACTCTTGGAAGATTCCCCAGAGAAATGCATTTGATCCTTTCACAGGAAGAAAGTTGACGTATTATCTGTTAGGTTAGCCATCCCAAAAACCACGCTTACCTATTTTATTTTTATTTATTTATTTTTCAGGTTTTTTTTTTTATTGTGGTAACATTGGTTTATAACATTATATAAATTTCAGTTGTACGTCGTTATAGTTTGATTTCTCTGTAGATTAAATTATGTTCACCACCCAAAGGCTAATTACCATCCATCACCACACACATGTGTCTTCTCACCCTTTTCACCCTCCTCCCTCCTCCCTTCCCCTCTGGTAACCACCAATCCAATCTCTGTCTCTATGTGATTGTTTTTTGTTGTTTTTTTCTTCTATTTATCGGTGAGATCATATGGTATTTGATTTTCTCCCTCTTACTTATTTCACTTAGCATAATACCCTCAAGGTCCATCCATGTTGTCACAAATGGCCAGATTTCATCCTTTTTTACAGCTGAGTAGTATTCCATTGTGTATATATACCACATCTTCTTTATCCATTTGTCCCTTGATGGGCACCTAGGCTGCTTCCAAGTCTTGGCTATTGTGAACAACGCTGCAATGAACGTAGGGGTGTGTGCATCTTTATGCATTTGTGTTTTCATGTTCTTTGTATAAATAGCCAGCAGTGGAATAGCTGGATTGTATGGTAGTCATATGCTTATGTATTTTAAAATTTACAATGAAAGAAGTAAAGATTGTGTATATTTTGTTTATTACTCTCAGGACCACTTTGTCAGGATAAGGTATTAAAAAACATTCTTGTCTTTCTGGGAGAGTTGGAAAAAATAATCACAATTGAAATAGAGTGCTGATTTCTTCTCACATGTCATAGCTTAATAGGGAACAGAGATACCCACCACTGTATGACTTGTTTCCAAGGATGCAATGAGAGGATTCTTTGACTTCGATGTTTTAATCTGTAACGTTGTGTTACACAGGATTAGGTAGTTGATGTAAGTGCATGTTAAGATAAATATTGTCTCTGGGTGATATAAATAATGTGATGGTGACATGCTTGTCTTGTTAAATATTTGTAACTAAAAGACATTGGTACATGGTCTTGTGACTTTAGCTGTTGGTGTCACTTTTAGTTCCAAGTATATATGGTACTATGCTCCAACGTATCTGTAGCTGCAAGTGGTAGATTGATTACAAAAATGGCCTTAATTCTGTGTATCCCTGGACGCATAGCCTTTGCAATTGGACTTTGCAGCAACTGCCATTAGGAGCCCCCTCTCTGAATCTGGGCTCATCTTATCACTTGCTTTGGCCGGCTAAAAGTAGCTGAAATGACATTATGTCAGTTCTAAGCCGAGACCTCAAGAGGCCTTGTATATTTCTGTTCATGCTGGTTTCCTTCTTCCTTTGACATCACCAAGCCTGGGCTCGCCAGTTGGAAGGTGACAGATCCTTTGTAACAGAGTTGAGTCATTACAGCTGAGGACATCCTAGACTAGCCAGCTCCTAGCTAAGCTACCAAATGATTGTAGCCAATGAACTAGTCTGGCAATGATCAGCCAAACATCGGCCCAACCAAAAGAATTCCCTGGCCAATCTGTAGAATCATGAACAATAAAGAATTGCTACTGTTTAAAGACACTGATGTATTTTTTTGTTTGGTAAATTTAATATGTTACTTTTTGTAAATTTAAGGTGTGCAGTGTGTTGCTTTGATACATTTATATACTGTAATATGATTACCATTGAAGCAGTATTTATCACATTATATGATTATAGTACAATATTATTGTCTATATTCATTATACTGTACATTAGATCTCTATGGTTTATTTATTACTCATTACAAATTTGTACTGTTAAACACCATCAATCTTATCCCCTCACTCACCATCCTCTGGTAGCTATCATTTTACTATTTTTTTTTTTTTTTTTACAGGTTTGACTTTTTTAGATTCCACATATAAGTGATATCATACTGTACTTGTCTTTCTCTGTCTGACTTATCTCGCTAAGCAGAATGTGTTCAAGGTCCATCCATGTTGTCACAAATGGCAGGATATCCTCCTTTCTCATGGTCAAATAATATTCCATTGTGTCTACATATCACATCTTTTTATCCATTCATCTGTTGATGGGCATTTGGGTTGTTTCCATCTCTTTGCTATTATTACTAATGCTGTTATGAATACCCAATAAACAAGAGTATGTATATATCTTGATGAAATCTTGTGTTCATTTCCTTTGGGTATATACCCAGAAGTGGAATTGCTGGGTCATATGGGTAGATCTATTTTTAATTTTTTGTGGACCCTTCATATTGTTTTCTATAGTGGTTGAACTAATTTACCTTCCCATCAACAGTATATAAGAGTTCACTTTTCACTGCATCCTTGCCAGCGTCTGTTGTCTCTTGTCTTCTTGATGGTAGCCATTCTAACTGGTTTGAGGTGACATCTCATTGTGGTTTTTATTTTCATTTCCCTGATGATTAGTGATATTGAGCATCTTTTCATGTGTCTTCGGACATTTTGATGTCCTCTTTGGAAAAATGTCTATTTAGTTCTGCCCAATTTTTAATGGGATTTTTTTTTTGTAATTAAGATGTGTTAGCTCTTTATATATTTTAGGTATTGATCCCTTATCCAATACATGGTTTGCAAAACTTTTCTCCCATTATGTAGGCTGCCGTTTTGTTTTGTTAATTGTTTCTTTTGCTGTGCTGAAGCTTTTGTGTTTGATGTAGTCTCATTTGTTGATTTTTGCTTTTGCTGTTTGTGCTTTTAGCATCACGTCCAACATATCATTGCCAAGACCAATATCAGTAATCTTCTTCTCAATGTTTTCTTCTAGGGGTTTATGGTATCAGTTCTTATGTTTAAGTCTTTATCCATTTTGAGTTAATTTTTGTGAGCGGTGTGAGATAGGGGTCTGATTTCATTGTACTGCATAAGTCTCTCCAGTTTTCCCAGCACCATTTGTGGAAGAGACTGTCCTCCCCTTGGGTATCCTTGGCTCCGTTGTCAACTATTAGTTGACTATATATGCTGGGATTTAATTCTGGGATCTCTATTCTGTTTCATTGGTCTATGTGTCTATTTTTATGCCAGTACCTCACTGTTTTTATTACTATGGCTTTGTAGTATGTTTAAAATCAGGAAATGTGATACCTCTGGCTTTTTTCTTTTTTCTCAGGAACGTAAAGCCACTTAATTTTGAGTTGGTTTGTTACGCAGCATTATTGTGACAATAACTAATGTCTACTACTGGAGACGTTTCTGGGTGACAGTGACTATATAGTTTTAGATATTGATAATTTTGTGGCTCTGGGTTATATTTACTATGATTTTAGATAATAGTGGTTTTGTGGTTCTGGGTAGTGGTGACCTCAATGATGATGGGGTCTGGAGGTATTTATGGCAATGTGGCTAATATTTATGGTTTTTGATGATGATACTTGTGCTTTTGATGGTTATGGTACTTTGCTAAAATGTGGTTATAGGTATTGGCAGCACTTGGTAGATGGTCTATATGATATGTTTGGAAACTCAGATTTTCTGCCACAATTTGCTAACTAAATGGCAGCTCTCAATGCCACTGAGTTTCCAAAGAAGTTATATATACATTGTTCTTAGTTTCTTGCTAGAATGGGAAAGTCGAGATATTGGGTTTCTTCTCATTGCTTGTGTGTGTGTGTGTGTCTACACACGCACCAGGAAAACTATAAAGGATTCCTGGCTATTATGCTGTATGTATGGAGGTCAGCCTTGGCCGTGCCAGTCTGGGTCCAATTTGGCACAGATGCCAGAAGTGGACACCTTCTTACACCTATTCTCATGATTTTTCAGAAAAAACACCTCTGGGCCTCATTTCAGCCTTTACAAGAAGGGCTGATAAACTGGCATAAAAATATCTGATAATTTTTTTCTTTGGCTGAGCAGTTCCAGTGATGAGAGAGAGCCAAGCCTGTACTTCTGCAGGGGAGAGCCGACCATGCATGGTGCCCCAACCAGGAGGACCCTGGTCCCATTACTGAAATGATCCTGTTCTTCTAGGAGGGAACTGGCTCTGTTTGCATTTGTTTTTCACATAATTTCTTTGCCAGTGTATCGATCTCAGCTATGGGTCACCAGGATCTCTGTGAGAATCCCTGTATGTTTTCTGAGAATATGTCCTACCTTTGTTAACTTTGTGGATAAATGGTTAACAAAACCCTTTCCCTTTTTGGATGAGAATTTGACCTTTGGTTAACTCTCTAGCTCAGTTCTCCTGGTAACATGACACTGACAGAATGTTAACTATGTTTCTAGGCAGGATTGCTCATGCTAAAAATGACCTTTGATTGGCAAATTGCATCTGGACTGAAAGGGCTATAAAGGAACTATAAACACTTGATAGGGAAGCTATGCTTTGGGCTTCCTTAAGAGTTGTGACTTATATCTGGGCATGCATCTTGCAGGGACCTTGGAAGCTATGGATCCTATTTGTTAGCAGCTTTAAGGATGGAGTGGATTCTGTATCTGCTTGATGTGGGTCTCATCGCCTTGTGTCTGAGTTGTTAGACTGCTACAAGGACTACCACAGAAAGAGAATGTCTGAAGCTGTCCTTTTGGCAAGCTCAGGTTTTTGTCCTATAATCTAATAGATGGATGTCAAGTGTGGCTTTTGGTAGTCTTGTGAGTCGGAATGTCGAAGTGAAACCTTAAGTTAAGATCGTTAGTGGGTACTGCAGACTTGGCATAGGTCCATCTGTCCACCTGCTGATATACTTGACATATCCTCTGGCCTGAGGGGACTCCATGACAGATGCTCTGGACTGTGTATGCATGTTTGGGGGTGATTCATCATGCATGAGGTATATAGCGGGAGATTAAGTGGCAGGCTGCCTGTTCACTGGGGGTTCCTGACCGTGGTACCAGCACATCAGCAGAGATGCCATCTAAGCAACTTGCCAAACTGCAGCATCACTAACATAAGACAGAATGTATGGAGAAGGGTTGTCTGGGGAGGAGGCTCAAGACCTTGGGGGCAATTATATTGCTGACAGTACTGATCAAGAATGTCTATTCCTTGTTAAAACCAATGAGCGCTCACAACATGGGGCTCTCCAGATCCCACAGGCGGTCATAGGTAGAGCAGGAGAATTAACGTCCATCTCAGGCATGCCTGTAACCATAGGAGGGCCTTCCTGTGGGAGAACTTAGAGGCATCCTGGCTGCACTGCCACATCTGCCCTTGCCTAGAGAGGGTGTGCAGATCCGTGCAGGACAATTCAAGCCCTCGAGCAATGGCCTCTGAATCTTTCTCCACCTCGAGGCTCTGTTCTGCTTTGTGATGGTTTCATTCTCAGTCAGGTTTTCCCTAGGAAGAGGCAGAAATGGCCACTGGCAGCTCCAGGCTTCCATTTTACCAGCTTAGAAACTATAGAGGGAAGAACATGCCTCCTTCCCTTCACGCCAGCAGGTGTGCTGTGGCTGATGCTGCCCTGGCTTGGAACATGTGAGCTTCCCAAACAATCACAGAGGCCGGGGTGATGAAAACTCTCATGTGGCTACCTAGGAGCAGGCTGTTCTGGACATTTGAAACACAACTGGAGAAGGCGGTTTCCCGAAGAAAAATTGGAGGGCTGGGATGCAAGGAAGTGGGAAGGAATGCTGGGAATGCTCAACAATAGTTGTCTACAACAGTATTTCCCTGAACATCCAGGAAAAATGTGGAAAAGCAATTATTTGCACACATTTAATATTATCTAGGAGCTGGCCCCACGGCCAAGTGGTGAAGTTCGCGTGCTCTTCTTCTGTGGGTTGGGGTTTGCTGGTTCAGATCCTGGGTGTGGACATACACACCGCTCATCAAGACATGCTGTGGTGGCATCCCACATAGAACTAGAATGACCTACAACTAGGACATACGACTATGAACTGGGGCTTTGAGGAAAAAAAAGAAAAAAATATTGTCTTGATTGCTTAGAAGCCACTGAAAGGTGCAAAGTCAAAGACAAGGGCAAAAACCAGGGCTTAACCACAGAAATATCTTAATGCACGATGGAATGTGGGTGAGACAGGTATGTGAAAAATTGTAATCAGGGAGAAAATTGATAGATGCCATGATGTGAGCATAAATCCAGAGTTTATAAAAACCAGCAATGATAGTGACAACTCAGAAAATATTGGAGAAGAATTCTGGCATTCTTGGCTTCCATCCAGTAGGGCTGAACTCCTTAAACTTTAGTGTGACATGAGCCACCTGGGGATCTGGTTAAAGGGCAGGTTCTGATTCAGCAGGTCTTGGGAGGGGCCCAAGATCTTGCATTCCCACTGATCTCCCAGGTGACTCTGATGTTGCTGTTCACGGACCTTGCACTGGGTAGCAAAGCAGTAGAGAGTTAGGTCATTGCACAGCTTGTACTGATCTCCTGTTCCTAAAGAAGAGGTGGTAGTGTTTGGATAACACCAGGATAGCGTCCCCAGTGCAGCATGGGCTGTGAGAAAGCTTGTTGGAGGGGTCGCTTCTAAATGACGAGGCCTAGTGGGGCAGGTCGCCTGACCTCGAATGCTAATGTTGGCAGTTTCTCTTTGTGCTGTGGCAGCATTTTCAAAAGTGCATTATGCTGCTGAATGAATTATACACAGTGAGATAATCACAGGCCTCCACTGCCAACAGACAGCTCCCCCTGGAATGAATTTGGAGAGGGAGAGTATTAAAAAAATAGCCAAACTGTGGGATAATGGGTAACAAGAAATATTTTCAAAATGAGCCATAAAAGGATGTTTGGAGAAAGTTAATTTTTAAATGTCTGCTCCTACTCTGTGGTACAGGCTCCCTGGAAGACTGAGAAGAGCATTTCTTCTCCTTCTGCAGCTCTCCCCTGGGCTGTCTTTGGAAAATATTGATTTGTCTCCTTAATTTGTTAAGCAGCAAATCCAACAACAAGTTTCAACTTGCTGACTTGAATTTTCATAGCATGGTCATAATCAGACCCAACTTATAGCAGGGAATGCAACTGCATTCTAAATTGGGTCCTTCTTTTATGTTAGAAGAATAAATGGAGGTACTCCTCAAAATATTCAAGGACCAAATGTTTGAGTCTAGAAATAAAAAATGAATAAAACAAAATGAAAAAAATTATGAAGACTATAACTCTGGGAGTTCAGGACATACTGCAATTAGGATCTAGTTATTTTTCAGGAAGTCATTGGTCATTTTGACTTTGAAGCCATTGGTCAAAAGTGGAAATTAGAATTTACGGCATAGACCAATATCTGTAAAGAGGAATTGTTTAGTAGTATTTTAGCTTGTTTTCTCTAGCATCTAATAGTTTTGGAAAGGGATTGACAGTACCTACAACCATTTAGTCAACTGTTTTTTGCTTTCGACCTTCAGCTTAAATGACAAACATAATGCAGTTGGCACAATGCACATTCGATTGTTCCAACAAACAACATGCTCAGCTGTAAGTCACCTGACCTGTCTATGGATCTGTTTATCTTTTGGAGTGGAGGGTACGGGTACAGAAGGAATTATTCTGTAGCCAGGAGCTGCGTGACGAGTGTAGTCCTGTTTGTTCCTGACACTGGCAGGTACTGAGAAGGCAGAGTCATTTTGAGAAAAGAAAATTGATTTTGTAATTCAAGGGTTCCAGGTCTAAGCCCTGAGCTTCTGTTTACAATGGGCTGATATTGATGGGTTCATCTCTTTTCCACTTAATTTTTCTCATTCAATAAAAATGCAAAGCTGTCTCAGTGTTATGTCTCACAAATATAATTTGCAAATAAGGTTAAGCAAATGAGGTGGCATCTGGTCTTCATAACTAGACAAGTTACACTTCTTAAGAAGGCCTGTCCTGACCACCCTGTGTGATACCTCCACATGGCTCCCTTCCCACCCCTTAGCCCACTGCAGCCCTGGTCTCCCTGACTCTGAGCTGTTTTTTCCATAGTATGTCTCATCTTCTCACGTAATTGATCATTTAGTTATTTCCTATGCTCATTGATTATCTCCCTCCTCTAGAATATCAGATCGACAAGAGCAGGAATCTTTGTGTTGTTCACTGATGTATCCTCATGCCTGGAACAATGCCTGCCTGGCCCTTGCTAGGTTTTCAATAAAGGAATGAATATTTTTTTTAGAATTTAGAATAAGTTTATTCCCATTTTCTTAGATCAGGTTGAAATTAAAATAGGAATATAGCCATCTATTTATACCATGTCTCAGACACAATAAAAATATCATGGAATAATATTTCATACCTTCTTTCCAATTGAAGAAAAAGCTTTTTCTGTGTGTTGTGGAACAGAAGAGACCACTTGATATGGCATTGATGAGAGTTCATTTTATAATAATAAAAATTTCGTTTCTGTATAGATCAATTAGGTTTTCCCAAAGTGTTCAGTTAAACCAGGGTTTCTGAGTCTTGGCACTATTGATATTTTGGCTGGATAATTCTGTATTGTGGGGGCTGTCCTGTGCATTCTTAGGTGTTTAGCAGCATCCCTGGTCTTGACCTACTAGGGATTAGTGTTGTCCCCTCTGCTACCAGTTGTGACAACCAAAAATGTCTCCGGACATTGCCAAATGTCCCCTGCTTGGAAGCACTTAGTTAAAACAATCAACATAATTTTAAATAGGCTCATTGGCTTGCAAAGGTCTATCTTTAATCATTAGAAAGATAATAGCTGTCTTTCATCAAGCACTTATGTGGTAGGCGGAATGATATTCCCCTAAAATGTCCTCACCCTAATCCTGGAAATCTATGAATATGCTACCTTACACGGTAAAAGGAAATTTGCAGAATTTGTGATTAAGGTTAAGGACTTTGAGGTGAGGAGGGTATTGTGTATTATCTAGGTGGGCCCAATGTAATCACACAAAATTTTAAAAGGGGAGAGCCTTTTTAGGCTGTGGTAAGAAAGAAAGCCGTCACAGAAGGGTCAGAGAGATATGATGTGACAAGGACTCAATCTTCTGTTGCTGGCTTTCAAGAAGAAGGAAGGGGGCTGTGAGCCAAGGAATGTGATGACCTCTAGAAGCTGGGAGAGGCCTTCAGTTGACAGCTAACAGAAGAACAGAGACCTTGGTCCTACAACCACAAGGAACCCAAGTGAACAAGGAACACAGCCTCCCCTCAAGCCTGAGGAAAGGAATGCAGCCCTGTTGACATCTTGACTTTAGCCCAGTAAAACCCGTGTGGGACGTGCGACCTACAGAACCGTAAGATAATAAATTTCTGTTAAGTCAATAAGTTAGCGGTAATTTGTTACAGCAATAATATAAAACTAATATAATTTATCATGCTGAGACCTTCACATATCAACTCTTTCCATCTTTCCAATTTATAGGTTTTATTGGCTGAATTGTATCCCTACCAGTTTATATGTTGAAGTCCTTCCTTCTAGTACTTAGAATATGAGTATATTTGGAGATAAGGTCTTTAAAGCTGACTTAAGGTTAAATGAGGTCATTAGGATAGGCCCTAATCCAATGACTGGTGTCCTTAGCAGAAGAGATTAGGACACAGATACATACAGAGGGAAGACCGTGTGAAGGCATGTGAAGATGGCCATCTAAAAGCCAAGGAGAAAGGTCTAGAGAAGAAACCAACCCTGCCAATACCTTGCTCTTGGACTTCTAGCCTTCAGAACTGTGAGGAAAACTACTTCTGTTCTGTAAGCCACCCAGTCTGTGATACTTTGTTATGGCAGCCCTAGCAAACAATCCAACAGATAAGGGAAACAAACTCAGAGAACACAAGTAAATTTCCCTAGGACATGCAGCTAACACAGCAGGGATTAAACTCGCTGGAATCCAAGACATTAATCCATGCACTAAGTGATTCCCTGAGCTGGTCAAGATTATGGACGATCCAGAGGATTCTAACTTTTGCCAATTTGTAGAGGAAAAGTGAGAGGCGTGCATGCAAATTCTGACTGTGACTTACCAGCTGTTGTATCTTGAGTGACATGTTTATCTCAGAAACTCAGTTTGATCATATGTAAAAATATTATCTTCTTCCCAAGATTACTTTGAGAATTAAAATGGACAATGAGTGTAAAAGTACTTTGTCATATGCAGGACACTGTGCAAATGTGAGGTGGTATTATTAAAACGTTGTTATTGCTGGAAAAAGGAATCAAGTGAGTGTTGTTCTGACAGAACCTTCCAGGCCTTCTTTTAGGTATGTTTAGTGAATGTCCATTTTGGAACTTAAGAAGCAACATATGAAGTATTCTTTCGCTGAGGGGAGCAAGAATATACAAGAATCAGTGTTTTCTTTCTGTGTTTCCTTCTAAAAGGCAATTCACATATATTTTATTATTTGAAATTCCCAGCGGAGGCATTATCAAGTGTAATGTTCAGAAAGCCAGTGGAAAGAACAACAGCTGTTTAAAAAAGAAGAACTGTCTACTCTGATTTAGCTTGTCTGGTTTATTACAGGATAAGAGTAACAAACAAACAGAAAAGGATTATTTACTTGTGGTAAAGTTAACAAGACAGCTTTCCCACAGAAGAGCAACGTGTTCCATGAGTCTGTGCTTCCATGTAATGTTCTTCTGGGGGAGAAAGCTTTTATTTTGGTTTGAAACTGTGAGCTTCTCTTTTCATAATATCTATTCTCACAAATGATAGTCTTTGTGTGGAAGGTAGCAGAAGCTTTAGTGGCTCAAAAGGATCTCCCAGCCCCCTTAAGCTTGCTTCAACTGTGCCTTAGGAGGGGATCATACCACCACTCCCACCCTGCGATCAAATTCCTCATGAGGGCAAAGTTAGTATCAACATGGAGAGCTGACATGCTTTCTCGTAGATGTTACCAAAATAATATTACCTCCTGATTCTGGCATCAGCAAGTTATACACATGCCATTCACTTTCTAGAATGTCCTTTACCCTCCTCCTTGTCCAGTGTGCTTCTGTTCAAACTGCAAGTCCTAGTTCAAATTTCCCCTCATTTGTGAAACCTTTCCCCCTTTCCCAGATCTGTAAGTCCCTCACTCATCTATAAGCACATTGTACCTTATCCAGCTCTCAAACGTACTGTCTACTATCTTATATAATAATGATTTGTTTACTGTTTTGTATAATAATAATTTGTGAGGTTTTCAACGACAGATATATTTCAGTGTTCCCAGCACTGTGCCTGAAACATAGCAGGTGTGTAATATATTAAGGAATTTCAGATCAAAGGAGGGGTTTTGGATAGTGTGTACTAATAGCTATTTTAAACAGCTTATTTAGCAACTTCTATAAGCCAGTAGCTTGGCATTATCTTACCTATACACAGCACTCATATAAGATTGGTTTTTGTGCTCCCCATTTCATGGATGAGTAAATTGAGGCCTGAGGTGAGATGATTTGCCCCAGTAAATTTGGCTAGTAAAGGGCAAGGAAAAATTTCAGACAAAGGTGGACGATGTACATTTATACTGGGAGTGGGTGACAGCTGTTATAGGCTTGAGGTCGAATGGGAAAGAGTACAAATTTTTTGTCCTTAACATCATTTTACTTCTCTTTCTTCTTGTTATCTTTCCTGCCTCTGTAATGTAATGTGCCTTTTGTATACCCACTAAGGCCCTATGTGGTAGATGGAATCATTGCTCACAGGTTGTCTCACCACCCCTGTGAATTATAGGTCCATGGCTTTTGTCACGTGACTTTGAAGTATCTTCCACTAGAATGGGTAGAGTATTCTTCTCCACCCTATTCGTGTTGGGCTTGGCCACATTCTTGCTTTGGTCAAGGGGTGGAAGTGACGACCAGGCAGTTCTGAGCTGATATCTTTTTTTTTTTTTATTGAGTTATTGATAGGTTACAATCTTGTGAAATTTCAATTGTACATTAATGTTTGTCAGTCATGTTGTAGGTGCACCACTTCACCCTTTGTGCCCACCCCCCACCCCACCTTTCCCCTGGTATCCACTAAACTGTTCTTGGTCCATAGTTTTAAATTCCTCATATGAGTGGAGTCATACACAGATTATCTTTCTCTTGCTGGCTTATTTCACTTAACATAATTCTCTCAAGGTCCATCCATGTTATTGCAAATGGAATGATTTTGTTCTGTTTTGCAGTCTGAGCTGATATCTTAAGAGGCATTGTGTTTGTGTGTTTCTGCTCACACCTCTTAGAATTCTTCATGAGAAGAGTTTGCCTTGAGTAGCCACAGGTCCAAGAAAGGTGAAAGATCAGTGGAGGAGACATGAACTTTACCTGAAGTTTGAAGCTCAGATATTTCAGTTTACTAGTAGAGTAGACCTAGCAGTGAGAAAAATAAATATTTTCTTTATTATAAGCCACAGAGACTTGTGGATTGTTTGTTACACAGAAAGAACTGACTAATATACTTGATCTCCTGCAAGCAGTCTGTACTCACAGTTTTCATCATCTCCTCTCTCACCTAATCAGTCAAAAGGGAAGGAAAATTCCATTTATTTAGCAGACACAAGAGTGTAAGCTCCAAAGGAGCATCCCAGAGCCTGGCACATAATACAAGT
This sequence comes from Equus przewalskii, assembly GCF_037783145.1. Classification (NCBI taxonomy): domain Eukaryota; kingdom Metazoa; phylum Chordata; class Mammalia; order Perissodactyla; family Equidae; genus Equus; species Equus przewalskii. Next base: position 61,453,107 of record NC_091845.1, read on the forward strand.
GGAAAAATGAAGTTACAAGTTTCTTGAACATTTCCCCCACTCTCTCCTTGTACACCTACATTGCTGCTTTATCGACACTTCTAATTCCTTCTTTAATGCTTGCTTTCTAATTCCAGTCCCTAGAATGTGTCTCAGGAGTATTCTCCAACAACGTTGGCCTCTTTATTTTCTCTTTTCAGAGAGAGAGAATCTCTGTGAAGGTGCTTCTCTCTACCACTATGGCACCTGCCACCTCCTACCATCTGACACTACACTATGCAAAAGTGTGTATGTGTGTAAACTCCACATTTGAATGTGCTTGCAGCCCTTCTCTCTCTAGAGATTAGATACCAATCTGAGGTGAGGGGAGGAGATGCCCATGGCACCAACCCCTCAGACAGAGCTCTCTTCCTGTCTCACTCTCCCTACTTCATCACATGCATCTCCCCTCATCTCCCCATTCTCTCCTGGTTATCCATATCCTCCTCCCATTCCATCCTCGTAAGTTTAGGTCATAATCAGCTGTTTGAAAAAAATCTTGTGTTTCACTTTAAATACTTTGTTACAAGTGCGCAACTTCGTTAAGTCATAATAAAGACTCATAAAGACAGGAGTTGCCTTTCCTGATCTTACAGATAAAATAGTTCAGCTCATTACCATGGAAGTTAAGTTGGAATCCCAAGTCTGTCTGATTCTATCCAGTAGATCGATGATTTTCAAACTTTTCCCCAACATCTGAGTTCTTCTTTTTCAAATTAAATCTTATCTCGGGTATTTTATTCACAGAACACCTTGGGCTATAAGTAATGGAAGCCTGATTGACGCTGGCTCGAAAGATAAGAAAAATTAAAAATCTCACTTGACGCGAAGTCCAGAGGTGGCATGGGCTTCAGCATGGTGTCTTGACTCCAGTCCCATTTTACATGACTGTCTCGGCTCTCTTCTCCTCTATGTGATGCTTTCATCCTCAGTCTGGGAGCAAGATGGCAGCAGTGGTGCCAGGCATCCCATATCTGGACCGGAAAACCTACAGAGTTGGAATTGGGCTGATCTCATCTTACAAGAGGAATGTTTCCCAACAGACTTCACTTTGTGTCTTATTGCCCACATCTGGGTCACATGCTAGCTTTAAACAAATCCTCGTTAAAAGGCCATCATGATTGGCGTATACAAAGCAAGATTCACTCTGAATCTGAGGGGAGGGCTCCTCTTGCCACGTGTGGTGGTAAAATTCTAAGGTAGCCCCTGAGATTCCCACCTCCTGGTGTGTATGTCTTGTATAGTCCCCTACCCTTGAGTGTGGATGGAACCTGTGGATATAATAGGCTAGTCATTTCCTTGATTGGATTGTGTTATGTGGCAAGTGGTGATGGAATAATTTCTCCCATGATTATATTACATTATATAAGACTCTGTCATACAGATTGGAAGTGTGAGAGAGATTCAGCACCAGGGAGATTCTAAGCCACTAGCTTTGAAGATGGAGGGGGCCATATAGCAAGGATCTGAGGGTGGTCTTAGGAGCTGAGAGCCGTCCCCGATAGACACAAGCAACTACCGGAACTGAATTCTTCCAACAATCTGGGTGAGCATAGAAGCAGATTCTTTCCCAGAACCTCCAGAAAGGTGTACAGCGTGGCTGGCACCCAGATTTCACCCTGTGAAACCCCTGATCAAAGAACCCAGCACACTATGCCTGGAGTTCTCACCCATAGAACTGTGAGCTTATAAATGAGTGTTATTTTAAGCCACCAAGTGTAATTTATTATGCAGCAATAGAAAACTAATACAAGTCACAAGGAACTGAACTCTACCGATGTCCCGAATGGGCTTGGAAGAGGACCATGTTCCTCAGGTGGCATCTCAGTCCCAGCCAACACCTAGATTCAGTCTCGGAGGCCCTGAGCAGAGATCCCAGTTCCTCTCTGCCCAGACTTCTGACCCCCAGAAACTGTGAGATAATAATGGGTGTTGTTTTAAGTTGTTAAGTTTGTGGCAACTGTTATGAAGCAACATACAACTAATACCCTCCCCCTTGTCACCATCAGATCACATTGGAAGAGGACAGCTGAAAACACTGGGCTCTGTCAAAACAAAGCAGAGGCTAGATGCTGGGAATAAAACAGATGACAACACGATTTTATTAGCATAATTTTGTTTTCTAAGTTCACAAATATAATAAAGTTAATAAAGGAAAATCATAGCACTGTTCTAAAGAGTACACGAAATTGAGGGTTATGAATGACAATTACTGCATCCAATTTGTTTCTCTATTTTCTTTTGGTTGCACACATCAAGATAATCCCGACTCACACATATTTAGTAATCATGCAGTCAATTTAATAATTTTATATACTGTAGACTTGTATAGGCTTGAAAGAAAAAATAGACACTGCAGAGCTACAACCCCTGTAATCACTGATACACTTACAGGAAGTCTAAACACAAAGATATGATTGAATTTTTATATCAGGATTTGTATAAAATCAAATTTTTGTGGTTGCACAATTAATGCTGTCTCTAGAGTGTTTCAACTTGATATGACATTTAAGTGTGCACATTGATTTTACTACAGCGTTTAAAATAGATCAGTATATACATGTTTAAATATGGAATTTGAATCCAGGATTTGTGGAACATTGAAGCACCTTTGTAGTCCCCTAGGTTTCCATAGAAAATAGCCTGAAAGTTCTTGCTCAGACCCATGACTCCAGGCTGACAACTGCTGGTCTTTCAGTATAGGAACCTCATTTAGAAGAAAGCCAAGTGGACTTTTGTTGTTAATTAACGAACAAATACCTCATGTTAAGCTATCATGAGGCTAAAATCCTGGTGGGGAGAGGAAGTGTTGGGTTTTGGGCAACAGCAGGTCCTAGCCGTGTAGATCTCATCTCCTGGGATGGATGCTCCCTCCTGGTGCAGAGGCCAGGTAGAGATTTCTCGAACCTGGGATTTTGCACGTTTGCGTGCCATGCAGTGCTGGAACATGCCCGCATAGAATGGACAGCTGTGATCTTCTCGGGCCGTGGAGCTGGTCTGGCCTCACCACACAGAGCGACTGGAGGCGACTTGCCCCTCTAGACCCAGTGACTGCAGTGTGACTTAATCTTCTAGCCAATCCAGAAGACTAAATGTCAAGATGTCTATGAAGCTGTTAACTCAGTGTCTGGTACCTATTTAAATCTCAAGCAAATGACTGGCCAAATATCCCTTATCTAAAACCCTTAGGGATAGCGGTCTTTTGGAATTTAGAAATTTGGGGTTTTCAAAAGGGAAATTTGGTGCAAACATCACATATTGTAGTGTCCCTGGTAAAGTCTTGGGCAGCACCGCATAATCAAATGTTATTTCAATGTATATCAAATCAAATAATATTTCATTTTTGAGATTCATACTAAATGTGAATATTCATATGCATAAGTAGGCCAAATAAAGACTATACTAGCCCCCTTCATTACAGACATATTATAATAAAAAAAAGAGTTTTAAAAAGGTTTCCAAGAAAATAGAACAATTATAAACATATGTGCATCTAACACTAGAGTTCCAAAATACAGGAAGCAAAAACTGACAGAACTGAAGACAGAAATAGATAATTCAGCACGAATAGTTGAAGACTTCAGTACCCCATTCAAAATAGCTGTTGGAACAATTAGAAAATCAATAAGATTTAGAAGATGTAGATAATAACTAAGAATTCCCAAACATCTAGCCCAAGTTTGATCTGAACTAGCCCAGCTTCCTGATATAGCCATATGATATTTGATTTCTATGCTTATTAGCGTAGGGTTCCTTGATCCCTAGGCAGCCCATGTGTGGCTTTCAGGGGCTTCAGAAGCCTATAATATTATGCAATTTTTGTGTGTGTACATGAATGCATTTGGATAAGGTGTGTTCACAGCTTTCATCAGTCAGTTAACATACACTCTCTTGAGGGTGGACTATGTACCAGAAACTGGATTAAGTGTTGAGGAGTCAGTTGTGAACAAGACAGATTCCTATGGAGGTGGGGTGGGGCGGGCATTCAGACAAAAATCATAAGTAAATGAGATTCTTTTAGATACTGATGTATGCTCTGAAGAAAACAGAATAATGTGATGGGCATTGGCCTTGAGGGCCACTAATTTATCTGGGGGAGTCGAAGAAGACTTCTCTTAGGAGGTGACATTTGAAGGCTGAAAATGGAAGGAAAGTACTAATGTCCTGAGATAGCAACAAATGGGTTATGTTCAAAACGCTGAATGAAAACCAGAGTGGCCAGAGCACAATAACCAAATGGGTGAGTGGAGAGGGATGATTTTGGAGCAGGCAGTGGCCAGATCATGGAGGGTCTTGCAGACCATGTTCCAGGACTGAGATTATGGGAAGTCAATTGTAAGCCACCGGAAGGTTTTTTTTTTTATTTAAAGATTGGCACCTGAGCTAATATCTGCTGCCAATCTTTTTTTTCTTCTTCTCCCCAAAGCCTCCTAGTACATAGCTGTATATTCTAGTTGTAGGTCCTTCTGGCTCTGCTACGTGGGATGCCACCTAAGCATGGCTTGATGAGTGGTGCCATGTCTGCGTCCAGGACCCAAACCGGCGAAACCCTGGGCCACTGAAGTGGAGCATGAAAATTTAACCACTTGGCCACAGGGCCGGTCCCCTGGAAAATTTCAAGCAAGGATTTATCTGACTACCGTGTGGAGAATGGGACACCAGCTAGGAACTAATTTTCATGGTTCAGATGGGAGATGATGGTAGCTTGGATGAGGAGAGGGAAAAAGGAGACCTTGAAGAGCTTAACAATCACTAAGGCAAGAAGCCCTTTAAAATGGAAGAGTTCCAATCTGAATGTCATTAGAAAGCAAATTAAATCAATTGAAGTCAAGTGGGACACTAGTTGATGTCTTTTATGTCTTCCTTGTGTCTGCAAGCCAGCAATTTAGAATAAGGCATTGTGGATGATATTGACTAAAAAGGTTGCAGGCAGGAGTCCAAGTAGGGTTTAAATCACCACTGAAATGAATAAGTGAAAAAGAAGAAATACTTGGTGCTATCACAAACAATCTCCACGTTTTAGTGGCTTACTACCATAAAAGTTTATTTCTCATCCACGTTCTCATTTGTGGACTTTCCCATTGTTGTCTCTGTCATATCAGAGTTCCAAGTTTCCTCAGAGGAGAGAGACGGTGTGGAAGATCTTGTGGTGTGCTTTCCAGCTGAGCCTACAAGTGGCTCCTTTCAGTTCTGTTCCACATTCCATCGGTCAGGACCCAGCCGCACGGACACACCTAACTGCAGGAGTGTGGGAGAACCAGGATGCGCACAAGTATTAAGAATCTCAGTCCTTTGGAAATTGTGGAAGAAGCATATCCCATACGCTCATGAATGGATTGTTCAAGATGAAGCTGGGGTGTTTCATTTATTCTCTTAAGCAAAGGGAGTCATAGAATCTCTCCTGTGGCCTCAATTTGCCTCAGTGGTGGACAGTTTTTTTTATGTGTGTGATTGTTTAACTGCAGTCTATCGGCATGAAAATAATGTTCTTCAGTTTCTAGAAGTTGAATCCTTACCTATTTTATAAATTGAGGCACAGAGACATTAAATAGCACTAGAAAAATTATGGCCTTCTGGGCCATCAAATCAGATACCTTTTAGGGAATTTGGAGCGTCTCTCTGATGTGATTTTTGCTTGTGAATCTTTGAAGAAAGTCTTACTTTTCTGTATTAAAGACTCAATAACAAATTAGGCTTGCCTTACATTGTTTCCAAGTTAGTTTCACAAGGAGAATGATGTTAATGCTTTCTGGCTACACGTGCGTATATCTTTACAAATACTCAAGGTGCTTCCTGTAAGTTTCTCTAGTGATGCTCAAAATATTGATAATATTTGTTTTCAAGGAAGTGATGGGCTGAATAAACATGATTCTTGGCTATAGACCCATTTACTCTTTGTACGACATTTTTGAATGCTTAACATGAAGTCATTTCTTCACAAGAACATCTTCTTGTGTTGCCAAAATGACACTCTCCTGAAGAGACAGCTCGTGACTCACATGTAAAAGGATCGTTTTAAGTCTTCTGGGTAAAGTGCTCATTTTTGACTTGCGTTTATTGGCACTGTTCAATTTAGGTGAGAACGCTGTGTGAAGTAGCTCTCTTAAAAATCGTCTCTGAGTTTATTTAGTCAGTAACACAATCCAGCACTTGTCAAATCCATTTACCACTATTTACACATGAGGTATCTTAAAGAGAGCTGGAAAATGATTAACAGGCTATTCATTTTTCAGATTGTTCAAAAATGAGGTGCTAAGACAGAAATTGGTTCTTTTGTAGTTTTATATTTCTTCTTGAATCTTGGCTGACGTCCCCTGCTCTCGAATCCTGTGGGAAACTTTCTTATATGTGGTAACGAGCTTCCATCGGGAATTATAAAGAGGCAGCCCAACCACAGGTCTTGTAAGAGCGAGAATTTGCACGGCGTTAAATTTGCAAGGTGAAGACCCTTAGACAGGGCCTTCCTGCTGCAATTTGCCCTCCTCCCGATTTCTCTGTTTCGTATGACTTGACTCATACATTTATACGATGGACTTGGGCCCCTGAAGACTGTACAGGCGTGCTCCTCAGTTTCTAAAAGATGGCTCCCTAATTTCTCTTTTACAAAGTATTGTGCCTTTTCGGCCAGCTCATCAACTGGGCACATTTTGGCATTTCTCAAAACTCAATTACATCTGGCAAAGATCTAACTGTATTTTCTTTCCTCAGTCCAACTTTTATAACAAAGCATTCTATAGCATTGAGAAATTAGCGGCTGGAGTTCGAGCTTATTAACAACAATCCAGATTTGGGCTGCCAGTGTGGGCTGAGTATTTAGGGCCTGTGGTGTGCTGGGCCATGGATACTATTCAAAACGTTTATGTCGCTTCTGACTTGATGCATGCATTTTTAATTACTGTGTGTCTGGGGGATGGGTTTGAGGTTAAGATACGGCCAACTGTTTATTTTGTAATACTTAGCACACTTCTTATCACTCTAATTTTCATATAAGCCCCAAGTCCTAAAGAAAAAACACAGTTCTAAGAGATCCTAGACCTGCACTGTCCGTTACAGCAGTCACTAGCATGTAGCCAACAAGCACTTGAACCGTGCCTAGTCCGAATTAGTACAAAGATGTACTGTAAGTGTAAAACACACATCATATTTCAAATACTTAGTGTGAAAATGGAGTACAAAATATCTTCTTAATAATTTTTATTTTGGTTACATGTTGAATAATAATATTTTGGATCTATTGGGTTGAATAAATATATTATTAAAAGTAATCCACCTGTTTCTTTTTCCCTTTTTAAATGTGACTATTAGAAAATTTAAAATAACGTGTGGTTTGCATTTGTGACTTGCATTATATTTATATTGGACAACACTGGTCTAAACAATTAATAAAGACTATTACAACCCTAGTACATGTTAATATTAGCACAGATCACAACTGAGAAATATTGACATTTACTGGTCTTGGTAGGACTAAGAGTGCTTGTCATAGATCAGTCATAATTAAAATGCCAATAAATCCTCATTGAATCAGGGCACTTATTTCTTGCTTGAGTTCATCCATTCATCTTCCAACACTTACATTTAAAAAATAATCCCCCCCGGCCGGAAGTACTGAAGATGGCGCCGTGAGTAGTCCTCTTTGTCTCTCGCCCTTCGAGTCTACAATTATTTGGACACTTATCGCTTGACAAAGGATATCCAGACAGCATCTCAGGACGTCTGAGACACCCACGCGACTATACATCGGAAGGCGGACGGACTTTCCTCCGGGAGGATGTGGAAATAGGTGAAAACTCTCCGACCCCGACGGGCAGCCTAGTACCCGCAAGCGGCTTTCTTCCAACGGACGCCCCCAGAGGATCCACACACATCTAGGGCAGGAGCGAGAACACAACAGAGGAGCGACGGTGGAAACAGGTGACCAGAACCCTACTTAAACCCCCCGCAATTACTCCTAAACGCAGAGGGAAACTTTGGAGTTGCACACCTGAGCCCGCGGGGAGAGTCTCTCCCCGCCATTGGCGGGGAGACCCGGCCTGGTGCACGGGGCGCCCGGAGGGTCCCAGAGAGAGACACGGTGGGCACGGAGGTCTCCCAGCTGCCGTTGCCCGCCCCGTGGGACTAGGGATTGCCGGAGATCTCGGAGAGGACCGGGGCGGGGGATCTTTCAAAGGCGGGTCCGGCGACCCGGTGGGGAAGCGCCAGAGCTCCGCCAGGCAGCAGACAAAACTCTCTGTCTGCCGGTAGCAGAGGGGCCACGCTGAGCATTCAGAGCTCCCGGCAGAGGCCCGGACAGAAGCCCAGAGGGCGGGGCGACCCCCAGCTGCCGTTGCCCGCCCCGTGGGACTAGGGATTGCCGGAGATCTCGGAGAGGACCGGGGCGGGGGAATTTTCAAAGGCCGGATCGGCGACCCGGAGGGGAAGTGCCGGAGCTCCCCCAGGCAGCAGACAAAACTCTCTGTCTGCCGGTAGCAGAGGGGCCACGCTGAGCACTCAGGGCTCCCGGCACAAGCCCGGACAGAAGCCCAGAGGGCGGGGCGACCCCCAGCTGCCGTTGCCCGCCCCGTGGGACTAGGGATTGCCGGAGATCTCGGAGAGGACCGGGGCGGGGGAACTTTCAAAGGCGGGTCCGGCGATCCGGTGGAGAAGCGCCGGAGCTCCGCCCGGGCAGCAGACAAAACTCTCTGTCTGCCGGTAGCAGAGGGGCCACGCTGAGCATTCAGAGCTCCCGGCAGAGGCCCGGACAGAAGCCCAGAGGGCGGGGCGACCCCCAGCTGCCGTTGCCCGCCCCGTGGGACTAGGGATTGCCGGAGATCTCGGAGAGGACCGGGGCGGGGGAATTTTCAAAGGCCGGATCGGCGACCCGGAGGGGAAGTGCCGGAGCTCCCCCAGGCAGCAGACAAAACTCCCTGTCTGCCGGTAGCAGAGGGGCCACGCTGAGCACTCAGGGCTCCCGGCACAAGCCCGGACAGAAGCCCAGAGGGCGGGGCGACCCCCAGCTGCCGTTGCCCGCCCCGTGGGACTAGGGATTGCCGGAGATCTCGGAGAGGACCGGGGCGGGGGAACTTTCAAAGGCGGGTCCGGCGATCCGGTGGAGAAGCGCCGGAGCTCCGCCCGGGCAGCAGACAAAACTCTCTGTCTGCCGGTAGCAGAGGGGCCACGCTGAGCATTCAGAGCTCCCGGCAGAGGCCCGGACAGAAGCCCAGAGGGCGGGGCGACCCCCAGCTGCCGTTGCCCGCCCCGTGGGACTAGGGATTGCCGGAGATCTCGGAGAGGACCGGGGCGGGGGAATTTTCAAAGGCCGGATCGGCGACCCGGAGGGGAAGTGCCGGAGCTCCCCCAGGCAGCAGACAAAACTCCCTGTCTGCCGGTAGCAGAGGGGCCACGCTGAGCACTCAGGGCTCCCGGCACAAGCCCGGACAGAAGCCCAGAGGGCGGGGCGACCCCCAGCTGCCGTTGCCCACCCGGTGAGGCTAGGGATTGCCGGAGATCTCGGAGAGGACTGGGGCTGGAGAGAGTTCCAGAGACCCAGCTTAGTAGCCTAGGGGGAAACCCTACAGGCTCACAGAAGCCTTAGGGAAAGCCTCGGCACAGCACCAGTAGAAGGCACCCAGCCGCCAGCCACAAGGCTGGAAGTCCCCAGGGCAAAAGCAGCATAGCTAGGTGTACTAACCACAGACTGTAGAAGATGCCAATAGCTCTCCTGCGACCCATAGAGGACAAGTGAGATTTGGTGGGTGCCGACAGCAACCGAGCGACAAATAAAAGTGATCCCACCCCTGGCCGCTGGAAAAGCCCATAACACCGTTGCAGACCCCAAGGAGAGAGCGCATCTAGGTGGGCAACAACAGTAGGCACCTGCAGTCTGAAGCCCCCCGTGACGGCCCCCACGGCAGAGGAGGGAATCCAAAGGGCCACTGTGGCTACGAAGAGGGGCCCAGGCCCAGTTAGCAACTACGGACAGGGTTCCTGGTTGGTGAAGTATAAACAGCTGCTCACCCCACCGCAGCAGCTGAAACAAGTGAAAGGAGCAACTAAACTCTATCTCCATGCGGAGGCACAAATCAACATCATCAAGCAATATGAAAAAATACATCAAATCTCCAGAACAGAAAGAAAGTAACAAATACACAGAAAACAATCCCAAAGAAAATGAGATATATAACCTAAATGATGATGACTTCAAAACAGCCATCATTAAAATACTCACTGAGTTAAGAGAGAATTCTGACCGACAACTCAACGAGTTCAGGAGCTATGTCACAAAAGAGTTTGATACGATAAAGAAGAACCAAACAGAAATACTGGAAATGAAGAACACAATAGAGGAGATTAAGAAAAATCTAGATGCTCTGAACAGTAGGGCCGATAATATGGAGGAAAGAATTAGCAATTTGGAAGATGGCAATATAGAATTGTTGCAGGCAGAGGAGGAGAGAGAAGCAAGACTTAAAAGAAATGAAGAAACTCTCCGAGAATTATCAGACACAATTAGGAGATGCAACGTAAGGATTATAGGTATACCAGAGGGAGAAGAGAAGGAGAAAGGGGCAGAAAACCTATTCAAAGAAATAATGGCTGAGAACTTCCCAAATCTGGTGAGGGAGATGGATCTTCAGGTGACAGAAGCCAATAGATCTCCAAACTTTATCAATGCAAGAAGACCAACTCCACGCCATATAGTAGTGAAGCTAGCAAAAGTCAACGACAAGGAGAAAATATTAAGGACAGCCAGGCAAAAGAAACTAACCTACAAAGGAACCCCCATCAGGCTATCAGCAGATTTCTCAGCAGAAACTTTACAGGCTAGAAGAGAGTGGAATGATATATTCAAAAATCTGAAGGACAAAAACCTACAGCCGAGAATTCTCTACCCAGCGAAAATATCCTTCAAATACGATGGAGAAATAAAAACTTTCCCAGATAAACAAAAATTAAGGGAGTTCATTGCCACAAAACCTCCTCTTCAGGAAATCCTCAGGAAAACCCTCATTCCTGAAAAATCCAAAAAAGGAAAGGGACTACAAAACCAAGAGCAGAGGAGATAAGTAGAAGGACAACAACAGAGAGTAGCAGCTCTACATCAGAACAGATTAAACCATGGGACGAGAAACAAAGGAAACTGAAGAAAACCGGAAAACAAGACACAAAATGGTAGTGGTAGGCCACCACGTCTCAATAATCACTCTAAATGTAAACGGATTGAACTCCCCAATCAAAAGACACAGAGTGGCAGGATGGATCAAAGAACAAGATCCAACAATATGCTGCCTCCAGGAAACACACCTCAGCCCCAAAGACAAACACAGACTCAGAGTGAAGGGATGGAGAACAATACTCCAAGCTAATAATGAACAAAAGAAAGCAGGTGTCGCTATACTAATATCAGACAAGGTAGATTTCAAAGCAAAACAGATAAAGAAAGACAAAGAGGGACAGTATATAATGATAAAAGGGACTCTCCACCAAGAAGACATAACACTTATAAATATATACGCACCCAACACAGGAGCACCAAAATTTGTAAAGCAACTCTTAATAGATCTAAAAGAAGACATCAACAACAATACAATAATAGTAGGGGACCTCAACACACCATTAACACCAATGGACAGAACATCCAGACAGAAAATCAACAAGGAAATAATAGAATTAAATGAAAAATTAGACCAGATGGACTTAATAGATATATATAGAACACTTCATCCAAAAACAGCAGGTTACACATTCTTCTCAAGTGCACATGGAACATTCTCAAGGATTGACCATATTTTGGGAACCAAAGCAAACATCAATAAATACAAGAGAGTTGAAATAATATCAAGCATCTTTTCTGATCATAACGCTATTAAACTAGAAATCAACTACAAGAAAAAAGCAGAGAAAGGTGCAAAAATATGGAGACTAAACAACACGCTTCTCAACAAACAATGGATCATTGAAGAAATTAAAGAAGAAATCAAATATTATCTGGAGACAAATGAAAATGAGAACACGACATACCAAATCATTTGGGATGCAGCAAAAGCAGTCCTAAGAGGGAAATTCATCGCAATACAGGCTCACCTCACTAAACAAGAAAAAGCTCACGTAAGCAACCTCAAACGACACCTAACAGAACTAGAAAAAGAAGAACAAACAAGGCCCAGAGTCAGTAGAAGGAGGGAAATAATAAAAATAAGAGCAGAAATAAACGATATTGAAACAAAAAAGACAATAGAAAGGATCAATGAAACAAAGAGTTGGTTCTTCGAAAGAATTAACAAAATTGACAAACCCCTAGCCAGACTCACCAAGAAAAGAAGAGAGAAATCGCAAATTAATAAAATCAGGAATGACAGAGGAGAAATCACAACAGATACCAATGAAATACAAGAGATCATAAGAGAATACTATGAAAAACTATATGCCAACAAATTGAACAACCTGGAAGAAATGGACAAATTCCTAGACTCCTACAATCTCCCCAAACTGAATCAGGAAGAAATGGAGAATCTGAATAGACCAATCACAAGTAAGGAAATAGAAACGGTAATCAAAAACCTCCCCAAAAACAAGAGTCCAGGACCAGACGGCTTCTCTGGAGAATTCTACCAAACATTCAAAGAAGACTTAATACCTATTCTCCTCAAACTGTTCCAGAAAATTGAGAAAGATGGAGAACTCCCTAACACATTCTATGAAGCCAACATCACTCTGATCCCCAAACCTGACAAGGACAACACAAAGAAGGAGAACTACAGGCCGATATCACTGATGAACATAGATGCAAAAATCCTCAACAAAATTTTGGCAAACCGATTACAGCAATACATCAAAAAGATTATACACCATGATCAAGTGGGATTTATACCAGGGACACAGGGATGGTTCAACATCCGCAAGTCAATCAACGTGATACACTACATTAACAAAATGAAAACCAAAAACCACATGATCATCTCAATAGATGCAGAGAAAGCATTCGACAAGATCCAACACCCATTTATGATAAAAACCCTCAGTAAAATGGGTATAGAAGGAAAGTACCTCAACATAATAAAGGCCATATATGATAGACCCACAGCCAACATCATACTCAATGGACAAAAGCTGAAAGCCATCCCTCTGAGGACAGGAACAAGACAAGGGTGCCCACTTTCACCACTCCTATTCAACATAGTTCTGGAGGTGCTGGCCAGAGCAATTCGGCAGGAAAAAGAAATAAAAGGAATCCAAATAGGTAACGAAGAAGTAAAACTCTCGTTGTTTGCAGACGACATGATCTTATACATAGAAAACCCCAAAGAATCCACAGAAAAACTATTAGAAATAATCAACAACTACAGCAAAGTAGCAGGGTATAAAATTAACGTGCATAAATCAGTAGCATTTCTATACACTAACAATAAACTAACAGAAAAAGAACTCAAGAACTCTATCCCATTCACAATAGCAACGAAAAGAATAAAATACCTTGGGATAAACTTAACCAAGGAAGTGAAGGATCTATACAATGAAAACTACAAGACTCTCTTGAAAGAAATAGGCGATGACATAAAGAGATGGAAAGACATCCCTTGCACATGGATCGGAAGAATAAACATAGTTAAAATGTCCATACTACCTAAAGCAATATACAGATTCAATGCTATCCCAATCAGAATCCCAAGAACATTCTTCACAGAAATTGAACAAACAATCCTAAAATTCATATGGGGCAACAAAAGACCGCGAATTGCTAAAGCAATCCTGAGCAAGAAAAACAAAGCCGGCGGAATCACAATCCCCGATTTCAAAACATACTACAAAGCTACAGTGATCAAAACAGCATGGTACTGGTACAAAAACAGGTCCACAGATCAATGGAACAGAATTGAAAGCCCAGAGATAAAACCACACATCTATGGACAGCTAATCTTCGACAAAGGAGCAGAGGGCCTACAATGGAGAAAAGAAAGTCTCTTCAACAAATGGTGCTGGGAAAACTGGACAGCCACATGCAAAAGATTGAAAATTGACCATTCTTTTTCTCCACACACCAAAATAAACTCAAAATGGATCAAAGACCTAAAGATTAGGCCTGAGACAATAAGTCTTTTGGAAGAGAATATAGGCAGTACACTCTTTGACATCAGTTTCAAAAGAATCTTTTCAGACACTGTAACTCCTCAGTTGAGGGAAACAATAGAAAGAATAAACAAATGGGACTTCATCAGACTAAAGAGCTTCTTCAAGGCAAGGGAAAACAGGATTGAAACAAAAAAACAGCTCACTAATTGGGAAAAAATATTTACAAGCCACTTATCCGACAAAGGGTTAATCTCCATAATATACAAAGAACTCACACTGAGCAAATGTGACT